>NC_140571.1:5412785-5830285 GCF_057381845.1 Rhamphochromis longiceps | reverse complement strand
AGCCGACGGGTAAAGAGATCGGTTGTTATCGGATTACGTCGTCGAAGAGAAATTGTTTAAGCCACGTTTCCGAGTAACAAAGAGCCGACGGATGGCCTGGATTGCTGCAATTTGAAGACCAAATATATCGTTTCAGAACACTGCAGCTCACATGTTAGTCTGCTCCAAGCATTTCCACAAAGGCAAGTCTTCTGTTGTAGTTGTTACGTAATTTATCGTAACATAATTGTTGACGTAGGTTACAAATAAGTCTATATTGATTTGAATTTAATTCGTTGCGCTATGCTGCTTTGTTCACTGTGGCTTTGCGGGCCAATGTTTGCCAATTTTTTGATGTGTTTTATAGAAAAAAACAGCCTACAAAATGCTGGAATGTGATCCAGACTGGGGCCCCTCTATCAACCTGGGTCAGACCGAGTTTAAAGCTGCTACCACAGCGAGATTTGATCGGTTGAAAGAGAGCGAGATCAAAACAGCCACGAAAGGTCTGCATATATGTGTCCAAGTGTTGTATTGAAGGAATCAAGTGATGAATAACTGTTTTCCAGTATGTTGTTGTTTTTTTTTCATTGTTGATTTGTTTTTCACCGAAGCAGCTAATAAAGCGTGATGGAATACAATTTGCCTCTTTCGTGTAAGATTCTATAATAGAATGAAACAATAATGCCAGTTATAAATAAAGAAAAACTGAATTAATTACAAAACACTCTTTTTTTTCTATTAGATCTGAAAATGTTGTGTAATACTACAACCTGAAACAACAAATAGATTGCGTTGGCCTGTACAGGAGATAAAGAACAAAAATGTAACAACAGCGGTGAAATGACCAAAGTAAACTAGACCTGGGCTTGTTGCAGGGATCTGAAGTTACTAAACATTTTGTGAGTGTTGCACTCACACTTCACTCAGGATCATATAATAATAAATATGTGCGTGATGAAAGTTGGGCAGCACGCTAACGTCTTTAGTCCACTCTGTATGCTCGTATGGGTCTCACCCTTTCACTCCTTTGATTTTTTTTTTCCTCGTACTTTTTTTTGGCTTTTCGTTAAGTCTGTCTTTGTACGGACCTGCTGTGTTCTCCGTCGTTTTTTACATAACTGTTTTTGGGGCAAATAAAATGAAAGTAGGGATTAAAACTGCAGAATTGATGATTACTGGTGCTGGAAATGCTAGTGTTTGATGCAGTGTCTTGATGTTGTTGCCACGTGTACCCACAATGCAATGCGCGAAAGTCACGTGGTCTGTCAATCTCATAGGTGAAACTTGAGTGACCTCAGACAAGCCAATTTAGAGAGCGTTCGGGCAATTGTGAATGGCCGATGGAAGCACCTAGCAACACTCGAAGACAAGAGGAGAAAAAGAAAGCAGTGTCCTTCAGATGATACCCGAATGAATATCACTGCTTCTGATCTGAAAAGAGGATATGATCACATCTTAGGCTGGAACTGGTTGGTAAAAGTACCATAAAAAAAGGATGAAAACAGTCAAACATTCAGAAAATGCAACATAGATTACTCTTATTGTAATCCAGCGTAAAATTATGAAACCTAACTGACTGGATTATATACTTTTTCAGAATGATAAATAATTAACGGGAACGACAACAACAAATGAGATTCTATTTTGAAAATGAGCTTTTAATGTTAAAAATAAAGGGCTGAAAACATCAAAGGTGGCATGCTGATGTGCATTTCATTAGTGTAATACTTTGCGCACCCCTCTTATTTCTTATTTCTGAAATGCCAAATCATCTTTTAATTTGGAGGTAGAAAAAGTCTGCAGAGATGCATGAAGTCTGCATCTTAAAAGTGTGAGAAATGAGTGCAGTGAAAGCAAGTGAAGCACCACATCAATTCACGATTAAGCTTCTTGACAAGACAATTAATCTGCGTGTTGAGGTTCAAATATTCTCCAGCAGGTGGCAGCAAAACACTTTATTTCTTTAGTAACTTGTGGATGCATTCAGGGTATTTTTTTCAGGATTGGGGATCTGGGGTTCCTCTTTTAGTGTTTTTCATTATTTTTTAATCAATCATTAATAAAGATGATGAGTTACATTAAGACATGTTAAAAATGTGTGTGTTACAACCTGTCATTGCTAATGTGTAAATGGATATACTGGATAGGCAGTCTTTGGAGACTTTTTAGGCCATGTAATCTAAGCTCATACAGTTTGGCTTATTTGGTTTTCTGACTTCAAATTCAAAGCTAATTTGTTCTTGTCCAACTTTAAAAAATTACTAAACTTTACTAAACTGAAATACATCAATTTCAACACACTCGAGCTGGTTGTCTTAGTTTTACTATAAACACTAAACACACTGCATCAAATTAAGTTCCACAATTAACCCCGACGCAAACCAAAGATTGGCTGTACATTTAAAAGAAATTACTGGCAGCTAGAGTTTGGAAGATTGATCTAAATATCAATAGTATTGATACCACTGCTGATAGCATTGATTCTTTGGATCTATCTTTTAAGTTCAGTATGTAGCCCTCTGAATTGTGTTAAATAAACTTCAGGCTAAATTATGATCTTCTAAATCACTGAGATGCTCTCCAGCTTACGAGTTTTCTGCTATAGGGTGATGCTTCTGGGTTCCCCCGTAAGGTTTCCTAATGATCTATAAAGCCCACGTCGTTTTTTGGGCACCACTCAGACAGAATCTTTGTTATTTTAGCTTGTGGAGTGTTAGATATTTACAGAGCAATCAAAAGATGAAGCAGATGAACAGAGCAGATGATCATCTGGATCAAAAAGTTACAAAATGTCAACACTATTTAGTCCAAGCATGAACTTGTGACCATCAGGAGCACTGCAAGGAAAAAAGATGACACACTGGTTTTTTTTTTCTTAGGATGAAAATATAAAACACATGTTCTCTTTATTTGCTGTATATAGATAGATGTACACCACTGGAGATTTGGATAAAAGCACACACGAAAAGCTCATGTATGTAGGGTCAACACATCTGGAGGTGAAAAAAAAAAAAAAAAATGGAAACGATGTCAAAATTACAAAGATAAAAAACTACCCAAATTCTATATGGTTTCTAACTGTAAATAGTTACATGTGTTGAACTCTGTCCCACATACCAACTGTCAGCAGTTGCTAATAACCTCTGTAATCTGTACACGGGATATTTTGTACAAAATATGAAATCTACCATTTAATAATAGCTATAACACAAAAGTACATTGTATGTACAATATTAGACAAAGCCATTTAGTATCAGACGCATACTAAAGGACACTTGCAAATATAACTCTTTTCAAACAAAAAGCTTATGTCAAATGAAGAGAGCTCCAAAGAAGCCAATATTAAAGCCATCTGAAGAAGAACAGCAGTCACCAATGGGAGCCAGCACTGCGCTTCAGCCGGGATGGAATCGCTTTCCTTTTTGTCAGGTTTCGGTGAAAGCCTTGAATGACTGTTGTTCTTCAAGACAAACATGGAGAGAACTGAACAGTGTGGTTGCAGTACTATTTACAAATTTGCACATTCAGTTGAAAACACTGACAGAGAGGTTCTGCGAGCAAAGGAAGAATAAAACCATAACAAAACAAAACAAATTTTTAAAAAAAGAACTTGCAAGCATCCAGAAGCAAACACGTGCTCAAATAACGAGCCCTACAGGTTTTGTTTCGTGTTTTTAAACTGAAGAGGGCGTGCACCGTGTGGGCACGCAGGTGGAGGGCAGGACGAGAGAGGATCAGACTATGGGACAAATCAGAAAAAGTGGAACGGGAATAGAGGGGCCACAGGATGGAAGAAGAAAAGTTGGGATGGGAGGTGATTTTCCTCTCCTGTATAGGCTAGCTCTTAACAACAGGCACTATGGGGAGGGGACTCAAACACTCAAACAAGCGCGCACACACACACATAGACACACACACACACACACACACACACACCCCAAGACAGACAGCATCACGGATTTCAAATGTTTACTAGTTTGTTTTAGTTTCAGTTGTGTTGCGAGTGTCTTTCAAGTGTTATCAGGAAGTGCTTCTTTGCTGAAGTGGTTTGGGGCAACCACGCCATCTCTGCTCTTTAGCCTTGAACTCAAAAAAACAAAACGGATCCAACTACGTAGCTTCAACAAGGCAGAAGTCCAACAATGGACCTGAATACGTTTTTTATGGAAACTACTGTTATAACCTTTGAAATCATCTGACATTTTATGTCATGCTGCTACTCTGTTCTCAGTTGAGTAAATACCCTCTCCGACTACAAAAGGCACTGTGAAAAGAAAGGCTTATGTTTGACCTCTTCAAACCAAACATGCCTCCTCTACGGAGCAATCTATTCTCTACCAATTGTTGTACAAATAAAAGGATCTTGCTTGAAAAGATTTGAAAAACAAAAAAGACAAAGTTCATTATCGGCACGGTTTCTGCCCCTGTTTAACTTCTCTCAACACACAGTAACATCGTGTTAATCCCAAACAACCTAGTACATCTCTTTAACCTCTCATAAGCCTTAAATGAATGATAGTGACTTGTACTGAATGCTAATAACCATGTTAAACACACAATGGCTGGACGTAAATAGGAAACTAAAAATAAATCGACACAATCCGCTCTCATGTAACCGGGCAGCCAAACATGCTTGGGCCGCGGACTCATCGCTGTGACCGATAAAAAAATGCTCTGAACATGTGGTAAACTTTAAGCCATAGATGCTTTGGGAGCCGTGCTAACTGACTGCCTTCAAAATTAAAAGATCTTTTTTTCTTAAAAACAGGAACTAAATGAGAAAGTTGGCACCGAACTAGGTTTCTACACGGGAATAATGATGTGCAGAAGAAAAACCTGGAACCTCAGTCGGGTTGGCCGTGTTTGATGAACAGCACTGAGTTAAAAGGGGTTTTTTTTTCCCCAATCCTTAATACACACCCCTGCTGAATTCAGGAGTGGCCCAGTCCTGATGAATGGAGTGAATGAATGAATCCTAAAATAATAGCAAGAAACAGAACAGTTCTTCAGATAGGACGTGATTTTTTAAAAATCTTAGAAGAGCTCCTAATATAGCATGAAGGGAAAAATATAAACAGCTATCTAGTTTAAATTTTATGAGAAAAAACAGCCAATATTAAATATACAGAAAGAACTGACACAGTCTCACCCCACTGTAGATGGCCTCCATTGAAGTTATAGTTGGGGGCTCTTATTATTTGTACAAGCACCTGACGTTGATAAAGAAGAGACGAGAAGAAGACGGCTCATACACACACACACACACACACACACACACACACCAGAACAGAACACCTGAGAAAAATGACCAGAAGGGGGCAGCACAGCACCCCAAAACACAAGTTGAGCGGACAGGGGGAGGAGAAAAAAAAAAAAAAAAAAAAAAAACGGAAGAAAAGGAGATTATGACAATTTCTTATTTGAAGTTCAGTATACGGCGGGTTGCTGTGGTCATGCAGGACATCCCAGCACCGCAAGCAAGAACCAGGTGAAGGGGTGGGGATCAGTAAGGACCGAGCACCGCTTGTCTCGCAAAGCCGGACCTGGCTTAGATGTGTGGCTTTAGACATTTTCTGTGTCAGGTGGAGCTGGGATCGTTCATTTCTGTGTTGCACTGGGCTGGACTGAGATACCACAGTTCTGTTTTGTTTTGGGGGGTTTTGTGCTGGCCCTCCGTGGGTTTGTGATTCCACTGTGGATGCTGCTGGTTTATGGTAGGTCTGGGATGGTCTCTTAATGGCCATCGTGTGGCGTCAACATTTCCTCTGCTCTTCGGTGCAACTCCAAAGCTGTGACTGTGGAGATGTCTTTGGGGAGCTCAGATTTCCTCCGCATCAACGGGCGTTCTCTGCGCTGGTCTTTTTGGATCTAGACACAGACACAAAGAGGGATCAGTAAAATCAGAACTAATGCATTTACAGCCCCACTTCATGAACCTAAGCTTCTGCACAGAGGCCCGTTTTACAGGCCGAACAAGATTTTAATTCCTGCAATTTGCTTTCCTTTCAAACCTTTTTCTCACTTACATGACAAAACTGATAAGCTATACAATTCAAAACTGTATAATAAAGAAAAATGTGATAGTGCAGCATGGACAAGTCTCTGGCAATATTGTCCTTTAACACTCTTTGTTCATCCCGTCTCTGTTGTCTGGGTTTGGAAGGCAGACAGGATGCTCAAGTGATTTATGTAATCTGTCTCCGTTTCAGCAGCTGGAATAACCATCTTTGCTCAGGAATTACTTGTGGGGCCAAACAGCTGAGTCATAAACCAAGTTCATTTGTGATTCTGAAGAAATATTTTTTTAACCAACAACCTGCAAATTCACTGTATGTGTGCATTTTATGACCACTGTTTCAAAACAATACAAATGTGAAGATGCTGTCTGCAACAGTCCTACACCCACATACTTTACACAAACAGGAGTGTGCAGACAGCTTAGAGGTTCTGTGCTGCTCGGTCGACAGCATTCTTCATTTTAGCATTTGACAGATATTAACAAAAAAACAAAGTGATGACAGGACGCATTAGGAGCTGCATCGATCGCGCAGAATTGGAACATCCGCATTCGTCTTTGTGCTTCTGAAAAGCTGCTGGTGGCAGCGGCAGTTGCACAGTAACCACTACAAAGTCCCCTGATAGTGCTGCTGTTTTCACACGCGCCACACAGATATTTATGGGCCTGAACGTGGTTTTTATTTACAGCACAGCTATCGCTAAAACAGTACAGACACACCAAACTGGACGATTTAGGCAAAGTGACTGGCACACGGCATGAGAAAAATGTCGCTAAGCCTGAGCTGCACAGTTCACAATTTTAAATGTCCTAAAATTGCTTTTGTATTTATGTCAACTAATGAGAGAGGCTCCACAGCATCCTGCAAAATGAGCTGTGATTAGTGGAATTCATTTCATATTATTAGCTTTTTTCACTTCACACATTTTCTTCATTATTAACATTTCTTGTAGTTTTCTGCTGCTTTGAAGCAAAATGAAAGAAAAAAAAAAACGGACTGCTGGACTGTGGCTGTGTGGTTCCACTTAACATAACCACATTTATTTGTTTTCAAACAAAAATAAACCTCCATTCCTGGCGCCAAAGTCAGTATCAATAAATAAATTAAAGTGTCCAGATTTCTGCTTTTTATGACCACGTATATGATTTCATTAAGACTGAAATGTAAACAGGTCTCATATTAAAGCGATATTCATCAAAGCTTGTGCACATTTCAGTGAGAACGTGTGGTACCCCTCAGATATAGGCATGCATATTAAATGTTACACACACTGACCTGTGTGGCTTCCTCAACTACTGCTTTCTTTAGCATGTTGACATCGTCTAGCAGTGGCCCATCTGTCTCCATGTCCATCGGACTCCCTGATCCTATTGAGTCCACATATACGACAAACTGCAGCACAGGAAGAGAAAGAAAAGTTAACCACAAAGAATCGCATTATCCAATATACAGGTTTGTGAGAGGTGCTAGCTTTAAGCAGAACTTTTCTCAATGACTTTAATCCTCAGCTTTTGGACATACATTTCCCCACAATCCATCCTGTAACTTTCCATCTGTTGCTTCCACACATACACAAAAGAAAAAAAGAAGAGAAGAAAAACTAGAAACTCTTTTTCCTTTTTTCCCCCTCAGTTGGAGTGTTTGTCAAAACACCAACTGATGTTCATCACCAAAACATCAAACCCTGCTTGATTCGCACTGAGATACCCTGCAAACCACTGAGAGGGTTGCAGCACTGTGAGAATTGCTAGGTTACTATTTATTTGCTCACCTGTGGGTTTGCCTTTGCTAGATTCTCAATCTTCACCCATGCTTCTTCTCTCTCTTTCCATTTGGCTTTCTCTCTGACACACACAAACACACACAGAGTCCTAAGAGACTTCTTCAAAACAGAGAAGATTTGCTGAAAGATAAACTCATGTTAAAAAAAAAAAAGTTATATACCCAAACTCTTTCAAGTTAAGAGATTGTGGTTTTAGTTTGTATCTACTTAGTCATCTTTTCCACTTCTAATGATGTTTAAACAATGTTTTCCATGATGTTTCTAACACTGTAATGAGAACAAGGAAACTGTAGCTTGCGCTGTATAAATGGGTGTGATGTCTCCCTGCATTACTTACTTGCTTTTTTCTGCCCTGAACTGCTGGGTGCAGTCATCAAACAGTTTCTGGTTCATCTCCATAAAGAGCTTCAGAGCATTGTAAATCAACCCATGAATCGTCCTACAGACACAAAAAGGTTACCACAGGTCACTTGCTTTGCTTACGTACTATCCTCATACACTTCATCATAAAGATAAACAGATAAATGGAGGGGGTGGGGGGGGGGAGCCTCACTTGTTCCAGTGGGTTTTGGAATTGCGGTAAAGGGCCGGGAACATGATGGGGAGGATCTTGGCAGCGTTGTCGCTGATCAGGCTCATGATATACTCATTATTCCAGTAGTACAGCGCTCGCTCTGCTACCTGACAACACAGTTTTTCACAGGGTTACGTGCGTACACAGACAAACAGAATGCACACTGTACGATTAACTAAAACACGCATCAAAATAAACAGGGATGTGGTTCAGACCTGAAAGTGCGGGCTTGACACACATTTGGCCAGCTGTCTGAAGAGGGGTTCCATGACTTTGACGAACTCCGAAGGCTCAATGACATCCAGTATCTCCTCCAGTTCGTTGAGGAACATAACTTCTTTTGGACTGTGGGTCTTTGGCCAATACTTTAACAATGCCATTACCGTCTACGCACACAGACAGGATACCAGGCTTATTAAAGAGGAAGCAGGAATGTTTGGACAGCCGATTTTGGTCAGCTATTAATCTGCTGATGGTGGATTACATGAGCTTACATTACAAAAACTATCAGTAGAAGCAGAAACAGTAGTCAACATATTCATAAAGTAGTTTAGTTGATCTCAGGGCCTTAATGCAAGCACACAAAATCCAAAACACCTTCCAGCAGGTTTGTGAGGACTTGTGAGCGCGTTTATGTTTGCTCCGACCTTACCCACCATAAAACAAACAGAGAATATTGTCTTGAGGAGTTTGAATGACGTATGTCTGAAAAGAGCTTGAAGGTCAATCGATAATAAAAAATAAAAAAAAGCCAAAAAATCAATATCAAAATAAATAAATCTTACCGGTTCTGTAAGGGTGCTATCCTTCTCTAAGAACTGTACCACACAGTAGGCCAGCTGGGAAATAAAAGGGAAAAACAGGAAACAGCATTTGTTTTCATTTTGACAAAATCAGAAGTATCATAAATATTATTGGGAGAGAGATTGCACTCAACAAACTACAGAATCTACATAATAAAAGTAACATCAAAGATGGCGGCTGTCCTAAATGTTCTAATCAGGCAAAAAAATGTTGCTGCATTGGCACATGAGCACAGATGTCAGTTTTTGCATGTGTACGCTATTTTTAAACATTAGTTAGGGGTAAAAGGACCAGATTGTTAAGTTGAAATGTGCATTTTTATCTGGTGAACATTGAGAGTTAAAGTTGTGACTAACTCCACATTTTTTATCATTGGATACACGCTTCACTGACAAAATAACTGCTTTGAGGCATTACCTGCATGTCTGCCAAGTGAAAAGACTTTGCTCGAGACATACTTTTGTTACAGCGTTTTGCTTATAGCAGAGGAAGGCAGAGCAAGGCATAAGAAAATTCCTACCTGTGGGTGATACACACTAAGGGACTTGACTTTGTGCAAAGGCAGGAGGACTTTCAGCAGGAATATCTTGTGCTCTTCTTTCAAAGGTAATGCAAATCCATTGATTATGCTGTGAGAAAGACCGTTATTAGAGAAGAAATTACTCCAGTTTACAATAATTCGGCATCTAAATATTAATAAAAGTCTTGAGCCACCACTAATGCTCTTATACATTTCTTCCAAGGAGTCAGCCTGTCATTTTTGAAATGGTCTTGAACAATAGTTCTGCAGGATTTCTGAAGCTCTTTCAAAGACTTTCTTTGGACACTGTTCTTTCACTCATTTTCAGTCCTTGTACTTGAACATTATCAGAGAAATTTTTTTTCAGCACAGACCTACGAACACAAAATAATCTCTCAACTCATGGGATGAACCAGTAATATGTCCATACATAGCAACTTTGCAAATACCATGTGGCCTTTCAGGTGACCCATTATCTGTTTACTGAAGCCTCATTAGAAATGTTCTAATGAAAATGACAAATCACACAAGGACTGGACTGAAATCAGTGGCAACAAGTCTTATGGAGTGATGGCACCGAAATCTGTATCCTCCACAATACAACTCCATCTGGAAAGCATCTGATTGCCAACAGCTTCATTTTTCAATTGCATCCAGAGAAGTGCTTTGAATGTCCTTCAAGAAGCCCAGAGAACTATTTCTGAAGACAACTCAAAGAAATCACAAGAAAGCGCAGGCTGTGTTGAAGGATAAAGGTGGCGTTACTAAATATTGACTCTCAAACTTACTAAAACTATGCAAACTCACTTTTTGCCTCATATACTATTTCTACTTAAATTTGCAAATGGTATAAATCACTGCACCCTTTAGCCATTATCCTAGCAAACTACAAAGAAAAAAAGAGGTAGCTCAACACTTTTGCACATACTGTGTGTGTGTGTACGTACACACACATATATATACACACATATACACACACAGGGGTGTACATAAGTGGTCCGCAGGTGCACTCTCGCTATCAAAATAAAAGACGCGCACCAGATCAGAAGTTGCAACGCACGTTTGCGTGCATAAGATTTTCTGGAGGAGGACAGACATTTGTTTAGAACTCTTAAAGATGTCGAAGAAGCTCCTTTAAGCAATTACTTTGGTGTTCCTTCACCTCCAAAGAAATGTCAGAGGGAGTCCGCAAAAGAAGCGCATATTCTCGGAGAAGTGGTTGGAGGAGGTGAGTTGGCTTCAAACAAATGATGAACGCACAGAGATATGGTGCAGAATATGCCATGAAAATCCCACTCTAGTGGACCAAAACAGTGCCTTTAATATGTATGCAAACGCATGTTGAAATTTCTTATCTGGTGCGCATCTTTTATTTTGATAGCAAATGCGCACCTGCGGACCACTTGTGTACGTGTATGCACGCACGCACACACACACACATATGCTGCGAACAGCAGCTGCTTTAACAAATCTAAAAGTATCTTACCTGCCTAGTATTTCCAGTAGTTCTGCAATTCCATTATGATGCTCAGTCTCATAAATGAACCTGAAAAAGGGCAAACACACACAAGTTAGCAATAATGTTCCTTTAACCCTCAGGCTTTGTTAAAAATCACCACCCTTTCAGCTTGTTCGTGGCCACAAGTGGCCAGTATAGAGCCCTGAGGGTTAAAGAAAACAAAAAAAAAAACCAAAAAAAAAAACCCCCCATAAACAAAACAAGCACCATTAATGTAGCTATAGAAGACACACACTCACCTATAAAATATGTTATTAATCTGTTTTCTAATGTATGCTCGAAGGCCCAGGAACTTCCCATAGATGCGATGGAGAGTGGTCTTTAAAAAATCTCTTTCTCTGGGGTCTTCACTGTCAAAAAGTTCTAAGAGCTGAAGAAACACACACACACACACACACACACACACACACACACACACACACACACACACACACAAAAGAAGGTTACTGGGACAATAAAATTAAACGTAACCAAGTACTACATACAATGCTCTTAAGTGGGCATGTTACGGTTTTTATTGTTTTGTCACATTGATACTATTACAGAAATGCAGAAATGCATGCTCATACTAAACATGGCTAAAGCTTCAAACAATGATTTCAGTGTATGTGCAACTAATCTGAAAAAGCCAAAACTTCAGGCCTTAGGCTGCTTTAGTCACTAAACTTCAGACAAACATTGGCCTCAAATGACGTGTAGGAGAGCAGATATCCTCAATATGTTCTTTCCAGGCATCTGTGCGCACAGTCAAAGCTGTACACGCAGATGCCTCACCCACATGCATAAAGGCAGAGGAGCTAAAACAGCTTGTTTTAGACAGTGCACGAACAGAGGGGCTGGACCAAGCACTGGTATGCGATAAACAAGGATTATTTTGAACTATCAATCATGCAAAGCTTGTCTAGTTAAGAATAAAAATATCAAGGTGGAAATGAGCATCATAGCTCCTCTTTACAGAGAAAGAAGCTGTGCTCTAGCAACATGCTCACCTGCAATACAAACCTCTGGTCAATATACTTTTTGGCTATGTTTGGTTGAAAGTCCGGTGACTCTAAGAACCGCAGGAAGAACTCGTAGACGAGCTGTGGAAGAGGGGCAAAGACTTTAAAACAACAGAAATAGGTGAACAGGCTCTTTCTGACTAAACCATGTATGTGGGTGTGATGCATGTACCTGTAGATGCGGCCACGCAGCTTCTAGAGTGGGTTCATCTTCCTCTGGGTCAAACTCTGCACCCGTGGGGTTGGATGACGGCGGCAATGCCCTAAACATATTCACAGCAAACTGGGAAACAAAAACAGAGGACAGACAATCAGACATGCCAGATAAATATAAACTTGAAAAAGACATTTCCCCCACAGAAATCCAAACCGCTCAAGGAAGCGGTGGCCTCTGCCCTTTTTACTTGCATAAAAACACAATATTTAAAACATCACCATTTCTTTGTTTACGTAGGCTGCCAGTAACCTGTAGTAACAAATAGATCAAATCCATTGGACCATCTACTGTCCAAACTGCCTTTAAAAGACAAGTAAAATATTTCTATCAGCATAAACGTGTTTAAATGTTGCAAAATCCACTTTTTGCCATTTTTTAAAAATTGTCTAGATCCACAAATTATGAGTTGACTACATCCTCTCCTTCCTTTTCCTTCTTGAGCCCTTCGAGGTTAAAACCAACTGAGACGTCAAAACCTGATAAGCACCGCCCCCGGCTGTGAAGGAGACCTGCCTTATTAAATTCAGTATGAGCAGCTGCTGTGGCTAATGTTACCTTTAGGTTTGAGTGTACTCCTACGAGCCACAGTTATGTCAAAATTGGAATGCTGTAATGTAATGAAAATCAGATATTATGAAAAGCAATAAACAAGAACAGAGTGTAGGTTACTGTGTTTCATGTTGCTTTTTAATCAGCCTTTAGATTTGTTTGCTTCTCTCTGTTCTCTGAGCTCGTATCTTCCTCTTTTTAATATTTCATACATTTAACTACGATGAATCTGTGTATCTGTGGACTGACTGTGCTTTGAAATGTATCCATTTTTCATGCTACATCCACAGCACATATTAGGTATACTAGGCAAAACAAGGCAGTGAGCGTTGATTTGGGGATTGGTGTATATTCGTTTCTTCAGATTAAGAGCAGTGCTGTGAAACTGATTCATCACCAAAAATGTGCAATATGGATAAGTTAATATCTGCAAAATACAGCAGACTCTGTAAGGGGCAAAGACGTTAAAATGTTGTGGAAAGAAAGACCAGTGAAGTATTTTGAGATTACATTTTAAATACACATTGTGCAAACATATCAGACTTAAACTGTTTTTTAACAAGTTCAGTGTAATACATCAACTTTGAGGTATTGTTTGTATTAAAGAATTAATAAAAAGGTGGTAGGTGAGTGGATATCAACAGTCTCTTGCGCTAGTTGTCCATACTGGCCTATTTCTGTGACTGTACAGACCCCAGACTGTGAAGAATCTATTTTGCCTCTGAGACGGCGCATTCAGAACTCCTTTGGGATTCCAGTCGATCAGAGGTCAAAACACTCATTCACCATCAGGTTATTATTCCAAGCAGAAATCACTCCTTACTTTCAACAAATAGATCAGGACAACGAAACCACTGTTACAGTGCCATGTAGTGCAAATAATGCCTGTTTAAATAATGATGCTTGAACACTGAGATGTCAAAAATGCTCTGAAATACAGAAACCTTACGGAAGTAAATAATGTGCAAAGTTTTAGCATCAGAATACACTTTATTACCATAAAGGAAAATGTCGTGTCACTCTTTACTTACTTTGATCATAAAAGCCATCAGTGGACTTCAAAGAGCCCTTGTCTTTAAGGGGGTACGGGGACAGGCGCTGCCAGGAGTAAGAGTATATTTTTATGCTGATTTGACAGCTCAGTTGCATTTTCTGCCGCATTGATCAAATAAAGCCCAGGCAAAGGAGGACGGAGGGGAAATTTGCACCTTGATCATCTGCAGTTTACCATGTGGCATTGAGGCCGGCCTTTGATTAACATCAAAGGCTTTTTAATTTGGCTTGGGAAAGCAAATCTGGCACCAGGAACACATTGAGACCACGACCTAAGAGGAACACCTCTCCAATCTACAGCAGGAGCTCCAACACAGCTGCACTGGCAACACCCTGATTAAACGAGCAGTTTTCAGACCTACACCATTGAGGGGTACAAACAATTTAGGGTGTGCAATACACGAACAATCTTTAGACGAATTCAAACAAGAGACATGCTGAAGAAAACAAACAGATCACCTGGTTGCATACGAATTATTTAAATGATCTTAAAAGATTTGTGGCAAAAAAAAAAACTACCAAAATAAAAACTAAAATGGGTCAAGTGAAAACCACAAAATGTTCGTTCCATGCTGCGAAAATGAAACTGAAGAAAACAAATCAGCTTCATCACAAACATGAAAAAAAGAAAGAAAAGGGAATCTACCGGGTGAGATGGCTCTCCGAGGCCATGTGGCTTCCACTGAGCCTTTTTTAACAATTACAACTTACACAATTTTACAGTAAGAGAAGTGACACGTGACATCTCGCTAACACGAAATAAAGCAATTATAAAGGAACAATGCAGAGTTTGTGTAAGTGAATATTTTTAGACCTAAACTACTAAAACATTCCCCAAACCATATTACACATTGCATATTCTATGGGATAAAAAGCTTTATGAGAAATATCATCAGCTATAGAACCACAGCACTAGTACATCACAGGACATTACAGATTTTAATGTTCTATTCTAAATCATTTAAAGCTTTCATTCATGGAAACACTGGTGGCAGAGTTTCCTCACACTTAAACCTGACTTGGGTGGGAGTCCCATGTATCTTGGCAACATACTTTGCATTTTCTTCTAATTTTTTCCTCCATCTCCGACAATGATGTGACCTATTTACAACTGGAAAATTCCCTTACTCTTATTTTGAAAGTTAAGTTGACATAAGATGTAGCCTTTCGAGACAAAGTCCACACATACTTTTGCAATATGAGTAACCAAATCGCTTTTTATGCAAGGCTTTACTTTTTTCCAGGAGTTGAGTGATACAAAGTACAAAGATGGCTAACTAAGTTTAGTTAATTATGTTCACTTATACTCTCTACTTATTAAACATTTGCCAGGTCAAAATAAAATAATAAAATAAAAACAACTGGTCCAAGCTTCTCATTTCCACTGTTTACTGTAACACTGACCATGTGAACCACTTCTGGGTAGATCGGTTCGGTGATGACGTTCCTGTTGTGGGTGATGTACTCCACCATCTCGCTCAGCGCGGCTCGTTTCACCTCCTTCCATTTCAGGTCACTCAGTGGGTCTGAGACAAAATCGAAGAGAACGCAGCACTGACGCAACTTCTGGATAAACAGCTTCTCCTGCTCTGCAGGGGGAACATCTGTGAAACAGAGAGAAGAAAGGCTGGAATTAAATTCAAATTCTCTTCACAAAGCAAAATGTCAATGATTTTTAACATTAGAGCAGCAATGATACCGACAGGCTGACTTACTTTTAAATGTTTTGCTAAGCAATCTCTTCATTTTACAACCATATTTTATTTTGCTGTGATCCATCACAAAGGACTTATAATGTTATAGACTGCAAGGCATGTCTCTGAATAACTTTAGGTTTACTGAGCTGTGCTGTGCTTGTTTGAGACAGAACGGTTGCAGCTTTTGTGTGTGCGTTTTCATTTATTTGATAGTTCAGGAAATGCTGGATTTCCTACTGAAAACTCTTTAATAAAAACACCAGATACACATATTTTGTGCTTCTCCAGAGGAAAGAACATTTCGACTTGCTGGCTTTATTCTGGGCACGACTGCATTGTTTCTACAGACTTCACTGGAACTGTGAATTTGTGCACAGCAGCTCAGCTGTTTGCTTGGAGATAAGCATTTTGGTTGATAAAGCAGAATATATCCGGGTGGCACGTCACATGATAGATAATGAAGTTACCAGTGCCCCATGCATCAACTGTGCACAGCAGCTCTCTCTGTGCTGCCAGTGTACCCGGTGATGAAAGCCTGCTGACAGCCAAATAACAAATCACAGCTGCTTAAAGCAATAACCAATCACAGAGTAGAGCAGCCCTGCAGCTGACGTATCCGTGCGCCAACTGTTGTGAAATCCTTTGGTAAAAAATGAAAACTGTTCATCCAAATGATTTCAAACTCAACTCTGCACACACATACACACGTTCCTCTAGTTATTAAAGCAAAAAGCAACCAATTCAACTTAGTGAGGTAATGACTGCTATGTTATCGCCACATCAATGATGCAAAAGATCTAAATCACCCTCTGGGAATGTGGGGCCACACCTACCTGTGTATCATTATTAGCTTGCAATTAAAAAAAATTACATGTTTTTGCAGCCAATGAATTTTGCACAATGAGCTAATCTCCAATCAGTGTCAGTTTAAATGATTTATAACCACTTGACAGCTTCCTTAAAGATATGAACGATTAGAGAAAAGTATGAAAACATTTTTTGTCTGCAATTAAGTAATTAAGTGACAATAACAAAGCTTCTAAACAGAATTATTATATATTAAAATAGATCATAATTTCAATCAACTTTCTGGACTGCTCAGAGGGAACCTGAACAGAGCTTGAAGGGTTTGCACACTCCATACATCATAAGGTGTGCAACAGTGCAAGGTATGAAAGTACGGACGTTTTTATAAACAAGACCTACTCTAAATCTACAGGTAACCATTTTAGCAATTTTAGAAATAGCTATAATGTGTGCTCTCTCCCTTTATCAGCACTCAGGAAGAAGAGCTCTGAATAAAGTGCAACTTACTTTCACCTTTTTTTGACAAAAGTAGAAAGGACGCCATTACTACAAGCAGCCTATATAGCACCAAATAACCCCAGCATTATGCACTCTACTGTGATGGGGCCTTCACTAGGACACAGCTATTTCCCTTTTCTTTACAATGATCAAAACTGTCAGTAGCAGCCTGTAATAAATGACACGAGTCACAGAAAGGAAGCTTCTCCTCTGAATTAGCCTGAGCTCATCCGATTCCCAAGCTCCAGAAAATACCATGAAACCAAGAGAAGTGGATTGGTGCTCATTCATTTTCATCCAACACAGGGATTAGTGTCTTAAAACAGAATGTCACCTTATAAAACCTACCTATGGGGCAGCATTAATCTCTTCATCACAGTCTGTGATTCTTGAGTCTTTCTTTTCTCCCCATTAACAATCTGCATGTGTACCCTACATCACCATGGTGACTGCAGGCAGAGACAGGACTTTGGACCAGGGGGTGACCACTGCTAATCAGAGACGCATGTCTGCTGCTTCTACACTGGAATCAAGAGACCGCTGAATTGCTGATCACATCAGCTATGGCTGAAAAAAGTGTCAGCCAAAGGCATCATGCAAAACATGAATCATGGAGTAAAATAAGTCAGTCAGCACTCCCTGCTACACTCAGTAATCTTACAGATACATTTATAAGCGTCCAGTGGCTTTCTTGAACACTTTGGAATAAAGAGTTAAAACAGCACGGTAATCTGTAATTATATATCTACAGTATTTTCTGTGCAGACCCTGCTTTGCATAAGTTGATACCAGACAAAATGTTAACAGCTGGCACCAATAAAATAGGTCAATTCTAAAAGATTCAGTAATGGAGGCAATGCTCACAGACTAGAACCTCAAATTGCGACTGACAGCACACCTCCACATTAGTCACAGAGGAAACGTTAGCATTTAAAACAGCATGAAACAAAGCTGTCCTATGAGTTCTTTTAGGTAGACTACCCTTTTGAATCAATAATGTATTTGCTTTATAATTCCCCAACACTGTTACAGTGTCAAAGCTTTGTGGTGAAGCTTCCTTACTTTACTGTTGCTTCCTTTCTTATCTAATAGCTCTTTGTTGGCTCTTGTTTTACATTTGTCTGTTTTTATACAAATAGTTATACATGCCATAAGATATTTGGAAAAAACTGGAAGATTTTTGAATTTATATTTAGAAGACTAACTGCCATATTCAAACTACTATCCGCAAACAGGATCCAATTGAGCACAGTAAAAGGTCAAACATCAGCCAAGCTCTTGAGCTTTTGCCACAACATCCATTTTGTATTTCTGGAGCAAGTTTACATAAGAGTGTCTTCCTTTCCAGTGAGGTGCACTAACTGTGAAAGTAAAACTCACGACCACTTTTTGTGTTCATGACTAATATTCAGCTTGCTTCTGCTTAAGTGCGTACAGTGTGTTTAAAAATATATATATATTAAGCCTTGTTTGGACAGTGAGCACAAATACTTGTCAAAATGATGAACAATCCCCTCTAAATGCATGCAAGTTAATAAAAATATTTATAAGTGTTAAGTTAATATAGTACCATCTGTTTTACTAGGAAGTCTCAAAATTTTACCCTTAACTCTTTAACGCTTGAAATCCTACAAGGACCCTTTAAGGTCTTTTCTGAATTGAGCTGCTTATAGAACAAAATGACTGGGTGTGCAGATTCGTGAGGGTGGTCTCTGCTTATTCAGCTACCCTTTGAAAAACCCAGAAACTATCATAATGGTCATCAAACAACATCTTTACTGATAAACACTGAGGTGTCAAAACTTGTCATTAAGGGTAGAGGGGAGGTGGTCAAATGTGGTGTTTATAGCGAAAAGAGTAAGATGAATACAGAAAAACGGTTGCTGAGTTATTTGAGGCTTGGTACACCTGCATCAAGTTTTGTTCCTATTACTGTTACAGGCCGACTCATGAGCACCTCGACTCATCAGCCTCTGAGTGCTGAGAGGTCTACCAGCTCCTGTTACACAACAGCAGTAGGGTTTCTGAACAGACCTAAAATATTAAGAGACCTGCTGTGCAACTGCAGACTTCACACACGAGCGTCTCTGCATGGATCAGTGAATAACCTTTACTCATCTAAAAGCTCCAGCATGCATACAGGAAGCCAGCCACGAACACAAATTGCTTTTAAGCACAACTCTTGACTCAGACATTCTGTACTACGGAATATGAAAATAACTGATTAATAAAGTGTCCCTAATGGCAAATGTGGTGCGCTTACCATCTGTCCCTTCAGACACAGGATATCCGAAGGAGGGACCGGTGGCTTTCTGCCATAACTTGCTGTAATTATCACTATGCATATAAATGTCACGAGACCATGTTAACAGCCACATAAGCAACACCATGATACTGACATCACTGTGACAGCAGCAAGCATATGAAATAATTGGCTGCATGTTAAACACACACTGCCACTTCATCTAGAGACAGCTTCCAGCTTCCTTAAGTTTGTCCGAATCAACGTCAACTCAAAAAGAACACTGGAGCTACAACAACATCAAACAACCTTTCTACTTATGTTAGTCACATTGCAACAATACAATACAGACATATACAAACTAACAACAAGCTTTGACCTCACTTCCTATGACATCAATAGTGTTGATGGGGGAGGGGAGACTCAAAACTACCAATCTTACACCCCCCCCCCTAAACTAAAGCTAAGCTTTGCAATGTCTTGGCAGAACCCTTCCTTGCTGACATACAAACACAATCACCTCCTTTCTCTTTCAAAAACCCTCGTGCAAACAACACTAAAAAAAACTCTTAAACTCGCCTCCACAAAAGTAATGATACATATAATATCAAGCTTTTTTTTTTTTTTCTTTTCTTTTTTTTTTTTTTTTTTAAATCACCAGCTGTGGCTGCTTAACACTCAAGCCCACCTCCTCTTTAAACAGACCAGTACACAGCAGCAGATTTCCTATTCTCACCTCTAAAATGCATGAGGGCCACAGGCTGGAAAGGCCCATTGGCGCTCGGTCCATCCAGAACCATCCCGCCGGCAGCTCTAGTACATGCCAACATCAGTGAGCTGAGGCAGGAAACAGGAGAGAAGAGGGTAGCCCAGGCTAAGGCGAGGAGCCAGCCTCCATTTTAGCACGAACACTGAGCAGAAAATGAAGCTCCCCTGCTGCTGGAGGGAACCAGCTAGTTAGTGATGTCATCCCACACAGAAGCAACCTGGTTGGTTAGCTGCAATCACATGGGCGGGCTGTCAGAATAAATAAACATGAGGAAAGAGACTGGCTATTGGAGTGGGGAGAAAAGGGGTGGGCCAGTTACTGTGATTGGGCCAAAAGAACCTACATCTGTCAAGGAGTTTTTAAAGCACAAACAACTCGCCTGAATTCCATTTAACCGGTTCTGAAATAACCACAAATGGAATAATAATACCATGGAATACAAATAACTGTACAACATGTAGGTTGCTTGTAAGAAGCAGAGGACAAAGGAAACCATTTATTTCTCTTTTAGTCTTTAACTCCCAACAACACCCACATGGAAAAGAAATAAGAAAAACTTATAAAAGACTTGCATCAGCTTTAGCTTGCTTCATATAGTGAATCATATAACGCTTATATGATATACTCATGAAAGTGGCCACTTTCTCATTACTTTCATATATTGTTTTAGGAAGTATCCAAAACATGGAAGTTTCATTTATATAATTTTTCAAGGGATCTTATATCTGTTTTCACTCTTATATGCTTTTCATACAAGTTTCACACAAGACAGATACAAACTTTAGAAGATTTATATATATCTTTTCCATATTGGCAAACCTAAATAAAACAAAATACAACAAGGTGTTCAATGCTTAATGTCACCTTACACTGGTCATCAACTAGTGGACCTTTTTTTAATGTCTGCTGCCATTTCCAGCATGCGTGCCAACTTTGTGCGCGTGTGTCTGTGTTTGCATGACAGATGGCTCTTCAGCAGCACAGCCTGAGCCCAGGTGTATGTGACAAGAGAAACAGGAAGGCAGGAAGTCTCAATGTGAGCAACACAGGATGTGCATATGCAGAAAGCCACATTTTGAATCAGCAGCACTGGGGAACAAAAGCCTGCACTGTAAACCTTTGCGGGCACATTGGTGACACAGACAATTAAAAGCAAGAAATCCATACTCCCAGTCACTGGCGTAGCACTCCCAAATATAGTAACCACTGCACCCTTAGAATACAATAGGGCTCTGTAAAACTCTGCACACAGACAAACACAGTCAGAACATACACCGACATTTTTTTTTTTGTGCATGCCATATGTGTCATCATACTGAAAGTACAGTAAGCACATACAGACAAGGTGTCGAAACAGTGATTCAGCTAAAGTCATAAGCATTCCTATGCACGAAGAATAACCACGCAAATACAGTGTAGATGGGTGTGAATTAAACAGATTTGGACTACAGTCACATATAATCTAATAATTTTTGCTGCATAAGAAAGCCACCGAGGAGAAAAGACTGCACAAAAAGACTTTGCTTACCCCATTAGAATGAACATTTCATAACCGTAGCTGTGTGACAACCCACAAACATTTCTATTAAAATGTGTGTATGGCATACTAGCCTTCGCAATTACTTCTCTTCTGTGAAGGACAAAAAACGACATTATTTTTTTGCACTATGATTGCTGTCATTTCAGTGATTGGCAGCGTTAGCTAAGATTACATAAAACTGGCCGAGCAACTACAGCAAGGCAACAGGGTTGTTTTTTCTATGCAGTTTCTGCATAATGTGCAAAGAAGGAAGACATTGATATACTCTTGACTGCTTAAAAGTAATTAGGGGAATCATTATTTGTGGATAATATTGTCCAGCAGATGTAACTCTATACAGAGGTTTGGTTAAGCTCGGGGCGATCGTGGCTCAAGAGTTGGGAGTTCGCCTTGTAATCGGAAGGTTGGACAGTCTTGGTCGTTGTGTCCTTGGGCGAGACACTTCACCCGTTGCCTACTGGTGGTGGTCAGAGGGCCCGGTGGCGCCAGTGTCGGGAGCCTCACCTCTGTCAGTGCGCCCCAGGGTGGCTGTGGCTAAATGTAGCTTGCCATCACCAGTGTGTGAATGTGTGTGTGAATGGGTGGATGACTGGATATGTAAAGCGCTTTGGGGTCCTTAGGGACTAGTAAAGCGCTATACAAATAGAGGCCATTTACCATTTAAGCTCAAAAAAGAAAAATACATAAAGTGTTTTGGAAGTTTCACACTTTCAAAAAAAAAAACAAACAAACAAAAAAACAAACAAACACTGTTTTAGGCTAATGTAATGTTTGTGCAAAATGCATTTTGTGTGGTATTTCATAAAGCACATAATGGTGTCACGGTTCCTCCCTGTGGGTTTGCACTTCTCCGCTGGAGGTGCAGGAGGTGTGGTGTGGTTCGAGTCCGGCTGCTGTTTGTTCTTGCACACTTCTTGTATTGCCACTGTTGCTCCTGCTACACAACCTTGAGCTTGTATACGTGTTTGTCTGCAGGTTAGAGGATGTAAAAAGTCTTACACTAAAGTCAACTGTACAAAATGGGAACAACTACACCCCTAATGGATGTAATACTTAACATCTAGTTTAGTTGGTCCTAATATATACGATAATGGAGCACTTCATCAGCAGGAACTAATCTGGGCATATAAAGGGCTCTTTCTTGCCATTTTGTACCTTAGGCATAGTGCATCCATGACCATGAGAAGAAAATACTGGATTACTCATTACAAATGCTACTTTGGCACATGCATTCACCAAACTCGAGCTTTCTGCTGTGTCTGTGCTATTTTTTAAATGCGAAGAAACTTGTGAGATTGCTATAACACAAGCATGGTTTCAGAGCTTTTTCTAAACGTATCATTGATATCAGCAGCACTGCCTAAAATACACAACGAAGTGGTTCATTCACAGGTCTGCTGATCTTCAATGTCACGGTCCTCTGTAAACGCTTAAGGCTCAGATCTATTTGGAGAAACAGACTGATCGACGCAGCTGAGGACACAGGCTCTTTCAACAGTGGCTGAACTTAGGCAGCTTCCAATGATAGGGACATCTTTATCAAGATCCAACCTATTTTTTCTTCTTCTCGTAACGCAAAGATGAATCACAAAGCGATGATACATGCTGATCTGTATTAGTCACATTAGAAGCAGATATATTAAGAAACAAAGCCCAGATTTGTTCATTGTGCCACTAAAAATGTTGCACAAGTGGAAAACACCTGTGGCTGATGACTGCAAGATAAACACGCTTGGAGATCGCATTTAATGTTGCAGCTTAAACCTGGTAACTTGAGGAATGTGTTATTATAATATGTACAACAGTTTAAAAGCTTAAAACGTTTTTCAAAGTTCAAAAACAAGTTTTAGACCTGCAGATATAGTAAACGTGTGTGAATTAATTAAATACCATTTTCAATATTTACTATTCTTCCAAACAAAAGACCACCAATTCAGATACAGTGTCATGTTTTTTAGTAGGATCCTGTCATTTCTGAATGTTGCTGATGCATAAATGAAATATTCACTGCTTAAATATAGCAATGTGTCTGATTCTCTGACTTCTAGCTACAAAACCCTTCTAGAAGCAATGCTGAAAAGTCCAATCGTGCAAAACCAGTGCACAGCTTGAGCAGTTTTAACACCATGATCACTGCCAGTGACTTTTTTTGTATTTTTATTCATATGAAATGTCTGACCCGGGAAGTTTCTGTCATGAGTTGTAGGGGCCTTTTTCTGCTCCCACATGTATTCAAAGTTAAAGACGTTTCTCTGACATGACATGACAAATAGTGATTTAACGTTAAGATTACTTCCTGGAAGCTTTAGAATGTAACTAAAAGACAACCACAGTAAAAGCAACATTTCGATTCATAAAAATAAAAACTGACTGACGTACACTTTAGTAGTTTGACTTAGACCTGTGTTTTCTGCTAACAGTCATTGACACCTACTAAACAACTGTATTACAGGTAGCAATAACAGAACTAAACACACAACTTATTTAGTTTTAACATCTTCACGTTTGCTGTCATTATCCTGTCTCCCTAGTGCTAGGCTGAAAAAATGCTTAAAAAAAAAAAAACATAACTGCTGACCATATAACTTCTGTCATCTTTACTGTTTATCCCTCAAAATGAAGATGACTGTACACTGAAGAAGTCAAACATAACTAGCTGTTGGCACACAGTGTGACACCAAAAAAAAAAAGTCAGAACTGTCAGAAGCACTGCAGCTTATTAGACTTGGGACAGCCCACTGTCTCCAGCTGTCCCTGCTCCGTGCTTCGTCATTTGTGTCCATTGTGTCTTTGACTAGTGCTGAAGCCCGTGTACCGTTCTCACTGATAAGATTCATTTCAGACAATTAATAATTTACAATGAACTACGCTCATTCAACAGGAGAAACACAACAACGGGAGAAACATAACAATTTGTGACGCATAAACTAAATCCAAACTACTTTGAATACTAGTAGCTACATGTTTATAAAAGAGCAGAAATGTCCCAACTTAACCTGCGACAATAAAAATAATATTTTAGTACCCACCAGAATCTGCCGTGACATAGGCATTTAGCCTCGTCACTATCTGTAACATTTTACTCTACACAATTTCTCTCTCATCCAACTGTTTACTCAATAAAACATATCTCAGAGTTAGCACGAACTACTGTTCACAGACTAATAAACATTCTCGGTCATTATGATTTCATTATGTTGTTTTTGTAAGGCTTTTCCTGGTGTCCTTCTGTTTAAGTGTTTTATTTTCCTTATGTTTTCTTTTTTACATTGTGTACAATGTTTGCATATCTGCGGTCTGCCGACTGTTAGTTATATCCATTAAAGTGCCCCTTAAAACAGTTTCACATTATAAAGGAACATGGGAAAGTTTTGCATTGCCATTAAGCATAGTCTCATTAAAAAGGTAAGGACTGCAAATTTCATACACTATGTTAACTGTACCCTCAATTAAAAAAAAAAAAAATCAGATTAAAAAGTATTATCTGTTTTAAAACTTTGGTTACAAGTAGATATACTCATGTCCTTCAACATCACCTCTCATATTTGACACTCTAGCCACAAGGTGGCACCAAACCCTGTGAGACCAAGGCTCCATGAAGGAGAGCTCCTGCTTTAAAAGAGAACCCATACAGAGGGAGCAACTGTTGTTGTTCTGTGCTTTTTGGCACATGTATATAACACTTGCAATGAGACAAAGAAAGAGGAATTAATCTCCTGTTTACTTGCCTCAGTCAGACAGATCTCCAGCTGAACATTATGCCAAACACAAAAAAAACAAGTTTGGATTTGTGTATTTTGTCTTATAAAATCTACACACAAAAAAAAACGGCAGCTCACCACATCGGGTTTCAACAGAAACCAAACTATCGTCCAAACAAATGCAAAAATTTGAACCATACAGTCAAAGAAAGCACACACGAATCTGGAAGTTCATGGGAAAGGCCTGCTTCTGGTCAGGGTTTTTAAGTCTCGCCTCAACTTTGCGGCTCTGCAGGACAGGCTCACGGACATGTGTTTCCATCAGGAGGTGGTGAACATGCCTGGAATGAAAACAGGCCAAGCGAGGAGCCTGTTTGGACAGGACTAAGTGATAACATCTACTTGGCCACTGTGGGATAATGTTTTGCAGAATGTTATCAAAGCTCTCATTGGGGTGTGGGAAGTGAGCAGGCTGTATCAGAAATGAAGTTAAGCCTATTGGTTTCCTCACACGTTACAAAGGTAACGGCTAGCTAAGATAAAGACACAATCATTTTTTTATGGCAGAGCATAAAGACACAATGAACAATAAATGGCCTGTTATCATGTTGCCACCTTAGGAAATCCAACTTTGCTCTACATGCCAAGGTTTCCATAGACAGAAATAACATTCGTAAATTCTCCTTGAAGAACGCTGCCTTTGCTCTACTGTGAGCTTACAAGCCTCCCACCGATGACGAAAAACAAAAACAAAAGCGCTCTTTTCTGCACACACGGCATCAGTGCCAGAACGTCCACAATATCTTTTACCAAATACAGAAACTTTTGAGCAAGTAACCCAACGAGACTGCATTCACCACCATTCGGGGTTACATCAGTTCCATAAACTTTACACTGCTGTTGCATCAACTGTAAATAATCTAACAATCCAGGAAATATCTGTCCTTGAAAGGAGATGGATAATTCTCCCTACCCACTCTGAAAGTGTCGGGCACATTTCCAATGTCCCAACTTTGTTTCACTTACTAAACAGAATAGTCATCTGGGGACCACTAAAATACCCTTTTCCTACGAGATTCTTATTTTTCCTGAGTCTGAACATTTAGAAAGAAACAGAAACAGTATAACCAATTCCTGTTGTGCCATTGCCACTATCAGTTATAAAATTGTTTTTGAAGTTTAATTACATGATTATTTAACAGCCAACAATGTCAATATAACTGTCTGTAAAGCATACCACTATGTTAGGTAACTATAATTAAAGTACTGAGAAATTATGCGTGCAGTCATCCATGTATACACAGGACAATGCTGACAATATGCATTTATTGTGTCGCAGCAGTGTTTGCTCGTTGCTCTTGGATCTGGCACTGAACTTGGACACTAAATATCCATATACATCTGTAAAGTTCACGAGGAAAGACAGGAGGAGGAATAGTAATAGCTGGCAGACATGTCTTATCTGCTCACTGGCAACATTCGGAAACACAAGGGCCGTGGAATTAAAGCTTTATCTCTGGATTATCACTAAATATAGATGCTTGGGTTAAATCCAGAGCAAAATCCATGCCATGCATGTCCTCTGTTTGTTTCCACATATTGCATAATGTCATGTTCAGCCTGGTATTAAAATGGGGGTGATGCAGCAAGGGATGCTCATGGGAACTTCTGTGGGGAAGGAGTGACTAAATAATTGAGTACGTGCTTGTTAGTACATATTTCTGTGAGGTGTGCACTTATCTAGATCTGCATTTGAGACATTTCTTACATATTAAACATACACAGGCAGACCAGGTAGTTTTCTCCACCTGCCAAATTTGGTTGATTTGATTTTTGAATTCTGTGCAAAACCCTGAAGCGTGAAAACATTACCTCAACTCCGTTCTCTATGAATATATAACAAATGCAAATTCTACCAAATCGAGCGCACTCTGTAGTTCATTATGTGATTACATAAAATGGATTTCAGACTGTCACACAGGTGAATACCTTTAAAAGCAGGAAGTTTCTGCAGTTCCCTGTTGTTGCTCAAGCTGAAGCGAGAGGAGCTCTGCCTCTTGTCCTTTTTGACAGGTGTCTGGGAACCTGGCTGCTTCCCCTTTAGTAGCTGAGTTGTTGGAGGAACACTATTGCTAGCCTTCCTGTTAGAGCTCTGCTGAAACAAGAGAAAACACACATTAGTTACACGGACATAAGAGCAAAGACACACTAAAAAAAAAAGATGCAGGTATAAAATATGGGCGAATGAACCTCTGCAGAAATCTAATAAAAATGTGTGCATGCAGCCACCAGCCAAGGAGCACAACTGGTACTTTTAATTATATACACTGAGTTGCCATCCACTTGACAAAATGCTCATTAAAAAAAACAAACCCGTTTACCAAATGTACAATTACTCTTTACAATAGTGCATCATCCTGATGTGGGATCACCTGAAAGCAGCAAGTTCAACTGATCCAGCCTTCCTACTAGGATCCATTTATCAGTGTGGACCTGATGACACAGAGCTTAATTCACCTGATGCAGCTGTGGAGTCTGAGTCACAAGAGATTTATCAAATTCGCTTAAGACCCAGACAAAGTTGGCCACAGTCTGAGCCACACTACAAGACAGACAATCAGTCTGTGCCACTAGAAAGCTGTTGTGTGAAGTGGAAAATGCCGCTGTGCTGACTTCTGCTATGAACTCGATTACATATTAATGTACTGGAAAGATCTGAATTAACTCATGTAAGTATATTAGGCCAAAGTAGAAACATCTGTCATCTATGGTTCTTCTCATTTAATGCTTCAAATTTTCATTTGTCAGTTATGGTTGCTGACAACAAGCCAAATAGGGCTGCCACAAACGATTATTTTGATAGTCGACTAGTCACCGATTATTTTTGCGATTAGTCGACTAATCAGATCATCATCCATTAGACGTAAAACTACAGCTTATTGCACCAGCAGCATCTGCTCTTATATAACTATCATTAGCTTACAGCTTTAAGTGTTTAAGGTCTGTGCTAACTAAAAATAAAGACAAGATGATAGTTTATTAAATTTTAATGAAATTTGCAGATTGTTTCGGTGAAGTTTAATAAACTCCTTGCTATCTAAAATATAACAGGACACTGGAGTATATTCTGGAGCATCTCACACTTCTGATAATCAGCTGTCTGCTTGACGTTTATTCAGCTGTGTAAAAACTATAACTTTAATCTCAGACAAACTGATTTACTCAGGAACAAATAAAATACTAAAAAAAAAAAAAGCCAAACAATAACATTTTAAGTTATCTAAGTGACTAATATATATTTAACCTGAGTAGCGAAAGACGGCGGTGGGTTTGAAAACGATTTGCGGGGAGTCCGGTGTTCTCACGGCGCTAGTGAGCCTAGCCCCCGGCTCGCTAACGAGCTAGTGGGTAACAGATGTCTCTGAAAACGTCGGAGCGCTTTTGAAAATATGTGGTGTCCTGATAAACTGAGCAGATATTTGAGGTTTACACAGCTACATTCTCGGCTGAAAATATGTTAAACGTTTATTTTGTGACCCAGAAAGAATAAAAAGAGTAACATTAAAACTAACTAGCTGCCGCCATTGTTGGAAACTGCGCTGGGCCGCGCTATGAATTCTGGGACACAGCTGCTTCTTCTTCTTTCGGGTGGCTGTAGCTCAGGTGGCAGAGCAGGTCAGCCACTAATCAGAAGGTTGGTGGTTCGATCCCAGGCTGCCTCCTCGCTGCATGCCAAATATCCTTGGGCAAGATACTAACCCCGTGTTTGCCTACTGGTGGTGGTCAGAGGGCCCGGTGGCGCCAGTGTCCGGCAGCCTCGCCTCTGTCAGTGCGCCCCAGGGCAGCTGTGGCTACAATGTAGCTTGCCATCGCCAGTGTGTGAATGTGTGTGTGAATGGGTGAATGACTGAATGTAGTGTAAAGCGCTTTGGGGTCCTTAGGGACTAAAAAAGGGCTATACAAATGCAGGCCATTTACCATTTACCATTCTTCTTCTTCGGGGTTTAACGGTAGCTGACATCCTTGTACATGCAATGCTGCCATCTTCTGTTTCAGTCCGTTATTACACTCTTAAATCCTGCCACTTATTCCTGCGTCTTTTGTGATCGTACAAAGTTTCAAACGACGCGTCGACTATTAAATCAGTCGTCGACGATTTTGATAGTCGACGTAATCGTGACTAGTCGACAAATCGTGGCAGCCCTAAAGCCAAATGAAAGTTACATATATATTACATAACAGCCTTTACAGTTATGCATTTCTGGTTGACAGAGCATATGGGAAAAAAGGAAGGGTGGGGGCAGTGACAACAGCTTGCAGCCCAGCGATTTTAATTTGACACAGGTTGGTGCACTAGCTGATCTAATACATGGCTGCTGACACGCAAGTCTAATGCTGGCAGAGCCTGAAACTTTCAGCTTGAAAAAAAAAAAATTATATATATATATATATTTATTTCAGTAGGTCGGCAAGGATGACTAATATATGTAATTGTTAGCCAGCTGTTAGCCAGCTGTTATTAAAGGACAGGTTTTAAAATAGAACAGATAAGGCCTTTATTGTAATTGTAAATGTACAACGCAAATGTGGAAAATAATAGGGATTATATTAAACTGGTAACTACATAAAGCTCTGAAATAGATATAAAGCTTAATGAAATTATCTGCTAACTGACAAGTGTGGATTTTATAACTCAATAAACTGGACTGTGTATATAACACAAGGCAATAAAATAGTGTGTTTCCCACAGATTTAGCTTGTACAGTCATGGCCTAAAGTTTTCATTTCATGTTTTTATAATATGGTAAAAACATAATCATAGGCATTTGATAAGCTTTTGTTGTCAGTGTGACATGCTGGATGTCAGCTTCGGGGCTAAGTCCAGAAGCTCATAAAAATGAATCTGATCTCTTGGCACAATAACTCTGAACCAGTGTGAATGACTACTGTAAAAACTCAAGTTGCATATTGTATACAAAATTTGTGCCATGACTATAATCTGTGTGTATGTGTGCCTTTGTGGTTTATATGCAAATTGGACACGGGGGGGGGGGGGGGGGGGAGGGGGGGTCTCTTGAAAGGATGAAAAGAAAAATATGTAAATGTTAAAATGAGTCAAGTGTACTTGGGCAGACTTCAAAAGACCTTGCCACCTAAACTCAGTCCATCTGTGGTGACACCGGAATACAGCCTGGTTGAGAACATTGTAATCTGTGCAAGAGCAGGACTACCTTTTGCTTTCTAGGCAGCACAAACAGCTGCCAGCTCTCATTCCACACGCGACATAACTGCATTCAAATGCTTGCCTTCCTTTAAAAAAAATTAAAAAGCCTCTAGTTGTTTGAGGAATGAAGGAAGTCAGATCTTCCTTATCTTCCTTTTCTCTGCTCAGTGTGGGTAGCTCCTCCCCACAAACACACAATAAAACAGCAGAAAAGAAAATGTAGTCAGATCATAAATGACAACTGAACAAAGTAATGACTCTCACACTGAGCTTGAAGTGAACTTTTGCACATATAGGGAAACATTAAACATTGTTTAAACTATGCTATCTTCCTGGTGCCACAGAATTTCCTCATATTTTATTTTATTTTTTACAAGCAGTGTATGACTGTGCAGCACAACAAAGCAATGATTCACATGAGATGCCAGTAATGCAGATGGACAAACTCAATGTTGAACAATTTTGTTATGAGGGCCAAAGATAAATTTCCCCAGATGCGTCCTAATCCAGATGTAAGCAAAAAGGTTTTATAGCAAGTCACAACACATCACTCCTCAAAGGAATTTTATTACTGAAAATCATAGATCAATGCATTAGCAGCAAGTGGTTTATGAATAGCAATAGCTATCCTACTTAAGAAAAATCACAAGGCAGCAGTTTCATGAATGTTGAATAAAATTTGTGTTTTGAAGTAAAGCTCTCTGCTTAAAGCCGCTGTATGACAGGTCAACCATGTAATTATGGGTGAAATATTGATGAACTCAGACATGCCCTAAACTGGTGTTAACGACACATTTAGCAACAGGGTATCAACATCAAAAAGAGAGCAGCTCGAGTCACATGAAGTCACTCACCGGTCCACTAAAGATCCAAGGCTATGCAGCTATGAGATTATGATTTTAAAGTTCAGTCATTATCATCATCCCATTTTACTAGTTTTATTAGTACAGGGAGGTCAAATGTAAGGCCAGCAGACCAGAATGAGCATGGCAAAGACTCCAATCCTGCACGCCAGACAGCTTTAGAAAATATGAAGGAGTTCATAGATTCCTATTGATTAATCACTCCCTACTCCCATTCATACTCCTACAAAGCCATTAAGTAAGAGATAAACAATTAAATGACAGAAAGTTCATGTTTTTCCAATATTACAGTAAGTCCACAGTTGTGATGGACTGAGATTTTCAAATTGAGATGGCCAACACAAGTAGTCCATACTCCCATATTTCACTATGGTGTTCATGTGACTCACATCCATCATTAGTTAGCTCGCTACAGCAAATTTGGTCACAAAGAAGAATTTTCCCCTGATGAGTTCAAAGAATCATGAGACCTAAAACAGAATAAGCTTTTCTTGTTCCACTCCACAGGAGGCTTCCTGTCCTTTTGCATGAGTACTTGCTGTCAAGTGAAAAATATACAATTTCTGCACAAGTATATAACATAGGCATCCTGGTTTGTGGAGGCCTTTGTGATGCATTTAAGTATTCTGAATCGGCACTTCAGGAGCAACATTATAAATTGTAATCTGCAAAACACTGAATTGATAACAAGACAATAAACTAGATATACACAATAAAACTTAAGCTCTATCGTGTCCCTCTTCATTTTTTTTAAATTGAAAAAATAAGTTCAGCATGTACGTTCATTTGTATTGCAACCACAATCACTAATACTGGAGACCACTATCATGCAGTAATAATCCAATTATAATGTAATACTCCTCTTGCAAAGCTGGTGTCACTAAATTCCATTTAATTTTAAATGACTTGGAGGTAATTACATCAAGTTGAAAAGGTTATCCCAACCCTTGCGGTCTCTGTTTGATCTGTGATGAGTCTAGGGTGTGTTGGTTTTTTTTAACTGCTTGTTTAGCTTTTAATATATCATTTACAAGTTTCTATTTCCTCTATCTAATCTAATGTTATATATCGCTCTGTGTTTAGGGTCTTTGGTAATGTATATGCTCATTCTATTTGAGTTGTTCTCTTGGGCAGGGGACTATCACAAACGAGATCTGACATCTCAAAAGTCCCAATTTGAGGGTTAAATACATTTTAAATAAAAATAAAGTTATGTGTTCTTAGAGTGGTTTTCCTTGTTAGCATACCTCATGTTCTGAATTCTCCTGTCCTCCACTCTTCCCCACTTTGCCAGACTTGGGAGACTCCTGCAAAAACATTTTCAATCAAAAGATTATAAACTTGATTTAATTAAATGAAGTTTATATTGGTTGACAACATCAGGTGAATGCAATTGGTGAATGCCGCCTTGCACAAATCCAAGCTAAATATAGCACGCCTGCCCACCCAGTCTCGCACTCCTGTTTAACCACACTGTAAAGTCTGCTGTTAGCTAGCTCACGTTACACGACCCGAGGTTTCAGCTTCTAAAAGTCCTTAAATTTACACCAAAATAACACACACGTGCAATGTAAGTATCACTTTAAGATAAGGGTACTCTATTTACATAACACTGCACAACGTGCCAAGTGCTAACATGACGGCAGGATAGGGCTAGCAGGTAATGATTGCAGGCTGGCTAACGTTTGTGTGATGGGACAGTGCGCTGGTAGCAAAATGTCGTATTATACACCCGGCACGTTATCAATAAATTCAATGAAATGTAACTCGTGCAAAGTTTGTTCACTATGGACACGGCCTGCTAGCTTTTGTCTAACTCACCTTATCTTTTTTCGTTTTATTCGGCATTGTACAAGCGTAACCGCCCTTGCTCCCCTCACGGATACTCCACAACCAAAACCTTGACAACTCTCAGGACAGCACACTGCAAGGCGGTTCAGTCTGCCCTTACGCTGTGATTGGCTGTTTTCAGTCAGCTGACTCTGGCGCGTCACGCTAACGATGGCCAGTGTAAAGGCACCGAGAGCGCACCCTGCCGGTGACAGGACAGCAACACATAGGATTACAGGCTCCCGATACTTTGGATTACAGCCATCGACAGCATACTTCCTATGGTCATTCCATGGAAAATCAATCAGTGCCTCCCACATGACCCCCTCATAATGAGTTGGCAGTGTATATATATATTTTTTTTTATTACAGATACATGTTCAGGTACAGTTTTTATTTTACTTATTCCTTTTCATTCAATTTTTCGTCTAAAATCTTTGAGCATCCCAATCCTGGCACATACCATAGTTTCAGGAGCGAATCTGCTAAAAACTCGTCTCCATAGTTGTGTTTCCTTAATGTTTCTCCCAGTGTTTTTGGCTCTTGTTCTTCTAATGTGTTTGAATATGTAGAATTATCTTTAATAAGTGATTTTATCCAAACTGTGAAGCAATTTGTAACTAGGTTTAAAAAATCCTATATAAATAAAGTTGTTATTATTATAGTGGTAGTAGCAGTAGAAGTAGTAGTATTATATACTGCAGAATTTTGGGTAGACTCGGATGGTGAAAACAAATTATAACATTTTATACCAGGCTGAACCATCTTCGTTATGTGTCAAAATAATTTTCCTTTATAGTTATATTTTTGGCTAAATATATTCACGCACCTGTAAAACCAGTGGTAAATGGCCCGTATTTGTATAGCGCTTTATTTAGTCCCTACGGACCTCAAAGCGCTTTACACTACATTCAGTCGTTCATACACTGGTGTGTGGCAAGCTACACAGCTGCCCTGGGGCGCACTGACAGAGGTGAGGCTCCGCCACCTACCTTCTTCTTTCAGCTGGTTGAGACCCCTACTAGGCCGGAGCTTTCTAGAATATTTGAACAGCTTGGTAGAACCTTCTTTGAATGCACAACGACTGCCATCTACTGGTAGTTAACAGGAACCCACACGTGTAAAATGACTTGGACATATAGGATAAAAGCAGTGCGGAATGCATGAAAATATCTAAATCGATGTTTAAGCTTATGAGTTTAAGTCTAAGGAGCTTGGGGAAAAAAGCGTCTGGACTTCTTTAGGTTGCTTGAAGACATTTCACTACTCATCCGAGAAGCTTCTTCAGTTATAGGGTAAAATGGTGGAGAGTCCAGACTCTTTTCTTCCCAAGCTCCTTAGACTACAATGACCTGGATGACTGAGAACCTTCACAGACTTATGAGTTAAACATGTGCCTTTCCACAAATAACAAAATGGGTAAGCCTTAATTTGATCATTTGTATCTTAGAAGAAGCTTAAAGATAGATAAGCAGAAAAGTAGAAGAGGAGACAAAAAAAGGAAGTTATTTTTGGATGAATCTGACTACAGCAATGATGTATTATATAAACCTTTCCTTCCTCTTTAGGAGTTTCTCTGTCCACTTTTACTTTTTCAACACAAACATCTATATCCTTGTAGCTTCAATCTGGCAAGAAATATCAGTACTGTGGAAAAGACTTCAGTGAGGTTACGTAAAAATGAACAAATTCCCAAATTATAGCCAAAAAAAGAAGCCTCGAGTTCTTTTGGCTTTTCCCCGTTTGTCTTTCTTTCAATTTGTTCCCAATAAAGGCATAATTATCAGACTTATCTGCTATTTCTTGACTTCCCCTCAAGCATTTTGCTTTTTATTACACAAGATTTTTTGCTTTTTCCATGGAGAAACTAAAAAGGCAACTGGAGAGCAAACAATCTGCCCAAGGGCAATGCTTCATTCATATGAAGCAAAGAAAAAAAAGGGGTGGTTCTTCTCTTTCTTTCACTCTATGTTTAAGCAAGCATTGGTTTGGTAGCTTATGATTCATAAACAGTGTTGACTTCACTGGTTTTAAATGAAAACAGTATACTTCAAACATGGAAATTACAATGTCACATCATCACTTTATATTTATCAAGATATAAATTTCTGTCAAATGATGGATAAAGAATGTCTTTAAAAAATCCTGGTGAGAAAAAAAAAAAAAGGTTCTAAAATAATGTTTGTACTTCATTTGAGCTGAATTAAGAAACCCTTTTGACATAGCTTTCTACTTGTTGAGAACAAAGTCTAAAGCAGTTCTTCGACTACAAGTGAACACTAAGTTTCATTGATTTTCTCGATAGATAGAAAGATAGATAGACAGATAGACAGAGTGGACAGGTTAACCCACCTGTCCAATCTAAAAATGCAGCATACTATACATAAAACACGAGACTTGTGTTCACTCATCAGTAACAATGACCAAATAGCTTAACATGGTAAACCTTTATTAATGGTTTTTGCACCGTTTCAAATAACAGTATCGTGTTTTGTTATATTTACAATAAAGAACAAACTTTGGAATGTCAAATACAAAAAGAACAAATGCATCAATACAACTCAATACAAAAACAAAAATAACAATCTGAAAACTCTAAACATCTAAAGGAATGACTGAACTGCATGTGGTCAACGCAAGTGGAAATAAAGTTACGATGGTCATCAAAAGTGTTTAGGAACAGACATTCCAGGCTCATTTACAACATTTAACATTAATTTTTTTTTTTTATAACATTAGTTTTGTTTTTTTAAATCTAAACAGGAAATGGAAGCTGATTAGTCCACCTCTTCCATCCTAGATGTGTCATCATCTTCCCCTTCAAGAGGGGGCATGTCCTCAGTGGGTGCAGAGGTGTTATCGTCAGATGTCACATCATCTTCATCAATACCTGGAAGGAAAATAGGAGCAGATCAGTCAGCAAAGCAGGGTTAACTCGTTTACTGGCAAACATACCACCAAAAGATACAAGATTTAACAGATACTCACCAAGACCTAGTTTGATCATTCTGTAGATGCGGTTGGAGTGGGTCTGTGGGTCATCCAGTGTGAATCCTGAGGAGAGCAGGGCGGTCTCGAAAAGAAGGATGACCAGATCTTTCACAGACTTGTCATTCTTATCGGCCTCTGCCTTCTGCCTCAAGGTCTCCATGATTGGGTGGTCAGGATTGATCTCAAGGTGCTTCTTTGCTGCCATGTATCCCATGGTGGAGTTATCCCTCAGCGCCTGAGCCTTCATGATCCTCTCCATGTTGGCCGTCCATCCATATGTGCTGGTGACAATGCAGCAAGGGGAAGAAACTAGGCGGTTGGAGACTGTGACCTGCAGAGGAAAACAAAAGCCACCGGTATCAATCAGTTGAACAAGAAAACAAATTCCGTTGTTATATTGTCATTTGGTTTCATCAGCTTACCTTTTCAACCTTCTTCTCCAAGATATCCTTCATGATTTTGCATAGGTTCTCAAACTGAGATTTCTTCTCCTCCTGCTTCTTCTTCTCCTCCTCATCCTCAGGCAGCTCCAGGCCTTCCTTGGTTACTGAAACCAAGTTCTTGCCCTCAAACTCCTTCAGCTGCTGGACACAGTACTCGTCGATGGGCTCAATCATGTAGATGACCTCCAGGCCAGCTTTGCGAAGACGCTCCACAAAGGCAGAGTTGGCAACCTGGTCTTTGGTCTCACCTGAAATGCAGGCATGATAATGTTGTTCATTCATGCCATATTGCCCACATGAGACAAGTTTTGTTTGCCGAACGCATGCTTTTGATTGGCAGTTTTAAAAGTGTCCTCACCAGTGATGTAGTAGATGTGTTTCTGGTTGTCCTTCATACGTGTGACATAGTCCTTCAGGGACACCATCTCATCTCCAGAGGCTGATGTGTAGTACCGCAGAAGCTCAGAAAGCTTCTTCCTGTTCTGGGAGTCCTCATGGATGCCAAGCTGTAATAAGGAAAACAGTCAACTGTTATCAACAGTGCAGATTTATTCAGCTGAATGTGCAAAAAAAAATTGCAGGCGCTACCACTGGCTGCATTCAATTGTTATTAAGCTACTTTATAATATTCATACTGCTAGAGCTAAATTATTCAAGCAAAATAATTAAAGACAAGATCTGGTAACCTTGCACCTCACTCAGTCAAGGCTGTGGATACTGACCTTGATGTTCTTGGAGAACTGCTCGTAGTACTTCTTGTAGTTGTCCTTGTCCTCAGCCAGTTCTGTGAAAAGCTCCAGGCACTTCTTGACCAGGTTCTTGCGGATGACCTTCAGGATCTTGCTCTGCTGCAGCATCTCTCTGGAGATGTTCAGTGGCAGGTCCTCAGAGTCCACCACACCCTTGATGAAATCTGATAGGAAGCAGAAAGGAAACTGTTAAAACTCTAAAGATTCCATTGTGTCATTTTCATTATGATAATTCTATTATTGTTAGGGAAATTGTAATCCACACTTTAATACTCACTGAGATACTCTGGGATGAGCTCCTCGCAGTTGTCCATGATGAAGACTCTGCGCACGTACAGCTTGATGTTGTTCTTCTTCTTCTTGTTCTCAAAGAGGTCGAAAGGAGCACGCCGAGGCACGAAGAGCAGGGCACGGAATTCAAGCTGACCCTCTACTGAGAAGTGCTGTTAGGCAAAAAAATAAAAATAAAAAATTAAAGTGATTATATATTGGACTACATTATATCAGACATAATTTTCCTCCTATAAAGTACTGCTACATTTTTAGGTATTTTTAAAATAACATCTCAAAAGCCCAACCTTAACAGCCAAGTGGTCCTCCCAGTCATTGGTGAGACTCTTGTAGAACTCTCCATATTCCTCATTCGTGATGTCATCTGGGTTTCGGGTCCACAGGGGTTTGGTCTTGTTCAATTCTTCCTGGTCAATGTACTTTTCCTTGATCTTCTTCTTCTTCTTCTTTTTGTCCGACTTGTCATGGTCATGTTCTTCATCTGATCCAACATCCTCAATCTCAGGTTTGTCCTCATCCTTCTCCTCATCTTTCTCCTTCTCCTCCTTCTCTTTCTCCTCCTCTGCCTCGTCGTCACTCACCTCCTTGTCCCTCTCTTTCTCCACCTGAAGGAAAATACATTTGGTCACACACTAAAGAATTTCCCTACACCTTAGCCTTAGGCATAGCTGGACAGGCCATCAGGCATACAGGGCATTTGCTTGGTGGGCCGATGGTGATTTTTCGTTTTTATGGGCCGATGATTTTTTTTTTTTTTTTTTTTTTAAATAACAGTATAAACAATGAAAGGTGATGGATTGGCCAGATGCTGGCAGATGTGTAAAAATAACTCAGTTGTTTGGTGGTGGCTATGGCGGAGCTGCCACAAGAGGCCAGGTGGATGAGGGAAAGGGGAGGCAGGAGGAGCAGAGACCCGAGGCGGCCGCCCGTCCGAGTGTCAGGTGAACTGAACTTCAGGTAAGAAGTTATGACCTGCAGTCTATCTGGATCAGATATAATCCAAGTTTAGGTGGAGTTTATTTTCGTTGTGCTGAGTTTTTACCGTCAGTTACAATAACTTGTACTGCGTACTAGCTAGCATGACGGAGTTTCTACAGCTGAGTGGGTGCTATGTTACTGATAGTGAACTTTATTCTATTCATAAGGTTAGTTAGTAGAGTTGCCAACCGTCCCCTGAAAAATGGAATTGTCCCGTATTCAGAGAAAATATCACACGTTTCGTATTGAGCTGAAAAGGAACAGTTTGTCCCAGACTTCAGCTAGAATGGAAAAAGACACAAAGCTGGAGTTTTTCTGTCTTTACGCTGTCAGCTGTCTCTTCAGCTACCTTCACACTGCAGGTCTTAATGCTCAATTCCGATTTTTTGATCAAATCCGATTTTTTTTGTCTGCTCGTTCACACGCCAAATAAAATGTGACAGCGAACGCGCTCTAGTGTGAACGTTCAAAGTGGCCCGCATGCGCAAAAGAAGACGTCACACACAACGCGCTCTGTTTAGACACAGAGCAAACAATATCGTTTGACTGATGGCCCTTAATATAAAGACTTCGGACTTCATGTTTCCCAATTTTTGCTTTAAGTTATTTTGTTATTTCCATAATAATGTAAATAACTTAATCATTATCCTTATTGCTGTTTTAGAGGAGCGGTGCTTCAAGGGATAGTTGCAGATTTCTGTCAGAATCTGAAGATTATGCAGTACAAATAAAATGTTCACGTTTCTCCAACGTTGTCTTCCCAGCAGTTTCACCAGATGGCCAGGAAGCGTTCGCGATGTCTTATCGGGCGCTTCTCCAGCACTGATAATTGGCGTCTGTCTTGTGTCAGTGACGTAAAAGACGGATTTAATGTGACTTGACCGTTCACACAGCAGTCGCTTTCTGAAACATCGGATGTGTATCGGATTCAGTACCACATATGAAAGTGACCCAGATCGGATTTGAAAATATCGGATTTGTGCCGTTCACACTGTCATACCATGATCGGATATGGGTCGCATAGGGTCAAAAAAAAAAAAAAAAAAAAAAAAATCGGATTTGATGCGCTTTCGCCTGCAGTGTGAACGTAGCCTTCTTCTCTCATTCAATCGTGAAACTGATCAATGATCAGCTGATCGGCTCTCTTGCTTGTTTATCGCCCACTTTGCGCCAGAAAGAGGAAACCAGCAGATGTCGCACTAAGCAACAGCAGCATGTTTAAGCTTGATCAGCTGTTGTTAGAATTTATTTAATATTAATTTCTAGTATCAGCTGATGTTTGCTGGAGTCACAGCTGTAAAAGCTGCTGGTCATTATGTCGGTTTGGTTATCTGGGGAGAGGGAAGCATGAAGTTGAAACCAGGAGATGTCCTTACTGAATCATCAGAGCTGAACAGGTGATGGAGAAACAGGTTTACCTTTTAGGTGACATGAATGAGTTGAAGTTATGAACTGTTTCTGAGAGACAAATAACACCAGGTTCCTTTTCTAAGTAGCTGACAGCTGGTAACTGTGCAGGGGCGGGTCTAGCAAAGCTTTGCCAGGGGCCCAGGTGGGGCATTAACAGGGAGAGGGGGGCACAAAGAAATACTTTTCTTTCTTATTCTCATTTAAAATATCTAGCTTTTATTAAATAATTATCTGAATCTTACAACCAAAGTTTTTATCTGATGTACAACGTATTGAAATCATACATATACCAACAAGACAGTGTACATCACTGTCACAACAGCGTTTGTTTTCATTCAAAGGCTTTATGGTTTTTCCTATAATACCTGGTGGGCCGGTCTGTAGTCAAAATGCCCGGGCCAATTTTTTGTCCCAATCCAGCCCTGGCCTTAGGGAGTCACTATTTTATAATATCAGTGTTTCCGAGATTAATTGAGCAACTTTCTCAGAAGTCTTAAGTGCAGAAGCTATCTGCAATAGTTACAAATTTAATTCTTCTATGGGATCATTAAATATGACTTAAGTACTTACAAATAGCGTAATAGGGTAGCCAATGAACTGTGAGTGCTTCTTAACAATCTCTTTGACCCTTCGCTCTTCAAGGTATTCTGTCTGGTCTTCTTTGAGGTGCAGGATCACTTTAGTTCCACGTCCCAGTGGTTCAGCTGTAGAGGAAGACTATAGGTCAGTATACTTTATAACCACTGGGTTAAATGATTAATAATTCACTTCAAATTCGGGGTTATATCACTTACAGTTGTCTACTTTAACTGTGAATGAGCCACCAGCAGATGATTCCCAGGCGTACTGCTCGTCATCGTTGTGCTTGGTAATGACTGTCACCTTCTCGGCTACCAGGTAGGCAGAGTAGAAACCCACACCGAACTGACCGATCATGGAAATGTCAGCTCCAGCCTGCAGAGCCTCCATGAACGCTTTGGTGCCGGACTTTGCAATTGTGCCCAAGTTGTTGATCAGGTCGGCTTTGGTCATGCCAATACCTGTGTCAACTAGGGTTAGAGTACGCTCCTCTTTGTTGGGAATGATCTCAATTTTGAGGTCTTTGCCAGTTTCCAGCTTGGAAGGATCTGTGAGACTCTCATAGCGGATTTTGTCCAGTGCCTGACAGAGCAAAACAAAATGTTAATTGTTTAAACAAATTCCAGAATTTATTCTGTATTGATAATAATATAATTAAATTTCTTAAGGGAAAAAAAGCATGTAATTTAATTAATTAATTTTTTTAAATAATAAACACAGCAACACAGACTAATATTGAAAACCTACATCTGAGGAGTTGGAAATAAGTTCCCTAAGGAAGATCTCTTTGTTGGAATAGAAAGTGTTGATGATCAGGGACATAAGCTGAGCAATCTCAGCCTGGAATGCGAAGGTCTCTGCCTCCTCCTCCATTGGTTGGTCATGCATTTCAGGCATCTGAGTGAAGACGGAGAACAAATATTGTTTTTTAGAAAACACATTGACTAAAGTGACTGGAACACAATATAAAATACTATTTTTATGACACTAAATGTTTGCATCCCAGCAATGTACACTTGAAAAACACTGCCAATCCTTCTTATGTAAGATGTTGCAGTTACAGCTTATCCTTATTAAGTAGCCTCGATGTTACATTAAGGAATTAACAGCAGTCAAACGAAAGCAAATTCTCTGTAGATGTGTAGTATATAGTGACTTTCCCGGGTTTCTTTCTTGCTTACTTTCATAATTTTGTATTAAAAAGGTACAAGGACCTTTTTTTTCCCCTTCTTGGACTGTGAATTTAATCTCTGCTTGGTTATTGGCTAATCAGATTAACACGTGGCTTGAATTGCATATCCGTGTCAGCAGAAATGACTCCACCTGCTGGTTTCCCAGGTGAAGTGCAGGTTTCTAGAAGGTACGAGGAGGCAAGAAGAACTCTCTAGCAGTTTCCATAGGAATCAAAAGCTCCGCCTCTCATACAGCTGACGAGATTAAAGGAATGCACACTCTGTACCTACTGATTTTGCACTGAATTAAAACCTGGTACAAGGATAAGGTGGCCCAAAAATCTTGCAGAAATTTTAGCACAGGAAATTTGATTAAGGTTCAAACAGTTAAACCCCTGCTTAACATAACACCTTCCTCCCAAATACATCACTAAAGCATCCTGCCATGTGGCTACTGTCCCGCAGGTTTGAATTCTGAAATGAGGCACAATAGGAATCAAATTCTTATTACCGTTTATGAAGCTGACATTAATATTCTCAGAGCAGATATTAATACTTTTTAAATCAGTTTTTAAAGACCAAGTGCTGTAACTAGACTTCACCCTTTCTTCACTTTAGCTTCACTTTTTATCCAGACATGACAAAAATGTCAGCTTTGTTTATAAATTAATGTCAAATAAGCTAACATTTAGTACTATTAAATCTGAATTTCAGGGAGTGTAATATTTTCGTATCCCAAATGTCTGTGGTAAGGCTGTTAATGTATTTACCTTGGTTTGCAGTGTGCCAAAACCTCCTGAGGAAGATGTGTAGAGATCCTTCCTTATTCACAGGTTCGTTAACTGCTAATGCTCCTACGGAAACTGGTGTAACGGTGCGGTTTTTATACCCTCTATGACCATTCGAGAAATCCTCCTGACACAAGCTTCCAGAACCGTCTGGAATCCTCCTGCTCGGTGGTGGCCACTCACTGGCCCGGTGGCCTGTCAATCATGGTGCGTGTACATGCCTCTCTGCCTTTCTTGGCAGAAGGAGGCGGGATTAAGGGAGGGGTCGCTGAGCCTAATGAGTAAGGCATGTGAGAGCAGAAACTAAAATGAACCATGCTGTATTCACTGAAAACTCCAGAATACATGATAAATCAAACGATGTAATTGATAAATGTAAGCCAGCTGTATAATGCGCTTCTCTAATACAACTTTTCACCTTTCAGTATTATTGTTTGCAGGAAGCAAGAACAAGTGATAAAATAAAGTGCAGTAGATCAATAAAAAGTGACAGGTGTCATTTTTAAAATATATTTTATTACAAATTTGATTGCTTTTCATAAAAAATGTTGCAAAAGAGATACAAGTCAAACCCCCAGTGACTCAATAATACTCTTAGTGATTGTCAGAAGTTTTACAAGTGGCTGATACAATATAAACTAAAGCCACTGTGGTCTGTATTAATTCCATCAACTTTTTCTGACTAGCACATTGTTTACTAACAGAAATTCTGCTAAAAAATAATGTACATTTAAATTAGGAACATAAATTACAAAAATAAAAATGAAAGCCAGAAAAAGTCTAGTAAATAATTTAGTCAACTTCCTCCATTCTTGATGTGTCATCGTCGCCTTCCAAGACTGGCATATCTTCATCAGTGGGCTGAATTATGTCTTCAACTGCAGAATCATCATCATCAATTCCTGTGTATAGAAATACAGCCATTAAAAAACAAATTCCTCAATTAATGTATAATAACCTAACTACTACCTGAATGTTTAAAGGAAAAGATATACATACCAAGACCAAGTTTGATCATTCTGTAGATGCGGTTAGCATGTGTCTGTGGGTCTTCCAGTGTGAATCCTGAGGAGAGCAGAGCGGTCTCGAACAGGAGAATGACCAGGTCCTTCACAGCTTTGTCGTTCTTGTCAGCCTCTGCCTTCTCCCTCAAGGTCTCAATGATTGGATGCGAGGGATTAATCTCAAGGTGCTTCTTTGCAGTCATGTAGCCCAAGGTGGAGTTGTCTCTCAGTGCCTGAGACTTCATGATCCTCTCCATGTTTGCCGTCCATCCATAGGTGCTGGTGACAATGCAGCAAGGGGAAGCAACCAAACGGTTCGAAACCACAACCTGTCAGGATAGAAATTCAGTATTTTTAGTATGTTTGAACACAGTCAAGCCAACTTCCCATCCCTAACAATGTTAACTAAAATAACTGTATCATTTTCTGAAGGAGAAAAATTACCTTTTCAATCTTCTTGTCAAGGATGTCCTTCATGATCTTGCAGAGGTCCTCAAACTTAGTCTTGAGCTCTTCCTGCTTCTTCTTCTCCTCCTCATCCTCAGGCAGCTCCAGGCCTTCCTTGGTTACTGAAACCAAGTTCTTGCCATCATACTCCTTCAGCTGCTGGACACAGTACTCATCGATGGGCTCAATCATGTAGATGACCTCCAGGCCAGCTTTGCGAAGACGCTCCACAAAGGCAGAGTTGGCAACCTGGTCTTTGGTCTCACCTGTTAAAGTTATTTCAATATGGTGTTTAATGAACTTAAACTACTGGGGAATACTTGAAAACAAAGGAAAATAAACCACACTGAATAACTTACCAGTGATGTAGTAGATGTGCTTCTGGTTATCCTTCATACGAGAGACATAGTCCTTGAGGGAAACCATTTCATCTCCAGAGGCTGAGGTGTAGTAGCGGAGCAGCTCAGACAGTTTCTTCCTGTTCTGGGAGTCTTCATGGATTCCAAGCTAAACATAAAAAAACAGCGTGTCATTTCGTGGTATTAAAATCCATGCAAGATGATTGGTATCAGACATTTTTTTCTGAAGTTTTAGAGTTGAAGAAATTCAGATGGATGAACCTACCTTGATGTTCTTGGAGAACTGCTCATAGAACTTCTTGTAGTTGTCCTTGTCCTCAGCCAGTTCTGAGAAAAGCTCCATGCACTTCTTGACCAGGTTCTTGCGGATGACCTTCAGGATCTTGCTCTGCTGCAGCATCTCTCTGGAGATGTTCAGTGGCAGGTCCTCAGAGTCCACCACACCCTTGATGAAATCTGAGTAGGGAAAATAAACTGGTCAGCTTCCCAAAGCCAGGAGTTGAGTTCCAAAAACAATTACTAATAACTATGAATTTTGAGAGAATGCGTCAAGATTTATGCGTTACTTCATTGTTACTTACTGAGGTATTCTGGGATCAGTTCTTCACAGTTGTCCATGATGAAGACCCTGCGCACATAAAGCTTGATGTTGTTTCTCTTTCTCTTGTTTTCAAAGAGGTCAAATGCAGCTCTTCTGGGTACAAAGAGCAAGGCGCGGAACTCCAGCTGGCCTTCCACTGAGAAATGCTGCGGGGGTAGATATGTATTAATTAGCATAACATTATTGCAACTGGTGTTGGTAAATATGATCATCACAAGAAGATTTAGCTTACCTTCACAGCCAGGTGGTCCTCCCAGTCATTGGTAAGACTCTTGTAGAACTCGCCATACTCTTCATTGGTGATGTCATCAGGGTTACGGGTCCAGATAGGCTTGGTCTTGTTGAGCTCCTGGGCATCAATGTACTTCTCCTTGACCTTCTTCTTCCTCTTGTTCTTGCCATCCTTTGTATCTTCATCCTCATCAGAGCCAACGTCCTCAATCTTAGGTTTGTCCTTGTCCTCAGCAGCCTCCTTCTCAACCTCCTCTTCCTTTTCTCCCTCCTCCAGGTCTACTTCCTTCTCTCTTGTCTTCTCCACCTTAAATATGCAAAGGCATATTTACATTTTGCTTTGCCATGCCATTATCACAGTCAATGTGTGGTTATTATCAAGTATTGATTGAATAATTGTTCTTACTGTGTAATTAAAAACTTACAAAAAGTGTGATGGGATAGCCAATGAACTGTGAGTGCTTCTTCACAACTTCTTTGACGCGTTTCTCCTCGCAGTACTCTGTCTGGTCTTCCTTGAGGTGAAGGATCACTTTTGTGCCTCTGCCAATTGGCTCTCCTAAAATCAACAACAAAATTAGAACCGTGGCAGACAGGGTTAAAATGACTGATTCAATTGTTCTGTAAATGAGGGGACTAAGACATACCTGTATCAGGCCTGACTGTGAATGAGCCTCCAGCTGCAGACTCCCACACATACTGCTCGTCATCGTTGTGCTTGGTAATGACTGTCACCTTCTCAGCTACCAGGTAGGCAGAGTAAAAACCCACACCAAACTGACCGATCATGGAGATATCAGCCCCAGCTTGCAGAGCCTCCATGAAAGCCTTGGTGCCGGACTTTGCGATTGTGCCCAGGTTGTTGATCAGGTCAGCTTTGGTCATGCCGATACCTGTGTCAAGGAGGGTCAGGGTGCGAGCATGCAGATCAGGCCTGATTTCAATCTTCAGGTCCTTGCAGGACTCAAGTTTGGTGGGATCCGTCAAGCTTTCATATCTGATTTTATCCAAGGCCTGCCGAGAATAGATAACTCAATTAAAATACTTTTTTTTGGCAAAAAATATAAGGGCTTGTTTTACATTAAAAAAAAAAAAAAGGAAAACATGATGCGGAAGTGTTTATTTCCCTTACATCTGAGGAGTTGGAGATGAGCTCCCTAAGGAAGATCTCTTTATTTGAGTAGAAAGTGTTGATAATAAGGGACATCAGCTGAGCAATTTCAGCCTGGAAGGCAAAGGTCTCCACCTCCTCCTCCATAATGTGTGCAGAGCTCTCAGGCATCTAAAGGGGGAGAACATATTGGGTAACATTTTTCAGAAAAACAAAATTGAAATTGTACCTCTATATTTTTTGTGTTTTCAAATAATTATATTTTCACCTGTAGTTTAAATTTATTTACTCTGAACTTCTTCGGTTACGTTTTTCTCAGGCAGCCACATGGCCTGCTTATACGCACATGTTCCTTCTGTCAATCAGAGAACTGGCATTTTTGGGGGGGAGGAGGGGGGGGGGGGGGGGGGGGGGCTAATGCTACTGCATATATTTTTTAGGCCTTCTAAGAACATTTCATAGATTAAACAAAAGCTTTAATCCAGAATCAATAATTCCTTTACAGTTTACTAAGCTAAGATGCAAATGTGCTGCATCAGCTGTTAGAATAGATTCTGAGAAGCCATTGGTCCCATACTTGGGTCACCTTGCTTGCCATGTGCTTCATGCCTGTAACAGTCCTACTTAGACACTGATAGAAAAGCACATACACTATACCATTCTGATTCTAACCGATAGTAAAGGTTAAAGTTAATTACATTATATCACAAAAGCACCCAATATACTGTAAAAAGAAAAAGTTGTTTTAAATTTTCTAATTCTTACCTTGAATTCTAATTCATACCTTGAATATAATCTTTATTTTTTGTTACTTTGTATAGTTAAATCAATCACTGAGCTTGATTTCTCTTCTTCAAGAGCTTCAAGTGTGTGCTTGGCTGCTGCTCCTGTGAGCAGTAAGTGTCTTGTGAATTAAATCACTCACTTTACATAAAACCGTGCAAGCACCCAGTATACTCTAAGATTGAAATGATTGTTGCATTGATTCCATTCTTACCTTAGATTTAATCTTTGTCTTCTGTCACCTTTAGTAGACAAATGTATCACTGAGCTTGATTTCTCTTCTTGGAGAACTTCAAGTGTGTGCTTCTCTGCTGCTCCTGTGGGCAGTAAGTCTCTCTTGGTTGTGTTCTAGTGAGCGTCTTCTGACTCTATGCAGACCACACGACATGACAACGTGTTTTTATACTTACGGGATGGTTTCTCGAAGCTCCCATTCAGAAGCTTCCAGATTGTATGTTCACTACAGTCAGGGGGGTGCTGAGGAATGGTCTGGAAGGGGGTTGCGATTGGGACATTGGCGCTCTAAAGTTGGTGTGCCCTTATAGGGTTGCAGAGTCACAAGGAGTGCCTGTCAGTCACAATGAGAGCTTCGCTGATAGCTTGTATAGCTGTTAGACAGCATAACCCAGCACCACAGCTGTGCATTGCCTTTGCCATCAGCAGCTGCCATGGTGCCCCACTGCACCCACATATGCTCATATTTAAAGCCATTTGGGATGCTGTTTGCAACTTGCTGTCCATTCACAGTTTAGATTAGGCATGTTAAATTCATTTCATTGTGGGACACATACAGCCCACTTTGATCTTCAGTGGGCTGGACCAGAGAAAGACATTTACCTAAACATTTAATCCCTGAGATGTCTTTAATGCAATTTTAACAGTGTGTCTCAATTTTTCCACATCACAAACACATTTAAAATGGACTTCTTGTAAAAGAAAAGAAAAGAAAAGAAAACTAATAAAAGAAAAAACAAAAAACAAAAACAAAAAAAAAACCCAAAACAAATTTATATAGTATATCACAGAAACAGGAACTTTTCTGCAATTTAATTGTTTATCTATTACTTAACTACTTTCGTATAATATGAATGGCTATGGGGGAGATTTTTATCAATAGGAAAAGTTGTAAAAACTAATGAAAATACAGTCAAAAGTTCAAAATCTGTGTACTCATTCACATTTCACAATCAGAGTGGTGTCTTTACTGGGCTGGGCCTGGTTTAGCTCATACCTTCATACACTTCTGAATTTGTTCTGGGCTATTAATAAATTTATTGATTAATACATTCACCAAACAGAAATTCTGGAGGGAAACCCATATGCTGCCTTATTTACACATCTATATATGCATATTGTCAGAGTTTAGATTACCTTTTCTTTATTTGCATAATGCATATTGCAGACCAACTTACTAGGAATGTCTAGAACTTTCCATTTAATTTCCTGATTTTCATTTGTGGATTGCAAACAGAATATGCCATCCAAAGTATTTGGTGATAGAGAGAGACTTATAGTGAAGCAAACTGAATTTTGACTATGCTCTGTGGCCACTGGCCAAACTTAAATTCTCGCAGAAATCATAAGCTTCCCTATAACACATTAATATGTGTATGCAAAGACACAGTGTGTTGATGAGAGCTTGTGATGGTTTAGCAAGAGGTTGCAAAAACCCATTCATCCCATAACACTTGGAATAGGCTGCACTTACATGTAAAAAATAATTAAAGTCAGACTTGTGTAAGACAGACGACTAGAATACTCTGGTCCGATCTGAGCGGTAATGGCTTTACTTACCAGAGGAGGGCAGTGTATCGCACTTTCTAGGGATCAGTTACATAATCTAAATGTTTCCAGCTGGTAGCAGACGTTACTAGAAGCTGAATACTCATGTACCTCAGTGTAAACTGATGAAAGAGAGAAGCCAAATTTCTCGGTGTTCCACTATTCTGTTTGAGTAAGACAGTGAGTCAGTCCTTTTTTTAATGAAATGGAAGAATGAGAATAATAGCAATGTTTCTGGAACTTAGTGCCAGAAGGTAGTTTTTACATCCTGGGATGGTTCTTACTTTGGTGCTTTGATTACAGAAGTGACCATGAGTTTCAGTCTTGGTTTTCTGTTTCAGAACTTTCTGTCTTTGCCTTGACTATGGAAGATTTTATTGCACAGAGAGATTTTCCCCCTTTGTTTTTATTTACTAATAATATTTATTTTGTTTACTCTGTTTATACTCAATTGAAAGCTTTTTCACCATAGGTTTTCTTATTATTACATAGAATTTTTATTTGTATTCATTCAAAATAAATATAATTTATTTATTGCTTTGGTGGTCCATAAAAGTTGTAAAAAAACATTGATTTTAGCAATAAAAAATATTAAATAACAGCGAGTTATTTTAAGTCGATGTGTTTATTGTTTAAATTAATCGCGTTTTACACGCGCATACACTTCTGTTTTTCTGCTGGACTCTATAATTCACTGTACGCATGGCTGCGACCGCAACGGTTCAACGCATGCGCTCTCGCTGACATCCGGGGCCAGGACAAGGATGAACGGCGATTTCCAAGATGGCGGCGGAGGGAGGAGGGAAGGAGATGAACGAAATTAAAACTCAGTTCACCACACGAGAAGGTGTCTACAAACTCCTCACTCACTCTGAATACAGCCGCCCGAACAGGGTGCCTTTCAACTCGCAGGGCTCCAATCCCGTCAAGGTCTCCTTCGTCAATGTAAACGACCAGTCCGGCAACGGCGACAGGATCTGTTTCAATGTGGGCCGGGAACTCTACTTTTATATCTACAAAGGCGTGAGAAAGGTAAACAGTACTGAGCGAGGAGGCAAAGTAACCGCTGTTCGGGAGCAGTCCGTTAATTTGACATATTTAAATGCGTTGCAAACCAGCTGTCAGCTCTCTCGGCTTCTGTTATTTAAGTGCGCAGATTATCAAGAGAAGGCCATGTAGCAAACCGAGCTAAGTTAGAGACTGATTAGCATTCTTAGCTAACATCGCCACAGTTGTTTTTGTTGTTGTTGTTGCTTCGATTAGATTTGTGCGCCCTCCAAGGTTCACTAGTTAATTCGGCGAAAAGCTGTGACATGAAATTACCCAGTGAACTGTGCTATACGAGAAAAGGCTTCTCCTGTTCTGTCATGTCATGTGGTGTTTGTTTATCCTCGTTTCTTTACGTGGAAAGTGCACCTCTACACTGTCGGTGGCAATACAGACAGGAAACAACTTTGTTGTTCCTGTTAAAGAAGCCACTGACTGCATGTAAGCTTTAGACTTTGTAAGCTGTGGGCATGGAAGTGAACAGTGTTGTTTTTCATGGTGTAATGATGTGTGCACGCTACTGTCAGGACTGGGTTGTGATGCAATGTGATCCACTGTTTAGGTTGCGTGCAGTGGTGATGTCATTGCAGCAAGACACGTTTAAGCAGAGATGGTGACTGTGACAGCGGTGATCATGCTGGTCATGTGCTTGACCCGTAAGCTGGGTGTAGCGGCCAAGCATCCTAATAAGGACTCACACTTGTGTTCGTGTTTTGGTTTTCCACGAAAACTCTAACATTGCATATTGACGTTAATGTTAGAGCTGTTCTTCTGTCGTCTTTAACAAAAGTAAAGTGCAAAGAGGAACACTTATTTTGGATAATTCTAAGTTAATATGGTGTACTACCCTGCAAAGGGCAACCTTTAGGTTTGAAAAGTTATGAAGTCTGTTATTTGACAGCAAGTTAAGCTACAGAATTGTGTGGTTCGATTTTACATTTTTTGAACCCTGAGGCTAGTGTTTGACGTTTCCTTATGATTAAAAAAATCTTCAAATTGACTGAGCAACCGTAAAACTGCAATGTCAAAACATTTAACAACACTGCTGTCTATGGAAAAGAGATCCTAGAGAAAATTTTCGAATAGTGATAAAAATGCTGATACTTTTGCTACTTAATCAAAACTGCAGGGAGTAAATATTAGCCATTATAACTGTTTGCCAGTAAACAGCAATGTTAACCTGTTGATACAACAAAATTGAACCAGAGTAAATGCTGCATTAGCTTTAGGGACAGCATTTGTATTCAGGTTCATTTTCCTGATGTAGGGACGTCTCGGGTGGTTTTTAACATCAGCAATTCTCAAAACTTCCTCATCAAGTTTTGGAATCCCAGAGCACGGACTGAATTAGTGCAGCCACACACACACACACACACACACACACACACACACACACACACACACACACACACAAAACCCCGTTCAGCTATCTTAGTGAGGACCTTCATTGACATAATGGTTTCCCTAGCCCTTTATCCTAACCCCAACCATTAAAAATGATGCCTAACTCTAACCCTTACCCTAAACCTAACCATAGCCTAATTGTAACCCTGACACTAAAACCACATTTTGAGCCTCAAAAAGGCCTTCAAACTTGTGAGGACCAGTGTGTGTGTCCTTACAAGTGACTGTTGGTTCTCACAAGTATAGTAGAATGCAGATTTCGGTCCTCACAAAGATAGCTAACATAGATGGATAACACACACATTACAAGGTGAAGGCCTGACTATCTCAATTATTTTGGGGTTAAATGTCTTGTTCAAAGACCCAGTGATGTGCATGAAGAAGGCGCTAATGGTCAAACCACTAATCTTACAATCAATGGGATTGCCACTTAACATCTCAAAGTTTTTCAGCCATATACAGGACAGTGGGTAAAAGAAATTGAAGCACAGCAACACATTTTGCACAGTTTCAGATTAGTGACAGATAGATCAAAATCACCATTTTGTCTGTTGACAAAAGTGAGTAAAACATTTGTCACCTGAAACCCTAACCAGGGTATGTCAGGATGACAAGTCACAGTGAGTTGTTGTACATAAAGTTTATTGTTCAAGGATTAGACAGATCCACTGCAAACAGTTGGGATCAAGCAAGTTTTGTTTGAGGTATTTATTTCTCTTTAAACTTAATATTAGCAGCTGAACATCCCTGGTAATATGTCTTCTGTGTCTAACCCAGGTGGAATATGAAGCATCCTTGTATAAATGATTTATGACAGTCTAGCCACAGCATCATCGTAGCACTTGTATTGTCAGGCAGCCATAGATGCTTATTTTATCTCATTTTATTTTGAGCTGCCTTTTTGACAACACTGATACCTTTAGAAGCGTTGCAACTCCTAACCTTTCTCTCTGACTTGTTTTATGCCCCAAAATAGACCTGAAGAAAGCGATAGACATGAAGCTATCACAAATGTTAGATTTGCATTAGTCAGGCTTTGTTGCTCTTTCTTTCTATTTCGGAATAATGACTTTCTACATGTAACAACATATCACAGTTTCTTTAATTTATTTTTAGTCATGTCAATGTGTTTGTAATTGCAGGCTGCTGATCTTAGTAAGCCCATAGACAAGAGGATATACAAAGGAACGCAGCCTACGTGCCATGACTTCAACCCCCTCACAGCTACAGCAGAGAGTGTCTCTCTGCTGGTGGGCTTCTCAGCTGGCCAGGTGCAGCTCATAGACCCAATAAAGAAGGAAACCAGCAAACTCTTCAATGAGGAGGTGGGTAGCAGTTATCATTGTTTTGAAGACAACTTGCCTCTCTTGAGCCTTGTACTATGAAGAAGGATTTGAGGCTTAGTAATGTAACTTCGGGTTTAACCCTGGATTTTCAGTGTTCCAAATGTGGTCCACTACTTACTAGGGTACATCGCCAACATAATTTGTACCGTAGACCTAATCTGCTCTACAGGTTATGTTTGACGTAAGAGATAAACAGGTATGTTCAGTTTTCTGGAATGAAGCATCACCATTCCTGGATGATCCTTGTGATCCAAGTGTGTAGTTAGTTAAAGGTTGTAAAAAAAAAAAAAAAAAAAAAAGAAAATCTAAAATCTTTGTTTTTCTCTGGTGAGCATTAGTAATAAATATAAATTCTTCCTTTTGTCCAAGCTATCTGTAAGTCATTTTAAAACTTTTATTGTACTTTGAATAGACTAAACTTTATTAATATTGCTTTTTCAGTCTAGCTGGCCAAAGAAGATGAAGCTCACACATAATCAAGCAGCATCACGAATGCTTCGAAACAAAGGAACTTTATTTTTGGTTTATGAAGAGTTTCCCCTCTCATCGAAGAGGTTTCGTAAAATTCTAAAACAACTCATGGAGAATCTCAATGACTTAATCCCTAGTGGGGGTTGTCCTGAGGTCTTGTGAGCCATTGTTAATTATGTGAGTTGTCACATGAGCCAAGGTGTGAAACAAGGCTTTGGTTATTATTGTAATCAGGGCCAAGGTGGGAATCCTCTATGAGTCTTTGCCTCACTTTATCATAATATGAGGTATTTGGTGTTGTCCTGTCCTTTTCCTGTTGAGGTGGCTCTGTTATGTTGTGTAATGCATTTGTGGAGTGAGTGTTTGGTTCCTCCCATGTAAAAATCTGAACACTGCTTACTGAATTACACTGTGTTGTTTAGCTTATGTTAGAGTATTTTAGCCTTGGAATGTGCCAGTTTTTGTCTTGAGGGTTTTCCATGGTGAAACGTGTACTAGGATGTTAATGGTTGGAGAACATTTTTTGGAACTTATCTAAAAAAACTTGCCACATACTGGACAACAGTGTATTTCCCTTTGTTGTTCTCTATCCCTGGTGGATGTCTGAGGTTTGTTCTGGTGCATTTATTCTCATATTAATAAGGTGTCTCCAAAAGTTGATTCTGTTCATCTGGACGTAGCGTTTTCAGTGGGAGAAACGCTTCATCACTGATTAAAGTAGCTTCTTCAGTCTCAGCTGACTGCAGGTTTCCCCAATCTTATAAACAGTACATTTGCATAATGACTGAAACGACCTCCCAGCCCATTGTTCCTTCAGTGGGCTGGTTTCAGTCATTATGCAGGCTTCTGCTTTATAGGTTTTCTATTGTGACACAGGTGTCATCTGCCCATCTGATCTCTGAAGGCGATCAGACAGTGTTACTTTTCACTTCCTCTATGCAAAAATTGGTTACACTGGGGAAGCCATGGCGCATATTTAGTCTGTAGCAACCTTCATATTTGAATTATATGGTGGCTCATTTTCACAAACCACAAAAGATACCAGTTGCCTTCTTCTCAAGCAGTCCAGACTCCCATGACCTGGACATTCTCTGACTGAGATAACTACATAGACATATTTAGATGACTCTTTTTTTTTTTTTTATTGTACTTTTGTCTCAAACACACAAACTCTCTGGTGTAATAGCTTTAGCCCTGATGCGCATGTGTGTGCGAGTGTGTGTTCATGCACGTGTTAGTTTAATTTTTAAGCCTCTATTATGTCTTTAAAATCTATTTTTATAATACCATAGTGTATATCACTCTGCTTCCCTTAGTCTTACCCCATTTCTGATTGGTCATATTCTTTCATATGAACATCCTCATAGCTAGATCGAGAAACCTGACTTAGCATGTTGTTAATCACCTTTGTGTGACCCCTTAGCTTGACTGCTGATTTTGGGGTAAGTGGTGACAAATAGAAAAAAGGTGTCATGGATATGATGAACTTTCATTGTACAGGCTCCCAATAATATGTTTATCAGAATCAGAATACTTTATTAATCCTTAAAGAAATTGTGTTTATGTTTGATCTAGTCCACTAGCTGACCTGTCTCCTTGTTTTTTGCTTTGTTTTTCCTTTTTTCTATTCTTCTCTTTCCAGAGACTTATCGACAAGTCGAGAGTAACATGTGTGCGATGGGTTCCTGGTTCAGAGAGCCTGTTTCTTGTGGCTCACTCCAGTGGCAGCATGTACTTGTACAATGTGGAAAACACCTGTGGCACCACAGCACCTCACTACCAGCTCCTTAAGCAGGGTGAAAATTATGCTGTGCATACCTGCAAGAGCAAATCGGCTCGTAACCCTTTACTGCGGTGGACAGTGGGCGAAGGGGCGCTCAATGAGTTTGCTTTCTCCCCAGATGGAAAGTTTCTAGCTTGTGCGAGCCAGGATGGCTTCCTGCGGGTTTTTGGCTTTGATGCCGCAGAGCTACACGGAACTATGAAGAGCTACTTCGGTGGCTTACTGTGCGTGTGCTGGAGCCCCGATGGACGGTATATTGTGGCAGGAGGGGAGGACGACCTGGTGACGGTTTGGTCATTTTTGGACTGTAGAGTCATTGCACGAGGGCATGGCCACAAGTCATGGGTGAGCGTGGTGGCGTTTGACCACTGTACCACCAGTGTTGAGGATGGCGACTTGCCTGCGGAGTTTAGTGGCAGCGACGAGGACTTTCACGAGCAGAATCACTTCAGTGCAGGCAGAGACAGAGCAAACAGTTCTCATTCTCGGCTTTCTAAGAGAAACTCTACGGACAGTAGACCGGTTAGTGTGACCTACAGATTTGGCTCAGTGGGACAGGACACCCAGCTGTGCCTGTGGGATCTCACAGAGGACATTCTCTTCCCTCACCTCCCTTTGTCCCGCACTCGAACACACACTAATGTTATGAGTGCCACAAGCCCTCCAGCAACAGGACAACCTCCTTCTACTCTGTCCACGACCACCAGTTCCGGTGGCACCAACAGTAAAGACAATTTGAGCAATAGTAGCACTAGCGGCAACCCAACTAACTCCCTCCCCGGCACCTTGCCTCGGTCCAATAGCTTGCCTCACTCCTCAAATCCAGCGGGGGGCAGCACCCCCAACAGTAACACAGGCAGCAGCAACAGCAGCAGCAGCACCACCGCCACAACCAAGGCCAACAGCATCATTGACAGCGCTTTCATCGCCACCAGCGTCAGCAAGTTTGCAACACTGTCGTTACACGACTCGCGGAAGGAGCGCCACGAGAAGGACCACAAGAGAAACCACAGCATGGGTCACATCAGCAGCAAGAGCAGCGACAAGCTAAACCAGCTCAGCTCGTCAAAGATGGCGAAAGCTGACGCTGCTAAGACTTTAGGCACTACTCTGTGCCCACGCATGGAGGAGGTGCCGCTCCTGGAACCGCTGGTGTGCAAAAAGATAGCTCACGAAAGACTCACTGTGTTAATCTTCCTGGAGGACTGTCTGGTAACAGCCTGTCAGGAGGGTTTCGTTTGCACCTGGGCTAGGCCTGGGAAAGTGGTGAGTGACGGGCCTCATGAGAATACTCTCTTGTGACACTTTAAAGTTATGTTTTGTTGTTGTTGTTGTTGTTGTTTTGTTTTTGAGTAATTCTTGCATTCAGGAGCAGTTGGGTTTGGGTTTGTTTGGGTTTGAGTTCACACCTCATATATATATATATATATATATATATATATATATATATATATATATATATATATATATATATATATATATATATATATATATATATATATATATATATATATATATATATATATATATAATAAACCTGCATCATTTTTGATTATAAATAGGACAGTTTGTTTAAAAAAAAAAAAAGAGAGCGCAAACCTCACGGCCTCACTGTTCTACCTCTCGTGTTACATTTGAGTAAAAACCTTTATTATCAATGTGTGTTATCTGTCTCTCCACAGGGATTGCTATCATCTCAAAACAACCCAGCCAATTCCCCCAGTGGAACAGTAGTATAGTCGATGCTGGTGCTGCTAATAACAGCTCCACGCAACAGAGACGTGGGGACGACCACGACCGAGGCCCTGCAGCGCTTCTTCACACACAGTCACACATCACATGACCTCGAGTGTTTCCTTTCATTCTCATCACTACAAGCACCCAGATGCTCTCTTTGTGTTACTGTTCATGTTAAGAATTTTGGCCAAGGCCAGAGTTAGAAACTTGACCCCCTTTGTTTTGTGTGTGTGTGTGTGTGTGTGTGTGTGTGTGTGTGTGTGTGTGTGTGTGTGCGCGCGCGTGCGCCTGTGTGGGGGAGGTGGAGTGGGTTTAAAGGGTGCTATTGGAAGTTAGATGGCAAGTTTTAAATCATCCAGGAGGCTTATGGGAAGGTTTGACTGGCTTCATTATTGCATCTATGCTCATATCAGAACGTGTCTAGTCTAACAATAACAAACTAATCCCCCAATCTCTTGTGCCTGTAAATCTTCAAAGACTAGATACGGTGTAAGCATTTGTGATGATGCCTCAACCTGACCTTTTTGTGTGGGTTTAATTAAATCCCTTTTTAAAAAAAAAAAGAAAAAAAAAAGAAAGAGATAAAATAAATGTAATATATTCACAGATAAAGGGAATAAGATGAGGAACTGTTTTGGAGCGACAGCAGCATATCCCCAAAGCGAAGTCTCTTATTTTTCACCTCCTGGGTGATTCCTTGTGCAGTCACGGTTGTCAAACACCTGCCCAAGAGAGACTGCCTTTTACTTCCTTTTGAAACGTTTTTAAGTCCGAGTTGTCAAACTCAGGAGTTTATTTGCACAGTTTTGTTTTTCTTTCATTCTTTTTCTTCCCTTGTATATTTTGAACTCATGAGGGTGGAACAAGTTTTTCAAAACGCTTTGAAAGCACTTGGGGAAACGGCTTGTTATCGTTCTGTCTCAACGCTGGATGCTGCAATCATAGTTTTTTATATAAAAAAAAATTGTTTGCACTTAATAGTTAGAGGAGTATGGCTTTACATTTTGGAGTGTGTAAGGACTCCTTGACAAGGTTGTTATATAAATAGAATTTAAAAAAACAAACTTTGTATCTATTGAGCATTTATTTTAATATTGTTTCGGATGAAATGGGCTCTGTAATATATGTAAATATTGTACATCAGTGATTTATGAGTGAAATGATCATATTACATTAATTGAAAATCCTCATTTCAGAAAATAGTGATATTTCTAATACAGAAAATCTATACCTAATATTAAAACAAATCTTGAATATGCAGGTGAAAATGTTTCTTTTCTGTTGTACATAGAGAAATTTCAGGTGTATTTTTATTAATGAAACGTTTGGTATAGGAAATGTCTATCCTTTTGTCTAACAGGTAGTGCTGAATGCTAGCTAGCCTGTCGCTGCAGATTCCTTTTACTACGTAGACAGGTAGGCGCAGAGGCAGTGGTCTATAATTCAGCCATCACTTCGAGCTCAGGTAAACCACAGGAAGACCAACGCTGGCATAGTTCTCCTCACCCATAGGCAGCAGTCCCATCCGTCATAATACTTGTGAAACTCACTTTAACAAATAAGACTGACAACCTTGTTCTGCACACAGGACTGAAATCTGTGACTTCTGTTATATTGCCAGTAACTGATGCTGAACTTGTGAACAAACTTGACACTGTGTTGAATTACCAGCTGACATGCGTCAGCACTGGTGGTGTTGGGGGGGGGGGGTTAGGTGCTTGAGGTGAGGGGTGCTTTTTCAGGCACCCACACAGAACTAAGGATTTTAACAGTGGGAGCCTTTTCCTCCATGTGACGCCTATTAAAACAGCTTTGACAGACTACCTGTTCTGTTTGTGTTCACTGTTTATTTACACATGAAACTACGCGTTCATGCAACACTTATTAGTTGGACATGCAACCTCCATGCTTTCTTCTGCCTGGTTAAGCGGTCAGGCTCAATACAATGTGAATTTCTTACATTGTTAACCTTTACTTTTATCGCATAGCGAAAGAAGTATTACATTTTTTCACTTCATAATGAAGGACTAGCACAACTAATAATTTCCCATGATGGCTTGGTTCCAGGGCAGGGTTCTAGGGCAAACTCATTTGACATTGTGAGCCACTTTGATCTAAAGCAACCTGGATGAGTAAAATTCCCTTTTCTTTCGATTTAATTGCAGAGATATCTTATAAGCTTTGCAATTGTAACAACATCTCAGTTTTTCAACACGACAAAGAAATCCTGCTGCGGTAAATGAATGAAATCTGGCTTAAATAGTGAGAAATAAATGTGTAAGATAGCAGGAAAACTTCTGGTTGCTCATCACACAGACTGTCCTGTCATTGCAAAACAAAGCTTTTGTTTATTCACTGCAAATGTCCCTTTTTGTGGACCAATTCTAAAAAACAAAACCAAATAAAGAGACATTTCTGAAATAATTTGTGAGAAAATAGGAAGATTTCTGTTATTTAAATGTTAATGAATTACTCTGGTGTAGCATGAACGAATGAACAGCCATGGGGGAGGTTTTTATTAGCAGAAGAATCTGTGAAACTTACGAAAACACAGTTAAAAGTCAAAAATTGATGCCCTCCTTCACATTTTCCAAAACCATCCAGTGGACCGAATTTACCGTGTGAATTCTGGCCCCCGGGCCTTAAGTTTGACACACCTTATATAGGAGATTTCTAAAATTTCCTTTTACTTCATTTTGAGAATTACCTCCCTGACCACTGAAGTATTAGTATTGCAGCTAACCAGCAGGTGGCAGTCTTGTTCAGGCAAATGAGAGCTTTTGGAATGTTTTTTCAATAACAATCACTTGATCAAACGGGGAAATTGCTGTCTATGTGATATGTAGCCTATATCCTGTTGTCTCTCCCTTGGTCTCCCATCACAAATGTATTGCTTCCACTTCATATATATTTTATATTCAAAGAGCAGAATAAAACTGCCTCTCCATAATTTATGAGCTACTTTTAGGAGAAACACAAGCACTCATAGCCATTAAACCGGCAGCCTGTGGCATCGCTGTTATGTGAGGGGAAAAAAAGGTGTGATCAGCAGGATAGACTGGCACAATCATCCCGTCAGGCTGTCACTAAAACAGCTCTGACTGCATTACTGATCTCTTCTGGGCTGGCAACATCAATCTTGAGCAAGTGTCAATCAGAATTAGTGAGATATTTACATTTAAAAAACAAAAACCCCACTGATTGTAATATATGTGCTATTATTGTGCTTTCTGTGCTGTTTACAAACCCTATCACCTTTGAATGGCAATCAAACTACAGTAGCGTCGAGCACAGGCTTGAAAAGAGCTGCATCTATCTTACACCTTCAGGGAAATGGGCCCTCTTTGATAGGTATTCAATAGCTTGAAAACGAATCCCACTGCACAATCCCTCTTTGACCATCTTTTCACACTGATGCAATTCCCTCGTCTGCATGTCTCCATATATTGACCCAGAGTTTTGTTTACCTTCAATGTGTGCAACGTCTATGAATGATTAATATTGCCTCTCGGGGGCTAGAAGCCCAGACTGAGCAACATTTCATGTGATGCAGAAACTTGACATCTTAAGATACTGTGAGAAGGGAGGGAGGGGAAAAAAATTAATTCATGCCTTTATGTCAGTGATAGATTTGAACGTACACGTCTAGTCAAGTTGGGGAAAGGATCACATTAATCTAGTTTAATTTTCAAGCTCTGCAGGGATGTTTATTTAACCCGCTGCTAAGACCTGTGGTTAGTTTAGACATTAAAGAATGAGTTATATTACAAAGTCGGGATAAGAGGGTGACAAATTAAATGCAACATGGAATACAAAGTTGCTTCATTAGGATGGCTGTATTGACAATTGGCCTGGATTCTAGAGTGGATAGGCAGTTTTTTCCTCTGTGCCTTTTCAACTGCAATTTAGATAACTGTGTATCGGGAATTTTTAGGAGGGGGAGAGGTATGGATAATGGTCTTGGGCTGTACAGACCTTAAATCCAACACATAACAGTTTCTAACGCTCCAATGTCAGCTAACCATTAGTCACCACGTATCAAGAACAATGTGCCACTTCTTCTATTCTCAGTTCTATTCTAAGCCATGCTTCCCTTGTGGTACAGGCCCAATTTCTGAGTATGCACCATGGGAACAGCTGCACAATTTGCCAGTTGCATGACCTCAGAGAAGCAGCAGCAGTATGACTGCATGTCTTCACACTGCATTATGAATTGAAGTTTACTAATAAGAAATTAACAGGAACTGCTTACCCTGCAGAGATTGCATTGCTTTGTTTTTGTACCGAAGAGGAACATTTGAGAGGCTTTGTGTCAATCTAAATAGAAAAAAATCACACTAAGGAAACAACTTCCTCTACATACATTAAAGTATTTCATCTTTAATTCATGTGGTGCTTTATGCTGAGACTTGTGTCACTGAAAGGCCACCGGCAGAGTCTACCAGAGGAGGCCTTAAATGTGAACTGTTTGAAGAGTTCAGTCACTGATAACTTATTCCAGATTTTGAAAAGTATGCAGAACTGATTGTTGAACACTGCCAGGAGGATGGTTGAGGGATGGAGTGATGGAAAGGGAGTAGGGGATCAATGCAGCCAGAGAAGCCAGTGAGCTCGGGCGTCAGCGGAAACTATCAATACTGAGCTGTGGCCTAAGCACTTAAAATGTAAATGCATCTTCAATAGGAACAACAGAAAACAGAAAGTAGTGTCAGAGCCTTGGGAGCTCTCCAGGTGCATCGCGTTTATTTCTCTGTGAGAATCTCTGCAGATACAGTAGCACAACGTTATACTACATTGGGTAGGGGCAGTGATGCATTGCAACAAAACAATGGCCTGCAGTTTTATTTAGCTGCAGTGCATCACCATCACTTCTGTCAGATATAACACGATGAAAACTGTAGCTCTGCGCGCCCCCGTTACTGAAAGCACTGATGGAATTGAATTCCGAACTGCTGCAGTCACTTTAATATCGAGTCTTCTGGTGTTCTCTAATAACCTGTTGAAGCTAAATGGAAATTATTTAAATAGAATGAGGTGTCTCAACGGATCTACTTTGATCTCAGCAAATTTGTGAGATATAAATACCTTCAAACTAATTATGTGAGCACAGCGGGACCTCCGAGTCCATAGTTTCGCCAAACTCGTGACTGCACCAGTGAGCACTTGCCTGCTCTTCCCAATTTACCACCTACTGAGATACAGATGGGTGACAAATTACGGGAACACCTGAATGCGTAAGTGCTATAGTGAGGGGATGCTGTAGCTCAGTTATGCTGCAAGGGTCACTGGTCAACTTAAGAGGAAGAGATCCCTACTCATCAATAAAACGTTGTTCTGAGCAGTCATCTTTATTCCACAAACATTTCCACCCTGATGAGCAGAAATTGAGTGGTCAAAAGCACAGGATGTGAGAAGTTAGGGTTTCTTCAGAGTATTTAGGGCTTGACAAAAAATTTTTGACCGGAGAGATAACGGTGGGCAGTCACCAGGCTTCAACTCAAATTCCTAAGCCAGATTTCAGACATTTTTAAGCTACTGTTAATTTGGACCCAGTTCTGCCTTGGCGCCTTTTGTAGGCCAGATTTTCATAGGTTTGAACTTATCATTTCTTAGTGTGTACTATAAGATGTTGGGATCATTTCCTTGTATGGAAAATTAGGACGGATAGAATCCGTGGGCTGCCTTTCAGTCCAATCACTGGTATATTTCTTGTGATAGCTCCTTCCATACCCACTGACACCAGTTTTTGGCACTAGCAACAGACGTTTATGAGTTAGAAACTGGCCATTGATCCGTGGAAAAGGAGCACAGGGTAGTGCTGGTCCTAGTTTCGCTTTGGTGCATTTTTTAAACGGACCGATAAGCTGCGTAGGAAAAATTTGTGGTTCTTTCTGTCATAAGAAACTCCCGGCAACCTTTAGGCAATGTTCTGACCTTTTTTCCAGTGTATGTGTGCAGACTGAACAATAGCAACAGGTCAGTGGAAACCAGTGGCTTAAGTTATGTTGACATTACCTTTAATTTGTTTCCCATCAGTATGTTTTTAGACTTTGAATATCAAATGATGCATATAATAATCTTAAAATCTTCTTATAGAAAACACAGCAATATATATTGTTTAGTATATCAATGATACAAAACATTGCAGACTTGTTAGGAATTACTTAAATAATTCAATGTAAAGACATATTTGTGTTAAAGAAGCCAAAAATCCAACATTCGTCTTTATTTGGAACAAGCCAATAAAACAGGCAATATTAAGAATAGTCCATAAAGATTTACTTTTTCTTTATATAGGATGCAAAAGAGACAATAATATATAATAGTAGCAATTAAGGTCACTGTAATCGAACATAGCTCTTGCAGAGTTCATGATCCCTGATGTCTCCCCAGCCCCCATTTTTCACATGTGGGGCCACTCCTCCTGCCCCGTTGGCTGGCAATCTCTTTGTGATCAGGAGGTTTTTTGGGAACAGCTGGTTCCCACTGCTCTGTAGGATGTTTTCTATCTTGGTTTTCTGGTTAATGGGCATGCAAGAAGCCTTCTTGTGGTGCATGCCGCAGTCTCCGGCATGGAAAATCCGTGGTGCCTCGCTCACCATGACCTTCCAGTAGGAGGGCAGGCATGACACAGTCAAGTGTTGTAAAGACCAATCCCAGTTGTAGTCATCATAAGTGCAAAAGGTGTCAGTGCATTGGATGAGTTTCTGGTACGTCTCTCTACTCAGAGCCATCCCCATGTTGTGCTCGGTGGACTTCCAGGCTTTCACCTCCACTTTATTTGCTTTGCTGGAGTAGCCGATGTGGCTGTAGCTCCCCAGTGAGAGGATATCGCAGTCTGTGCACTGCTCCCTTTTCAGAGCAGTCATTTGCTTTAAGAGATGGATAAAGTCCGGAGACAAGTAGTGGTCCTCTTCGATCAGGAGAACGAGACCCTTATGGTCTTTGAGAACTCGAACTCTGTCCCATACAAAGTGAAGCTTCCACCACCAGTGGTGCTTGGTCTGGGAAAACTTGGCCTCCCGGTAGTGTCCAAACGAGTCAGGGTACTCTGCGTTAATGCAACCCAGTTTTAAGGCGTCTTTTTTGGGGATGTCTCTGGGGCAGTCCCTGGGGTCATTTCCAGGGAACTCCTGTGGGTACAGCTGGATGCTGAAGGGGAAGAAAATCTGGAGGACTTGGCAGAAGTCAACAGAGGCAACCACTTTGTTAATCTCAGGGGACCAGTAGTCATGGCTGAATATCAGCAGTATGCTATCCACACCTCTGGCCTTTCGTAAACTGTCTACCAATAGCTTTAGATAGTCTGGTCGGTTATGGACCTGAACTACTACAACCAAATCGTCCTTCTTTCGAGTCGTCTTAAATTTCTCTTCATTTCTTATCGTCTGATCAAAGTTTAGCTGGAAGACAATGCCACGGTAGACTAAAGTGGTATTATCCACATCTGGCTTGGATATTTTGGGTTTGTCCTTTTCTTTTTCTTGGTGTGTGTCATTTGCTTGTATAACAGGTGCTGGGACAGGTGCCCGACTGACCGCTGGCGTTGCTTGTTCCTGGTTATGACTGTTGACGCTATTACTGCTGCTGCTGCTGATAATGTTGCTCCTCCGCACCGCCTCCACTTCCCTGGGTAACGATCCACTGTCGTTCTTCTTCTGCCTTCCACTGCTCCAGAAAGCCAGGCCACATATGACAACCACCAGAGACAGTAACACCACCTTCCTCTTGTAGATTCGGAATCTCATGATAGAGGGTTATCCTCTTGTAAAGGGAGAGAAGTTGATAATTGGGACTCAAGATGCAGCTGTATGGGGGGCTTACGCTTTGCACTGAGAACAGGAGCGATTTAAAAAGAAAGTGCTATCAGGCTAAGTGTTGGCAAAATTAACTGTTGTTGTAAACATGGATCCCACTGGAATATCACTGGTGCTGAATGAATATTCCATAAGGCATGGCGGTTTTTGAGAGGCAGCAGAGTGGCAGTGTGCGTGCACCACCTGAATGAAAAATAAACCAGAAAATAAAATTAAGTGCATTGTGACAGGTGGGGGTAAGGCAATGTTACGAAAATCTTGACAGAAATTTGTTTCCACAGTATATAAAGCACATTGCCATGCTGGAACATGGAAAAAGACATCAATTGATGTTTAAGCATATACTGTTGCAAATTACGCAAGACCAAACTCGGTGCAGTAATCATCACTCATTAGCTTTTGCCATCCCACACACATAAGGTAGGTCACTTGGTAACAACTGAACCACCTACACGACAAATGCGCAAAACTAATATGGTGATAACTGTAGGAAACAGCATCAATCTCCGTAAATGGCTAATAATCAGACCTGCAGTTTAAGTTACCATGTCAATCGGTTTGAACTTCTTCTATTCAAACATACAGTGCAGTACTATGAAAGTTTTAGGTACTTCATGCAGAACACTGACCAGTCTATCTGTTAAAGTGCTGCAGCTGAGTTTTGACGTTGTGCTGTATTGTTAGTGATACTTGAATGGCTTTACCTGGCTGTGAACCAAAAATATCTTGGTTTTTTTCTTGTTTTTCCAACTTTACTGCCAGAACCCACTAACTATGGAGTGATTTCACTCTCAGCTCTGACATCTGACTTCCAAACCAAATGTAAAGCAATACTCACAAAATAATGTTATCAGGGTAGGAGATGCCAGGAAAAAATTCCTGTTTAGGAACTATTCCCTAAGAGCGTCTCATTCTATAATCACAATGGACAAATTTAACATACACATCGCATAACAACCAAGCTGAATTTTTTTTCTTATAATTACAAGTAAAATGATCACTCAGGAGAAAGTTAAATGAAACAGAGTCTATCCTTCTTGAAAATGTTGTACTTGGTACAGAGACAGTTTTTTATCATATAGCTTTGAGATCAGTTTAGTTAGAATTAATCAGATTAGATTATTAGACAGGGGCTACAATCAAGGAAGACAAAATTCAAATGAAAAAGAAGCAGATTTTACAAAGTGCTTAAAACAAGCTACCTGCCAAGTGCCACCAAAAACTGTCAACATAACTGCTGCTGTTTTACAGGCAGAACATTGACCATATCAAATACAGATTTCTGTATATTTACTGTACTTTGCATTGAGCTAATACCTGAAAGCACCTCCAGTTTACTTATCTTCCCTTATCTGCAGAGTACAGTTAACATATCCAATAAAATGCATTTAGTCTGATGACAATGTAAAAGTATATATTATGGTTTCACAGACATTCAATAAATGATAATCACCGAGCTTTATTAGAAATATACATGCAACTGGCTGCCAGCCAGCCCCTACAAAGAGTATCACAAACGCCACAATTGTGATTTCATCCAATCCTCACCCTTACCCCATACTTCATCTTCGCTTATATCGTTAATGTTGGTTAAAGCTCAATGCTTCTAATTTGCCCTCCATTTATTTTCCTCCTTAACTGCATTATCAATATTGATCGCTCATTTCTGCTGAGCAAACCTCCATACTTTATTCGTTATTAAATTAGTAGTCTCTCAGGCTGACTACCTGACCATTTATTCTGTTTTCTGGTTGCCTGAAAACTCTACTTAATGGTAGCATCCAGTCCAGACTGCAGTGTGTCACCGACACTGCCTGAGAAAGGTATCTGATACCTACTAGAGTCTGTGATAACAGAAGTAAACACATTCCCTGTAACTGCCCCACACAGACATATACATTAAAGTAAGCCCCAAACGCTATTAGTAAATGTGCACAGAAATGTATTAATATGTGATGTGTACTTTAAGGAAAGCAGCTAAATGCAGGAGTAAAACGATACAGCTCTCTAACCCACATTCTTCAAATTATTGTAATTTGCATGCCCACATTCGGCTTTTCCGTGCTAAATGCTTTCCACACGCCTCCTGCCAAATCAACTCAAATATTTGGTCTACAGCTTAAAGTATTTCCCATTTTAATCCACTTAATTTCTTTTATCGTGACCTAAACCGGTTTATACTAGCAGTACAAGCGCCTATCATGTAAATGTGCAGTTTCGTCTTGGAGCCTACAGCACAAACCCCATCAGTTTTTTTTCTGTCCTAAATTGGCCGCCGTTGGACAACACCGAGCCAGCGGCGGCTTCAATCGATTTTTTTAAAACCACGAGATACAGTTTTTAGCATTTCGCCGACTGACACAAAACCCACAGAAAGCAGCCGAAAACAACGGCGGGCGCCTCGGCTTCGCTCTTTTATGACAGCCAGCATCACGGAAATGCTAATAGCAAGTTAGCAACGGCGTCAGCTAGCAACTTGCAAGTAACCCGCCCGGACCGAACCACCGTCAACACCGTGTCGAACCACAACAACCACGCTCACAGTAGTTTACCTAAAACCGCAGAATCCGTGCGGAGCTTTCACTGTGAAGACTCAGTACGGTGGCTTCCCATTCTCCTCCATACCGTTCTGCAAAATGCACGGCAAACGCAACTGTCGACTAGCTGTGTGAAAACACTGCCTGTCGCTGTCCCACAATGCAACGGGCCAGCGGGGGGCACCAGAGATACCCGAAATATCTTGAATCCCCGCTGCTGCTCCTGCTGCTGCAGATACTCTGCTCTCTAAACTGACCTGATGAGGTTTGAGTGGCTAGGAAAAGTTATTGGGCCTGTTTGAAATGTGATTGACCCCCCAAAAGTAATTTCCCATGTTTTTATGTGTGATTTGCTTTTTTGATGTCTAAAATCTGTGCTTGTTGGGGGTAAATAGTCTGTGGTAAACAAGATTTACGAAGGGGTTATATATAAAATAAAGAAATTACTTGTTTTTTGTTTCTTTGTTTATTACCTTGCATTATTATACCTACATTATATTCAGTCATTTTTGACTTTATAGACTTTATAAAAAATTTTAATGTCAGTGTCATTTTTAACCTGGATGAATAAAGGCTATATCAAAGTTGTTGTTGTTTTTTTAAGTCGCAGACTAGAATGATCTTTCTAGCTCTAAATGACTTGATGTCATTTACAATTAAGTTCAGTTGAATTCAATTCAGTGTGTTTAGTACCAAGTCTTAACAATAGTGTCCTCAGGGCACTTTATATTGTAAAGTCCCTACAATAATAGAGAGAGAATTCCAGCAGTCAGATGATGAGCAAGCACTTGGCAACAGTGGAAAGGAAAAACTCCCTTTTAGCAGGAAGAAACCTCTGGTAGGACCAGGGAGAGGCTGCCATCTGACACAACCTCCTGGGGTTGAGGGGAGGGAGACCAAAAGGTGCACTGTGAAAGAGGGTCCAAGTTTAATAATCACTACTAATAATAGCTATGTTTGACGGATTGCAGGCCAACAACTCATTGACATTTTAAATGCTGGCAATTATTTGTTGGCAAATACCAGAAATCACTTTTTGGCACAACACTGGGATTTCTTGATTATTTATACAATGTGTTGCAAATCTACACAGACTGCCTTAATTGCTACTTTTTTGTTTTTGTTTTTTTCTTCTTCACTGATCACTCACAGTGCAGACCCAAAAAAGGGAAGTGTTGAATTTTGTTAACTCGTGGAACCTATTTCAGCAATACCAACCTCCATTAGATGCTACATGTAGCTCCATGTAGGATGTGTACAACATAGAAGAGGAATTTTGGATCAATCCTCCCTAGAAACTGTTCCCACAATTGATCTTGATTGAACATCCCTCTTCGAGTCATCCCACAGCATCTCAATTGTTTTAAGGTGAACATATTTATTTTATTTATTTTATTTAGGACAGTGCATGTTAATGAACATAAATGTAAAAAAAAAATTACATGAATGTAAACATACCAGATTATAGCCAAGGGCTAATTTCCATCTGTTGTCCTTAAGCATAAAAAATAGACATAATAATTCATAAAAATTCATCATTCATTCATAATAAAAACTCCATCACCAAACTTACACATACACACCATTCTGTTCCCAAATAAAACATTAAAACTATACAACTCATACATGATCACACACTTGATTTGTCCATAACCAGTTTTTAACCTTTGCCTTAAACAAATTGAGTGTAGAGCATTCTCTAATGGGTTGAGGAAGACTGTTCCACAGATGGCCTCCCTTGACAGACATATCCTGACTTTGCCATTCAAAAAACAGTTTCTTATTTCCCAGCTATTCTGCTGAAGAATTACCTGTGCACTTTGGGCCTTTGTGTAGCTATTGTCCCATCACCTAACCTCTCCCAAGATAGGTCATGGACAGCTGCCATAATAATCTCTTGGTAAATTTTCCTGACAGATTTATGCATTGTTCCCTCAGTGAGGACATGGGGTTTTGGTACTAAGATGCAGTGCATTTTCCTTATAAACCTGCTTGTTTCCTTCTTCTTCAGTAGTTCAGTGTTTGTCTCCTTTATTGAGAATAAAAGATGATGCCAAAGATGTTATGAAACAGCAGGGGATCTTCTGCAAATTTGAAACATACTATTAAAAATACAAAAAAAAAAAAAAAGATTCTTTGCCATGATAAAAATGACACAATAATTCTGAGTAAAATGCAACTGAAATATATAAAATCAAAGGCTGAATTATTCAAAGAACGAATCATGCAAAAATGCAAGGTGCAAGCTCAATAAGATAAGATAAGATAAGATAAGATAACCTTTATTAGTCCCACACGTGGGAAATTTGTTTTGTCACAGCAGGAAGTGGACAGTGCAAAAGTTATGACGCAAAAATTAGAATACAATAAGAATAAATACAGTACACAGCTGTACAGAATAGAATAAAATAATATACTATATACAGTAGAATAAAATAGAATAAAAATATACAATAAGATAAAAATAGAATACGAATGCTATATACAACTGAGTAAAAATACAACGATGCCAGAAAAGATTATTGCACTTAGTATTATTGCATATGTGTGGATGTGTGTGTTTGTTCAGTTAAAGTCTTTGTTGTGGAGTCTGACAGCAGTGGGGAGGAAAGACCTGCGAAATCTCTCCGTCCCACACCGTGGGTGCCGCAGTCTCCCACTGAAGGAGCTGCTCAGTGCTGTCACAGTCTGCTGCATGGGGTGGGAGACGTTGTCCAACAGGGATGACAGCTTAGCCGCCATTCTCCTGTCACTCACCACCTCCACTGGGTCCAGAGGGCATCCTAGAACAGAGCTGGCCCTTCGGATCACCCTGTTCAGTCTCTTCCTGTCCCCAGCAGAGATGCTGCCGCCCCAGCAGACCACACCATAAAAGATAGCAGAAGCCACCACAGAGTCATAGAAGGTCTTCAGGAGTGGGCCCTCCACCCCAAACGACCTGAGTCTCCGCAGCAGGTACAACCTGCTCTGCCCTTTCCTGTAGAGGGCGTCTGAGTTATGAGTCCAGTCCAGTCTGTTGTTCAGATGAACACCAAGGTACCTGTAGCTGTCCACAGCCTCAATGTCCATACCCTGGATGTTCAGTGGTTGCAGTGGAGAATGCTTGTGCCTGCGGAAGTCTACCACCAGCTCCTTGGTTTTACTGGCGTTGATCTGGAGGTAGTTCAGCTGGCACCAGTCCACAAAGTCTTGAGTCAGTCCTCTGTACTCCTTGTCGTCCCCATCAGTGATGAGGCCGACTATTGCAGAGTCATCAGAGAACTTCTGCAGGAAGCACTGGGTGGAATTGTGGGAGAAGTCTGCAGTGTAGATGGTGAAGAGGAACGGAGCCAGAACCGTTCCCTGTGGGGCCCCCGTACTGCAGACGACCCTGTCCGACACACAGCCCTGAGTCCTCACATACTGTGGTCGGTCGGTGAGGTAGTCCAAAATCCAGGTACCAATCAATATTTTAATTTAAAGCTGAGGTTGTACCTATGTCACGAAATTACTTGGAAGATTTACATATAATGAAATTATTTAAAGTTTGTATTTGCTGTATATTTCTTTCTTTCTTTCTTTCTTTCTTTCTTTCTTTCTTTCTTTCTTTCTTTCTTTCTTTCTTTTATTTTTTAGAATATACAATAACTATGTATCTGGTATCTGTTTGTGAATAGCTTTTTAAGAAACTGGAGCTAAATACATTATTTGTTTAGTCTGATTGCGTTTGGTTATAATCTTAAATGAAGATTAGACCGCATTTTGTGGGTAATCAATGAACAATTTCAGGCATTTGTGGTTTGCATGATTTTTTATTGCAGTACATTTGTACATGTCACGAGTTAATTTGAAGGATTACGTGTGCAACCAGATGCTCACGCTAAACAGAAAGAGCCAGCACTTTGCTGTTTTAAGTGCTTATGGTCAACAGACAATTGTTTCCGAGATGAAGACTGAATAGTTTAATATAACATGGTTTTATTTAAATGCAGGGCTTAGAGCTGTAAGAGGGTTAAATGATGTCACGGTTACCCATTGGGCTGTGGGATTTATTAATTCAAATTGATTAGTTTTGGCGATGTACAAAAAAATTAGTATTTTAAATTTAGTTAGGCGCTAGGAGGCGGTACACAACAACCCGACGCCGGAAATAGAGCACCAGAAAGCCTATTTGCGCACGCGCGCCCTTCTTCTTCCTTTCCGACACTCGAGCGAAAAGAGACAAGATGGGCCATCAGCAGCTCTACTGGAGTCACCCCAGAAAATTCGGACAGGGATCCCGCTCCTGGTCAGTGTCTACTTTGTTGCGTTGTTTATCGGTTAACGTGATCAAGTTGAGGTGATATAAGGTGTTTCTGGCCTCCCCATCTTTAAAAAAAAAAACGCTACCAAACGTGCACCGCATGTGCCCTGAACCTGAGCTAATATGGCGGAGGCAAATACTCTCTCCTTCCCTATTAGCATCAGCCTTGTGTGTCTTTTGACCGGATTTGGTTTTATAACGGCTAGAGTTACCGAAAGCCCTTAATGCATATGAGTTAGGCGTGTAATTTCTTCCGTCGCTTGATCGGAAGAAATTTAACAAATGTTTAACGTTATTGAGAATAGCATTATTACAGGACTGTTAAAAGTTAGCCCCGGTGTTCAGAAGAGCACACCAAATGCACACCGGCTCATAGTTTACGACAATCGGCGCCAGGGTTTTGTATAACTGGTACATAAAAGCGTATATATGCGTTGACTGATCCTACTCTGATGTTGTTGCAGCCGAGTGTGCTCTAACAGACATGGCTTGATCCGTAAATACGGGATCAACATGTGCCGCCAGTGCTTCAGGCAGTACGCTAAAGACATCGGCTTCGTTAAGGTAAGTTGTATTTTTCTGTTGCCTCTCAAATTGATCATAACTTTACATCACAGAACATCAACTGAATTTCCCACTGTATAAAGTTTCATTAGGACTGGCTTTACTGATTTGAGGATGAAGCCCATGAATTAAATGTTGTTTTAATTTTGCATGAGTTTCATGCTGTTTTGCTTTTTGCTCCTCACAAGCATGCTATATGCCCGTCTCTTTACAATAACTAACACCTGTTTTGTGTTCTTACAGCTGGACTAAGATGTCTTGTGCTGACGTCCTCGGATGGGTCAAGTTGTCAGAAGTCTGGCCATGATGGGATAATTAATCATTGCAAATAAATTTTTTGTCCAATTTGATTGATTTTTGCGTGGTTATTAATTGGCATGAATTTGATATTTTTTTTCCACAATGGATAAAAAGGACTTTTAGATGAGCGATCAAACACTATTAATGACCTTTGGTTTTGCTCAGCAGCAAAGTCATGTTGGTCAGGCAGTTAGAGGTTTCCATTTTAAATAAAATAACTTAGTTGGTCACCTACTTTGAGTTGCTGTTCATTAAGAGTTAAGCAAACAGGTTTTATATAGCAAGAGGTTTTAAATATGAGTAAAACTGAAACTTGATCGATATTAACTGGGGTTATGGCTACTCAGCAGCATTTAGTGACTTCATGTCATTAGATTATAATTGTGTAGTAAACCATGAACATTGAGTTGCAAGCCTTATAGCTTTTTTTTTTCATTTAGGTGAAATGTAGACATCCTTGTAATAGGTAGATAACTGCAGAGAAATGGTTTGTATCCATGGAAACTGGTGCGTGGGGAAAGACTGATGGGAAGAAAACACAATAGGAGTGGAATAGCCTTGATAATTTGATAATGGGGTGGGGAAGCTTTTAGACAGGTCGGCTGTGCCTGTCGTTTGAAAACAAACCAGGAGCATGGAAGTAAAATATTTCAGGTGGAAACTCAATTTTAAGGTTGCTTTGTGGTTGAGTGGTCACATTTCTTTGTTAATAACCTTTAATGGGACATCCGCTGAGCTATTTTGCAAGAAGTCAAGTAGTGCAATTAATCCTCACAGTTGTGCATCATGGCAGCGGCGTAAAGTGCAGCTGATTAATTTTTAATTCAGCGTGCCTTCACGTAAAACAACATACCCCCAGCTTTCATCCAAGGACTGCTAACATGCTGAGATAATAGTCTTGCTCAAAGTTAATGAAATTTGATAAGTCCCCTGTAGTGTGCCTAATTGCTTAGCGCCTCGTGACTGAAGCTACCAAAGTGAAGCTATTTGTTTAAGGCTGTTCCCAGGTAGATGGGATTCTGTGCAATCTGATATTGAGTTGTTTTTCTGTTTCTTGTTTTTTTTTTTTGTTTTTTTGCCAGGATTTACTATAAAATATTTGTCATTATTGTTCTCACCTTTAAAAAAAATAGTGTGAAGTGTTAGGCACTAGATGGCAGCAGCACATCATGCTCAGTGCCGTTGATGATGCCACTGACTGCTGGTAATGCTATTTATGCTGCTGCCCCCCCCCTCAAAAAAAAAAAAATCTTTCATTCATCATAATTATATACCTTTTGCCATCAGGTACTAGAGAAGCTTCATGGGGTCTAAAGTGGGCAGTTAAAAGATGTTTGTGGCAGATTGAAAAGTCTAAAAATACATTGTAGTTGTGCAGCTACTTAGATTTTTTAAAAAGCATAGTCAATCTACTCCTTTATGCTCGAGGTTCAGATTTTAATCTGTTTAATCCAAGGCAATAACTAAAATATGGTTGGGAAGTGCTAGCGTATCACAAATAATAAATGTTTTTGTTCAGCAGGCATAAGATGAAACTTTAATGCTCCCATTGGGGAAATTGTTAAAAAGAAACAAAATGACAAAAAAATGAAATTGACACAAACACTCAAACCTATAATTCTAGCAACAAAACAAACTGCTTAGAAATAAAAGGATGAATGAATAGTGATAGAGATGTTTAAAAGTAGAGCAGCACCCCTCATTATAAAGAGTCTTCGGAAGTCCAGTACATACACAAAATGAACAAGTGAAACTTTTTAAATGAAGGAAATAAATAAAAGGTACTTCCTGCCAAATGCAGTAAATATATGCGATATAGCTACTTTAAACAAATGTGGCCATAACTGTCTGACTGAACTTTAGAAATGGAAGCACAGCGTGTGCAAAACATTCTGCAAGGCTAAGGCGTATTTTATGGGGTGTATTGATGTCTACCTCAGATCTGTAGGTATTTTAAAAGTAGGCCAATAAGTTATGCATAAAAGGAGCCTGTGTGCAGGAACGGGCAGGCCAGTTTGGAGCTGAACACACAAGCGCTCCTTGTTGCATCACTGCACCATGTTGGCGGGTGGAAGGTGTTGTCTTTGATGTTCAGTTCAACTGCCTTTTTTTCTTCTTTGCACCGCATCAGTGTTCTCGCTGTGCTGTCTCCTCAGTACACAACTTCCACGACAACTGACTCAGTGAAAAATCAGTTTCATCCAACCTGAATCTTTTTCAAAAAGTCTCCCATCGTTGTTACCGTTCACTGGCTTTGTGTGGTCACACAGTTTGCTCCAGCTCCACTTTCTGCCTTACACTGTGCTATTTTTATATATGTAGCCTACATATAGTTAGGTTCACATGTGTTTGGGAAATAGCTCTGTTTAAGTCCTTTGTCCTCAGTACACAGTGGCTTGTGAATCAGACAATCATTTTCTGAGGTACAAAAGAATTTGGGCAGTTGACTTAAGTGAAAATAGAGTTGTTAAGAAATTGCCTCCATGTCCTTAAATAATTATAGTTTTTACTTATTTTTCACATTTTTATTTTAGTTATAAAAGTTAATTATTCAGGAAGTAAACCTTAAATCTTATCAAATCTGAAATATTGTTACCAGAAATGCTGTTTTGACATGACGATCCACATTTTAACTTTGACTATCAGTCCTTTGTTGTTAAAATTTGTAACAAACCAACTGAGTGGAAACCTATTGTTGGTCAACTCTTTGTCCAAATGTGTGAAGAGCTGGAGTTTCCCCAGAGACATATGCAGTTTTGGTGACACAGTGAGTAGCAGTAACTGGGTAGATATCTAAATTTACGCATTTATTATCAAACAGTAATGGTTTAGCACATACAGTAGTTCACTTTTCCTTTTGGGCTACTGCTTCAACTTTAGTCTTGCATTTTGTAAAGGGAGGAGAACCACAGAGGCATATTTAACAAAGACAGTGTTTAAGAAATGGACCTGGTTCCCTGGTCTGAAAAGGGAAGCCCATGCAGATGTGCCTTAAAGCTGCATTTATTTCCTGTAGCTGGCAGGGAGAGAATCCTGAATAAGCACAATGGTTATGCTCTGCAAATTATGCTCCCGTTTTGGACAAAATAAATGGTAAAGCAGGGTACATACCTACCTTGGGACTTGCACCTTGCTACTGTATAAGGATGCAGTGTCCCTCTGTTTCACACATTTGGCCAGAGGGGCCGATGGCGCGATATGGCAGCCTCGCTTCTGTCAGTCTGCCCCAGGGCAGCTGTGGCTACAACCGTAGCTGCCTCTACCAGTGTGTGAATGCGAGAGTGAATGAATAATGGAATTGTAAAGCGCTTTGGGTGCCTTGAAAAGCGCTATATAAATCCAATTCATTTATTGCCAATGCTCAAACTTAGACTTCTCAAATCAGTGGTGTTGGCAACATCACAAAAGCTATGATCATCTTTCACATAGATTTAAATAAAATGGAAAAACTGAATCCACTGAAACTGAATGGATGGATGGATAACATATTTAACTGGATCTTTAGTAGCTCATAATCACTGACTTCTTTTCTTCTTTCTAGGGGTTCCCCTTTAGAAATTATTTAAAAAATCTACTCAGCAAAGTTATCAACTATAAAACCAATATAACTAAAATATGACAATAAGGTCAGTTAACTGTTTACTTAGGGGGTAAGGATACGTTTTCTTTTGATATATTGTTAATACAACTAAACTGAATGAAGTTAAGAGTTATGGGTTTTATTAGAAACAATGTTGCAAATAAATTTGTGAAGTCTCTTTTATTTTAGTGACCTGATGAGATAATTGCATCTGTACATGGAGGGGCTGGTCGACAGTTTACTGGGAGTAGCAGTTAATATTATTATCCCTAAGTGATGTACGTGCTGGTAAAATCGACTGTTTGTGGCTATAAAAGACTCTGTGATCGCTCATGTGTGCCATGCTTGTACACACACATAAATATGTTATTGTGTGCACTTTGTGGTCACAGCCAGATCTTAACGCCGAAAGCAAACCTGAATGGAACACTAGTTTGAACAAACCAGAAGGGAGCTGTTGGTGTGATGGCTTGGGACCCAAAGTCTCTGAGCTACTGTGACTGACTGCCAGATATATTGCAGAGGTCTGCCATCCATCTCCTAGATTATAGCGAAAAATAGGTGAATTGAAAACGTTACAGCACACTGTTGGCATGGAAACATTCCTCTGGGTTTACCTGCTTTTGATTGTTAGACCAAGAGGCACTTCTCTCTGCAAGGTTACTCCAAACGGCTGTGGGCAAACATGCAACTCATTCATGCTCCCCCTCTCCCAGTTTCCACAGATTGGGAAAGATGTTGACTGAGGGATGGCAAATGAAAAATATGAAGAAAAGAGCAGCAGCCAGAGACATAAAGAAAAAAAATAGATTAATTGAAGAAAGAAGCAATAGTAAAAGCAGAACCTGTGAAATTATGCAATGATTAACAGGCTATTGTGTAAGACGCCCTAAGAATAATAGCTGATAATTACAGGATGTTTTGTTCCTGATATTCTCCTTTTCTTTATGTTATAGTAAGCTGGAGGACTGAAGATAAAACATATTTGTTATTATTTTCCACAGTTGCTATAAAACAGCAATATATTTACCCACAAACATCACCTGACTACATTATTATCTCAGATATTTTTCTGTTTCAGTGTACTCCCTTGAGACGTGAGCTGCGCACTTCACTGAGCTTTATTACAGTCCAGTACGGAGCACCTGGCTGACTCAATCGCTCCAGTCAAACAGAAGCTAATTCTCCAGCCTCCATGGAATAAGCGTGCTGCAAAGCCCCAATTTAGGCTTAGATGACTTCAGCAAACATTAATTTCTCCATAAATTTCAAGGGAATTGCCTCAGCAATGCAGACTTTGTTTACCTAAAGTCAGCTGTGTGGCCAATATTAGACTTACAGAGATATGTGCAGCCTATAACGTCGAGCAGATATTAAATAAAACCAAAAGTAACATCAGCTGGCTGTGAAAGTCTCCAAGGCTAAATGGAAATCGCATGCTAAGCCCATGGCTGACAAGTCACCACAGGAAATGCGCAGGTGTAATTATTAATGGCCGTCATCCATTTAGATGCTGTATTGCCAGAATCCTGCTGCAGTCTGGCTCAGAGCTGTTGCTTAGTGGGACATTTAAATGAACAAAGCCGTCATGAGCGCCGCTGTGAAAGAGATCAATTATGGTGTTTTTGCTAGGCCAGAGGAGGCTGATAGACATTCACTTTGTTTTCATTGCGAGGTGGGCAAGATCCACACGACACCTCATGAAAGAAGATGGTGCTTAAAATAATATATATATATATTTTCACTTTCGGCTTTCAGTATTTCTATGAACTGGACAACACAAATTCCTAATTAGAAGTCAGTGAACACTGCAGCCATGCCCGTGCACAGCTCACTGTTATAGAAAGGAACGATGGTTAATGTTATTTGTAACACCTGCGCTTTCCCAATGACAACTCAAACGTGCTGTTGAGAGGAGAGAAGAAGAGCAAGTTGGCCTGTAATGAAATACGTTGAGAAAATAAGACAATTCGTGTTTGAAACGACTGATTTGTTAAAGTTTTGTGACAATCCTCTGAGCTCACTGCTCACTTCAAACATGATATAGCGGAGGGGTTCAAACAGCAGGCAGAGATGCACTGACATGTCAGAGTGGGAGCACCGAATGCTGCGTTTGCCGATGGAGCGCAGCTCAAACTAGCCAAACTTAATCCAATTACATGAGCGTTTCTATAAAGACAATGAAAATCCAAAATCTTCAGGAAACTGATATTTCCAAGCTGAATGATGCACACTTCTGATCAGAAGTTCATATACACTCATGGGTATGAATCCTAATCTTGAGCTTTTAATTTTTTTTTAGAACTATTTCTTTTTCGAGGTGAAATGATTATACAGCATACATCTTTAATGACTTTATTAAAAAGGAATTCAAGACTCAAAGATTCAAGATTCAAAGTGTTTATTGTCATGTATACAGAAGAAATAGCATTTCTCTGTGCAATGAAATTCTTCCTTTGCTGTCCATACACAAATGCCAAGTTAGGTAGGGTTGAAGGAACAAAGATAAATAAGGATAAAAATAAGACAAGATATTAAGATAAATATGGTAAAAATAAGGATAAAAATAATGAAAGATAAATAAATAAGCACAAAAATAAGTAAATGAAGACAAATGAGGTATGCAGTTGTCAATGTAAAAGGATGTACAAAGGAGCTTAATGTGCGAAATGAACTTAGTGTGCAAATTGCAGTTGAGGTAGGTCAGCTGTTCAGGAGTCTGATAACAGTGGGGAAGAAGGAGTTGGAGAGTTGGAGAAGGAGGAATTGGGTGCACCCGATTTGCTCTAACCAAACAGGCTCAGATATATATACATACACCCTATGAACATTTGGTTAAATGTCCCCTAGCAAGTTGCATGTCAACACTTTTGGTAGCTGTCAACAAGCTTCTGGCATAATTCCAGCTGGACCACTCTACTTGGCAGAATCGGTAGAGTTCATTTAAATTGGTTAGTTTCTTGGCAGAGACTTGGCTTTTAAACACAGTCCACAAATTTTCAATAGTCTAAGGCTGGAGGTTTGATGGTTCCTGGGTTGTTCCTGAACATCCTAACCAATTTCCTCTAAGTGACAGTTTGGGTCTTCTCCAGATATTGGCAAAGTGGTGACACATCTGAATAACTTGCACTTACCTACAGTTATTTGAAGTAATGATCCTGAAATATGCAGTTATTTAAAAATGTCTCCAATATAAAAAATGAGAATCATATAAATCTATGATTCTCATTTTTTATATATTCACTGAGTTCCTTGGCCTTTTGCTTTGTTCTAAGTATCGGTCAGTCCAATGAGAGCAATCAAACAAATCCTTTAAGACTAGCAAAGAGAAACTACCAGTTGTAATCAATTATAATCACTAATGAAAACATGAAGGGGGTTGTCCAGTTAAAAGACACTGTAGAATCTCGAGCATAATAAACAAGACCAAAATTCAGTCATGGGACAACAGCCTGTTGTTGTAATGGCAGTTACAGAAAATGTGAAACAACATAAAAATAGGCTGGCTGAATATTAATAACCAGGGTCAAGAAATATGTCACCTCTCTGCAAAGGTAGGTGTATGATCAGCACTAACTTTTTTACTTACTCTGTAATTTCAGAGCTGAAATACAGAGCCAGACATGAAAAATGTGTTGCTTACCAAATATGACAAATACAAAAGACGGTCTGGAAAAGGTTTATTGGTATTCAGTCTGTACTGTATTGGCTGGCACAATGCTGCATTTAATGAATTACACTATACATGCATCCCATGGGATTCATCAAACATCTGTGGAGAGTCGGTCCACAGTGAAGGTCATAAGAGGATCTGTCTTTTTGAAGATATGGATGTGGAACCTTTTCCTTTTTTTCCTTTTAATTCTTTAAAATTTACTGTTAGGTTTCCACCAATAAATATAAAAAAACATAATGTGATTTTATCTGAATGGTCATCCTCTCGTGCAGCTCTCAAGCTCTTTCAGGATGACTGCTAAATTTAGATTTCAGTGTGGAAGTCCCATTCTGTCCACTTGCACTGGTGTTTTGGCAGTGTGTCACAGTGCTGACCATTCAACTAGAATTTCACTTGAAGCTAGTATGCATGAATATCATCCCTCAGACACATCAGCATGTTTCAGTGAAAACAGGGTCAATTCAGATTTCTTTCCATGCAAGTTTAACATCGGTGACCTAAAGAGGGATGTAAAAAATTAGCATCTATGAAATCTATACAGTACTGCATGAAAAAAGATGACTCTGATTGGCCAAATTTCAAACAGATATGGTTGTTAGAGCCCTACTGATTTGTCAGTAGGTCAATATTAGCTATTGGTATCAGTATTTATAATGACTGATAAACACACGGACACCCTGTTAATATTGGCTGTTTTACTGAAATTATTATGTTATTGTGTGCAAAAAAAATTATTTGTGCTTTCTAAAGAAAACTAGTATGTTTAGAAATGTTATACTGAAAATCCCTTGCTCTATCAAAAAAGCACTTAGGAACATTTTGATAAAAACTTGAAATGTCAAGTTTTCTATCCAGTAGGTCTGTTCTTCAGTTTTGGTAAGTGAGATTCACTTATTTTATTTCTATGTCACTTTGCACAGAAACATAAACCTGCTAACTGGTGCAATGTGTTTCTAAGGTCTTTTGGTGGTACCTCGTTAACCAGGCTTGCTACTGTTAGCTGATGACTTGAGCACTCCACACCCATCCAAGTATGGTCACTTCTGGCTCCTAATATAACAAATCCACAACAGCTATAATTGAAGCCAGTAAGTGATGTCACCTGTTGTATACAATCTACGGCTCAAATGTGAATGGGTTTGTTGTAATGTCCCAAATCCTGTTAGCTAAACCATTACATTCTAGAGTAAATCTTCTAAAACTGTGCTAAAAACCAATAAGATATAACATAATGTGCAAAACACTGTCTGCTTCCCACAGTTCAGGGAAAAGATGCTGCACATCTTAAATATGCCTGTGGGGGCAGTGCTGCCCCGCAGCTGAGACTGGAAGTGCCAGTCAGAGCAGGCACAGAGCAGTGAAAGGTGAGGTGACAGGAGGTGCTGTGCATCTCTCTTGGGAAGATCTCTCCAGTCACAGCAGAGGAAAAAAAACAAACTATCAAAACCAGAGAGAGAGCGATGCAGAATGTTTAGAAGCAACCTTGATCAGGCTGTCAGCTTGGGTTATACCTAATTGAATACAGCATGCCATTTGAAGTGGAGAGTATGGCTTGAGCAGAAAAGAGAAGCCAGAGTAGGGCAGGCACAGCGGGAGAGTAGCACTCACCAAACAAACAAAAAAAGACAAATCAAAGAGTAAACACATGAAATGTTCAAGCAGACAGCCCAGATCTTTTCTCTGTGTCCAACATCATGTACTGTCTTTACGTATGTGCTGTTAGTACCTGCAGTAGCAGAGAGGCTGTAAATCTCAACAAATGTAATTTGGGGAATAAGTAAAAGGTGAAGGAGACTGCGCCACTTTGTCACTAACCTCATCATTTCAGGCCTGATTTGAAAATGCATGCAAAATAGCGATGGAAGTATTAGTCACAGCTCTGTGTTAAAGCAGGTTAAACAATATCAAACTCTGCTCTCAGGAAACATAATACGGCGATGGAGGTCAGCGGCTGTTTCGGTGTTTGACTGGCCTGCCATTGGTAGCTCAATAGACCGGAGTGCTCAGGGGCAGTGGAAAAAAAATATTACTCATAAATGGAAAAGATCACATATTGGCATTTGAAAGTCTGCAGAGAAATGGTGTCACAGAGGAGACTCATCTGTCATATCTCCTCAGGCTAGAAGGACGTGATGTTCTGTCAGAATTGAAATATTTCTCACGCAGGTCAGTGGCTCCAAATACTTTATTTTACTGCTATAATCCCCCTATTACAGCCATGCACATGCACCATATATATTCACCCACATAGTGGTGTGAATATATTCACAGCTTTTGCCTATAAATGAGGAGATATGACCACAAGCCTTTATGCAGTATGGAAATACCCACTCATAAGCGTGTCTGTCAATCTCTTTTTTACACCGGTTTGGATGTTAACCTTTGAATTGTCAGTGCCCGGCATGAACATGACCAATGCTAACATTTTTCATTCCTCACATTTATAAATCGCCAGCAGAGACTGCGTGGAATTGAATAGTTTAGAAGATTTGCATATAAAATTACACTGCAGTGCATATTAAAGGAGCAGTCCATGCAGGTAGAGAAGAATAAAAACAAAGAAAAACAAAGGGGCAAGTTCATATGCGACGTCCATTTTTGCAATAGTTCTGTGTGATACTTATATAACCTGTATTGCTGATACCAACACAGATACTGATACTTTTAACCTAATATAAACCACATATAATATTAGGTTTTTAGTAGGGGTGCAAGGATACAGAAAATTCATGGTTCAGTTTGGTTCGATACTTTGGTGTCACGGTTCGATATTTTTTCGATACAAAAAATGTTCATGCCTTTTTAATTTGTCATTTATTAAAATTATAAATATATATTTTAACTCAAAAGTACAGTTTTTAAATTGAATGTTGCTGAAACAAAAGTAATTATAAAAATAAATCTGATTGAGGAATCACTCATCTTTGGAAAAGAGAGTTTATTACAGAGAAATGGCTCTTTCCAAAATAAAAGCTATACTATACGCTTCTTCTGGGCTATATTCTCAGCAGCATATTGTAGCGGGTCAGGGCTGTTCGGGGTTCTGTTTGTACAGTTATGTTTTGTTTATGTTGCCATAGTGACGGGTGACGCCCTCTCGCTGCGACGGTGTGTCCTTCCGGGGTCAGAGGGCGCCCTGTGTGTTGTTGTTGTTGCTGTGCGGTTGCCGCGCTGAGCAGTTAGCTAGCGGCAGTGTTCTTCTGCAGATGTCAATAAACGGCTGTGCTCCCTGGCTAGCTCACGGGAAGCAAGACCAAACGATACCTCCGTCTCCTCCTTGTCTAAGCTCGCCACATTGGTGTCAGAAGTGGGATGATGGTGGCACCCCATGTTCTGACCCGAGTGACTTTTCCCCCGCGGGTCGTGACCGGCCGGTGCGCCAAAAGAAGGCACCTGGACATTTGCAGGACTTTGTGTGGGGTAATGGGGTCGTCGGGGACGACTGACCCCTTAGGTGGGGGCTATGTAGCGGGTCAGGGCTGTTCGGGGTTCTGTTTGTACAGTTATGTTTTGTTTATGTTGCCATAGTGACGGGTGACACCCTCTCGCTGCGACGGTGTGTCCTTCCGGGGTCAGAGGGCGCCCTGTGTGTTGTTGTTGTTGTTGCTGTTGCCGCGCTGAGCCGTTAGCTAGCGGCAGTGTTCTTCTGCAAATGTCAATAAACGGCTGTGCTCCCTGGCTAGCTCACGGGAAGCAAGACCAAACGACACCTCCGTCTCCACCTTGTCTGAGCTCGCCACAATATTAAACATATCAGGTCCCCATAAGGAGAATCCTGTGCTAACGGCTGTCTAAATGACTCGAGTAAAGTTTGTAGCATGCATGCTTGTTGTTTTTGTCTGCTTCCACTTGTCTTTGCACTAGGATGATGTCGGCGTAAACGCGCAGTCATATTCGTTGTGTTCCCACTAGTGCTGTCAGCGTTAATCTCGTTGAAATGACGTTAACGCCACAACACGGCAAATCTCCGTTAACGAGCTACCCCTGATCGCCCGTGTGTGGGGCTAGACGGCCAACACGTTAACGAGCTAACTGCGCTAACACACTAGTTCCCACCCATGTAATTGAGCATTGCGTGGCACATCCAACATACTGTTTTACTTTAGTCCATGACGCGCTTACCTTCAGGGTCATACCTCACATGAAAACCAAAATAATTCCAAACGCCAGATCTGAATGAGGGTGGGGGAGGTTCAATTTGCAATGTTGCAAGGAGAGCTTATCTTCTGTCTCGCTAGCTTGCCCGGCGCTCTTCCTTCTGATGATGCTGTCTGTGTTGAGCGCTCAGTGGATCTGCGCTCGACAGTGCAGCCTAGGCGGAGTAGTCGAACGCAGATTCACTGAGCGCTCAACACAGACAGCATCGTCAGAAGGAAAGTTGATAAAATAAATTAAAAATTTTGTATTGTTCGATACATATGCGTACCGAACCGAAAGCACTGTATCGAACGGTTCAATATCGATACGAGTATCGTTGCACCCCTAGTTTTTAGGTCGATACATAATATAAAATATAATATAACCTAATACTAATTATTTAACAGTGGGCTACATACTAAACTTAGATGATAGAAACAAACTATTGCGCTAGTATGGATCCAATCTCAGTACTCACATTGATATTGATCCCTCTGCTCTTTTCCAGTAGCAGCAAGTAAGCACTGGTCACGGGTCGCTGCTGAATTGTTCCTACAGAGTTACTGTGAATTCCCCAACTTGTTTGATATGATAAGCAGATGTTCAAGATGACGAACAGCTGCCAGCCACTGATCTTATTAGTAGCTGCTAATTCTTTCTGCTGCGCCTCTAGTTGGGAAGTGTCTGTTTCTTTGCCACCCAATTGTCACACTGTGCTACGGCTCAGGCTCGCTGTCTCTCTGCTCACATGTCAACGCTAGTACTTCTAATCCAGGAGAGAAAATGAACTGTCACACATGTTTGATTGTTAAAAGTGGCTGCTGGTTTCCGTGACAACACCTCCACCGGCTGGGTTTGGAGTAATGGGCAGGCAAGACTTTTTTTTTTCAATATTTGAAAGTGGTAATTCAAATGGAGGCCGAATTCACAGAGCGACAATGTGACAGATGCAACTCCATTTTTCAAGATGAATGTAGAAATGATGCAGCCCAGGGAGAATCAGAGAAAGCGCCATAAAACCCAGCAGTTCAGACGGAGGCACAGAGAGCAGACTTTCCCCGCTCACTCCACTTCCAGCCATTCGTACTTATTTTTTTATTAACCCCACTCCTACCATAACCATTATCCCTCTGGCTATTACGCACAAGATCCCCCCAGACCGACCAACATGCCAGAAAATGACTGGCATTAAATATGACACACAGTCCTTATACCATCATTGCAGAGAGGGCCATTTTCCTCTTGAGTGAAATGCAGGATGGTGCAGAGCGGATTTTTTTTCTTTTTCTTTTTTCACGACAAACAGGCCTAATGCGGTGTTTGAGTCATATAACTTCCACAGGCTCCCACCTGCATTTGCATTCGAGAACCACAACAAACTGCTGCTTTTCCTCATGCATACATGCAGCAGGATGAAGCCTTTCACCAGGCTGATCACTGTTGTTTTGTGTGGTTAAGCATTCTTTTAATGACTCAGTAGCCACTCAAAGCTACATTTGAAATGCACATCAACAAGCATTTGTTTTGGTGATGTTGCCCAACCTGTACTGTCTCTGCCATCAAATGGCCATTCTGTAGAAGTGAGTGGATCAATCCAAATACCGATACCAGCGCTTCTTTTGGCATCAGATCAATACTGTTGATGATTGATTCTTTGTTTCTATCTATAATGTTACTTTGGCAATGAAAAATTTACATAAAAAATACACAGTGAAAAATGTCAGAGCATTTTTGTGTTGATTGCTACATCTATTTCATTTATAGCCTACAGCACATTTAACATGCAATGAACCAAAAGTCTTTACTTTCTAGGTCTACAAAAAAAAGAGTTTCAAAATCCATGAAAAACTGAAAGGTTTGTTGCAAAAGCTAATGATTTTGGGGAGTCAAAATGATGTAGTGGTCATCAAAATGTGTTTAGAATTTTCAAATTGGTGATGATTAATTTCATAAGTACATATATGTACTTGTGTGTGTAGATATATATGTATGTATATGTATGTGTGTTTGTTACTTGTAGTTATTACTGCCTGTTACCTGTGGTAATGCAATTTATAATTTATATATTCTGTATTCAGTTATGAAGGCTCTAATTGTTGGTTGCGAGCTGCCGCTTAGATGCTTGTATCTGCCCGGGGCTGTTGATGGGTCTGTATGCAATGATGGGCGTAGCTGCGGGAAGTTTATTGTTTTTTTTTGTTGATGAGTGAGTATAGGGGTGGGATTTAATAAGTTTTCTTCGTCCCACTCCTTTTTCAGGCAAGTTTTGTTTTTTGTTTTGTGTATTTTATGTTCAATATAGGTATTTGTTGTGCCTGAAAATGAATAAATAAATGAAATGAAATGAAATGAATAAGTCATGACACACTGCTCTCCAGTACATAAGGTGCCTTGGTGGGGTAAAAGTATTGGTATCGATATTGGTATTGGCAATACTGGCCCTGTATTTACTTGGCATCCGATCGATACCAAATTTGAAATATCACACTACCATTTTGACCTGTCAGAACTTGGTACTAATTATGTTTATTTAAAGCTAGGGATACTTGCACTGAAAGGATGCCTCTGCAACAGTCTGTCCAACAGAGCGGATTCAGTAGAAATGACATATTCTTGTAAAGGAAAATGCTTTAGATAATAAACCAGGTAAATTCGAATTATCATTCCACACCATAACACTCTGTGGTACACATATTCTCTGTAACTTCAGCAGTCTCAAGAGGTTAACTGGCTTGGTTACAGCAAAATAATTTCTTGCCCATAGCAATGACAAGTGTAGGATTAAGGAGTCACACAGAAAAGGATAGCATAGTAGAGAGATAATCCCATACAGTTTATGACAAAATTTAATCCGAAGTGATTGATGGCCCTAATCACGACCTTTTGACCTCCCCCCCCTCCCCCCCCCGGAAGTGTGTAATGAGCGTGACGAATCGCATCCGGAGAAGGGGGGGGGGGTGAACCCCGGAAGCGCGCCATCTGTTGCTAAGCGTGTCGAATTGCATCCTGAGAAGGGAGGGGGAAACCTCCGGAAGAGCGCCATCTGTTGTTGGGAAAAAAAAGTTTTTAGAGGGAGGGTCTGCAGCAGGGGAGGAGAATAAAAAGCAGAGAGGAGGAGTCCGTCACAATTTCTAAGTCACAGACACACAGGATGGATTTCCTTCTGCAGCCCAGCAGCGCTCCTGTGTCCGATGAGATCTGCTCTCCCAAAGAAGAAGGCTTTGAATATGACATATTCAAATACAGCATATTTACTATGGAAGGCCTCGATCCGGACCTTATGACCCTACCGGAAATACTCTGGAAGTGTCTAGTCATTTTCAGACCTGATGCGTCATGTTCCCTAAGCACAGCGGTGATGCAGCAGATGATTCTGTGATGTATAGAGAGACAGAGCGGCAGCTAGTTTTCCGCAAACTCATAGTCTGAATTCTGTTTCAATATTATGACAATTTTCTCTGTTTTTTTTTACAATAGCGGGTGTAATTTTACTTTCTTAAGCTGCACCGGCGTTTGTAATGGAAATAAAGAGTGACTTCCTGTAGAGATTTCAATAGTATTTTATTTTCCTATAATACAGACGCTGTAAAAAACCTTTAAGATACACCATAGCTTGTGATGAAAAGAAGAACTTTCTATCCGCTTGTAACCTACAGGCTGCCTATGTGTAAAAAACGAATAAATATCCCTTAGTGAATACTACTTTTCCTTTTGAGAGACTGAAAAACAAACCATAATTGCAGCGACAGGCGATCTTGTTTCTCACACACACACACACACACACACACACACACACACACACACACACACACACACACACACACACACACACACACACACACACACACACCCCGCGGGTACTTTTACAATGGGTTTTCTCAATAGATAGAAAATGATGACGTTGAGGAGTCAACAGCCGATATTATCATTGCTTGTAACCCGGTAAATAATTTCGTACATCTCCTCCCCTAAAATAAGCCTTAGCGGAAAAAAAAGCTCATATTCGAATAAGTTTATTAAAGCACCCCCCTCTGTGGGAAAGAGTCAACCATGAGGCGAGTTTTGTCAACAGCAATTGTCCATTTGGTAAAACAAATATCCGTCTCAAAGTCGTATTTTACCGTTGCAGAATGTGGAAAACAGACGGCGTTCGCAAGAAGGCACACACACACACACACACACACACACACACACACACACACACACACACACACACACACACACACACACACACACACACACACACACCGCGGGCCAAGGAGGAGTTTTTTTTCTTCAATACTTTAACAATAAGTTTTCTCAATAGATAGAAAATGATGACGCTGAGGAGTCAACATCCGATATTATCATTGCTTGTAACCCGGTAAATAATTTCGTACATCTCCCCATAAAACAAGTCTTAGTGGAAAAAAGCTCATATTCGAATAAGTTTATTCCCCTCTGTGGGAAAGAGTTTTTTTCTCAGAGTCAACCATGAGGCGAGTTTTGTCAACAGCAAGAACAACTGTTGCCCATAAAGTAAAACAAATATCTGCCTCTAAGTCGTATTTTACCGTTGCAGAATGTGGAAAACAGACAGCCCTCACAGGAGGCACCCAGGGGCCCACCTCACACACCATAGTTAAAATATTTAAATTTCAACTAAATTTGTAGTAATGATCGGATTTCCTCACTTATCTACACCACACTCCTTGTCCTTGATTTCTTATCGTTTCTTATCGTTCCTCTGTCCCTTAATAGAAACCACATATATAGAAACTATCCTCCCTTTCAGTTGTCTTTTGCACTTCCATATCGCAAAGCAGTTACTGTAGGTTATTTTCTGCTTATGCATTAATGTAATTAATTAACTTATTTATCCTTAAGTAAGGTAATGACTTGAGTTCTAATGCTTTTTGTCTCTTGAGTTAGCTGTCAATGTGGGATTTTTTTCCCCTTTTGTCCAGTTAAAGCTGCCTTTCATTCTTCAACACAGCTTAAACTCTAATAGGTAAGCTTTCTTGTAATTTCTTAGTTCTGCAGTCTTCTTGAAAGACATCCGAGACTCTTCTTTGGATGCTGGCTGCCTTTTGTTTTGTTTTCTGTCAAGATGATCCCACACTGCTTCGATTATCTTGAAGTTCGAACCCTGGAGAGATCAATCCATGACTGATGCGTTGTTTCATCCAGGCATACTTTGACTACATTGGCAGTATGTTTGCGATCATTGTCGTACTGAAAAATGAAGTTGAAGCCAATCAGACACTACGTGGTATTACATGGTCGATCAAAATCTGGTGGAACTTTTCTACATTCATAATTTGATTAATTTGGATAAGAGCTCCAACAACACTGGCTGAAATCCAGCCTCAAAGCACGGTAGAGTATCCACGCTGTGTTAAAGACGGCTATAGACATTCACTGTTGTATCTCTCTTCGGACCTCTTCCATGCATATTTCAAATTTGGATTCATTACTCCATAAGACATATTACAGCTGATTTCTTTTTCCAGTCAATTTCTTGTGTAATTTGGCACACCTCAGCCTTATTTTTCTCTGTTCTCCTTCCTTAAGAATGGCTTATTAACAGCCACCCTTCCAACTCAGATAACTTTTGATGAGGTTTCATGAAATGTTTACAGCACTTGAGTTACTCGCCACGGCCATCCTAAATGCTAAAAACACTAAACTTTAATTCTAAATTACGTAATTAACGTTAACCAGAAAAAACAAGCCAAAGTCGAAATGTTGCTGAGCTGACCTGTGGTATGCTATGTCTTCTAAAGCACGTATAATGTAAACAGAACTGGTCTTTGCACAGAAGCCTGTGGAGCTTCATAATTGACCTCAGTGTGTGAAGAGGACTCTCCATTTAATAATAGCTGTAATAAAATGTTATGGCCGACGGTGTTAAACGCTGCACTTGGGTCTAGCAGGGAAGATTTCAACTTTTCAATATGAATGAAGGCTGAAAACTGATTAGATTAATGTCTGATGATCTTTTCTGTGCTTCTTCAAGTTTGTAACACCAAACATATTAAAGGATGATGTAAGGCTCACAGGAAGAGTTTAATTAGACACACATTTACTATTTTTCTTTATACTCTTTCTTTCTTGACATGTTTAATATGATTACTATCAGAGGAAAAAATGAACCTTGTGTAGTCTAAAAACTTTTTTATTTAATCAAACTGTAATGTTGTTGAACTCTGACGGACGTGTCTTTTAATCTTGTCAACAAATCCTTAATCATCTAAATCTGCCATTTATCATCTTGTAAAATGTTCCCTCTGCTTCTGTTGCACATCTCCCCGACACTCTCTGCTTCACCAGCCCTGTGCAGGTGGTCCAACCCCTGCCTGCCTCCTTAAACTGGGGTGTTTAAATCTCTTTACCTCTGTTGTGAACTTCACACAAAGTTTGTGGTAACAAAATCAAACTGACGAGGATCTCGTTTGAAAAACACACACACTCACGAGACAAAATAAAAACAGACTGCTCAAAGCAAAAGCAGAGCCCTCACAGCTGGTAGTACAAACACAGTGACAACATGCGTATTAGATACCCTCAGTGCCAAAAGCATAAATATGAAAAAATGTGATCACCAAGAATATCCTAAAAATGGCATTGAGGTGGGTGTTACAGTAAAGAAAAAAAAAAGTAGCCAAATTTTCATCGGAAAATGTTGAATTTTAGTAAAAACAATGCTCTGTAGTTTGATACTGTCGTTACAGACAAAGCAGATGTTTAAAGCCTTTGGACGCACATTTGAAATGCACTCATTCTCCTTATCAGCTGGAAACATTAAAGCCGTAAAATGACTTTTTCAAACGGATAAAAACTATTGAACAGCAGCAATGTTGAGCCTGTTCCAAAATTTGAATGTACATGTGTTGAAGGTGCGGGTCTTGTTGAATTATTAAACATACTTTCTTTAATTTTTCGAGCCACAAAAACAACAACTTTTAATTTTCTTCTGCTTGAGTCTCGGCCTCGGGTAGCTCTACTTATCATTGCTCAGTCAGTCGTCTGTTTGTGCTACTTTTTTTCAAGGAGCAGTGGATTATTGGTAAGGGTGACTTTATGTGTTTAGCTACTTAAGTGGAAGTACTGTGGAAAGTTTTACCTTACATACATAGATCTACCAGTACAGCTTCTGAGGTAACTGTTTACAAAATGTTATAATCTATTCAAAGGTTCTTTGCAATTTTACATTGATAAACATTATCCTTAACACATTTGGCCCACATAAAGTACTATGGCCATCACACGGTCATTTAGAATTGTTTAAATAACTCGTGTCTTAAGTCCTTCCATCAAACAGAAAATTTAAAAAAAAAAAAACATGGTTCACTTTTACATCACAAAATGTTAGAAATATAAGCCGTTCATAACAACCTGAAAGGTTGGGAGTTTAAAATGCAAACCGATGGAAGCAGAAGTAGAAGACTATAATGTCTCAGAGCACACGGTGTCTATTAATGTGTAGACATGTATAAATAAGAGCTTAATAAAGATGCTTAATTTCTTAAGAAATAAACAGGTGGAGTGATCTTTATCAAAAGTGGATGTTGCATCTGTGGCTAAACCCCTGTACCCAAAAAAACTTTAAAAATCTACTGTGTGTGAGGCTGTGTAAGTAAAGCTTGCCCTTCACACCTGCGTGTAATAAGCCATTTGTTGGGGGTTGTGGATTTGGCACCTCAGCATTGTGAAAGTGGGGAAACATGTTTCTGGCTGTGCATAAGATTCCTCCTTACAACTTAGAATCTCAGTTCTAAATGAAATTCAGATGTTTTTTTAAGTATGGCTAATGTATTAATTGACTTCTAAGGCGCGCACACACACACACACACACACACACACACACACACACACACACACACACACACACACACACACACACACAAGAACAACACAGAGAAGAAGAAGAGGGGGTCGTTTTACTACACATCATAAAAACGCAATCATTCATCTTCCAACTGTATCTTTCTGTTCTGGCTTTAGAGTCATAGGTTGTTTACTGAGCCGTACTTTGGGAGTCATACTGTTGTGATACTGAGGAGAAAAGGGTAAGGTTTGATAGACTAAACCCTTACACACATAACTTGAAAAACCTAAAGAGTGTGTGAGACTGCTAGCTGTGTTGTTCAGCATTAAACTCATCTACAAATGTGTTAGTAAAGAGCGACTTGTACTTCTGTCCCATTAAGCAACGGTTTAACAAATTTCACTGCAAACTATAAAAGGAATCTGGATTTATATAGAACATAGTAGTGATGGATTAAGTGCAGGAAACACTAGTATAAGGTGTCTATTGAACAAATCTCCTTCAGCGTTCAAAATGACCAAAGTGAGGCCTACAGGCGTTTCTCTCGGTTGGTTGTGTTCAGGGAAAAAGCAGCTAAATACACTGAGACTGCTCCGCATTGTTAGTGAGTTAACTCTGGATATCTGTAGGTTTTGTCAAACTTGGAGTGAACAAAAGCAGAAAAACAGTAAAAGATGCAGACAGTGAAAGTCTGGTTTATTTCATGAACACAATGAAACATTTTACAGTCCACAGAGCAAAGTAGCATACATGATAAATAGATACACATAACATGAGAAGTAAAACTCGTCGTCTTACCACATGTTATATTCTGTAAACTTAAAATAACCACAGAAATTAGAGTTCAGTGTTTTAAGGTCATTATTAAAAACATGAGTCAACATTACTGAAGTGACGCTTTAACGATGCGTCTTATCACCGTGTTTATGATGATAAAACATGTTCTCTCGTTAGTAGTTGTCTGCGCTGTCACTTGTCATGAAAATGTCCAGAGCCAGGGTTCCTCTTTAATCACCATTGATCATTAATAAGGTCACAAAAGATTTGTCACATTATCCCCATAAACAAAATGCTTTTATAGAAATCATTGTGATACAAATATTTAGATTCTTGATTCACAATGTGCACGAACTCAAAATCTTTAGAGGTTCATATTTATAAAGTATCGCAAATAATACATTTATACCATTGTATGAGCTACTTCTTGTAAAAACTGATTGAAAAAAGCTCCTGTCGTGACCTTCCTTCTGTGAGGACACACACACACACACAGAGAGAGAGAGAGGGGGAAGATCATTAGGATTGGAGGCGTTTTTGGATTTTCACTTATTGTTGGCTTTACAGTCACATAAAATTCATTCCAATTTTTTTGCCTTTGCTTCAATTAAGGTGTTTCTTTAAATCTACAGCAGCTTCCTTTTCAAAAAGTTTACTGACATAGTAAGGAAGTAGCTAGGGAACTCAGTAAGTATGAGCAACAACAGCTTAGGGACTGTTTCTACAATAAAGAGGAATTCATCATCATCTGCAGTTCATCAAAAAAAAAAAAAAAGTGCCATTAAAAACAATTCAGCAGATCCTCAAAGTATGGATACAATCTGTTTTCAGCTGTAGAGGTACGCTTCATGTACTTATCAACATGCAGTTTAGAGGCTTGCATTAGAGTGCTTTGGTACTTGGGCCTCTTTTATTTAGCACGGTTATACCATTGTGTATTTAGCTATATAAATATGCTCAAGAGTCTATTGTATGTTTGTCATGCAATTAAAAATTCAAAAATATAATTTTTAAATCAGTAACTTTGCAAATTTAGCGCGGACCCTCACCCCTCCCTCCGGCTCCCACGGCCCCGCTGTCACCGTAAGACTCATACTCTTCCCCCACGTATGCTGCTATTTCCCCGCGCCCCAATAATTCTTGTCCTTTTTCTGTTGCAGCCTCCCACAGTCCCGTTTTCGGCGTTCCTGCGCGACTCATCTCCCGGTCCCTTGGTTTCTCGAGTTTCACGCGTGTTTTCCTTCTACCCTCCCGGGACACCTTCAGTTAAAATAAAGTTTATTTTCTCGTACTCCTGTGTGTGTTGGCTCTGCTTCTGGGTCCAGCTTGTGCGCTGAACTTTGGTTCATGACACTAATAGTTTTAAATAGAGCACCACAAACAACAGGTATTCCTTTAGAAATAAACTTTTCTTGTGTTACTTCTAAAAACTACAGATTCTTAACTCTGCAACAGTTAGACAGAGTTGGTTTCAGTTGGCCTCTGACATGATAAGATAAAATAAAGGAAACTGATTGTAATGGAACTACAGTGCTGGGATGCTCTTGATAAGGCAGCCTCTTTTATTGTTTTATGACTTGTTTTGCTGACTGTTGAGGGCCTAACTGTAACCAACTCTGTCTAACTGTTGCAGAGTTAAGAATCTGTAGTTTTTAGAAGTAACACAAGAAAAGTTTATTTCTAAAGGAATACCTGTTGTTTGTGGTGCTCTATTTAAAACTATTAGTGTCATGAACCAAAGTTCAGCGCACAAGCTGGACCCAGAAGCAGAGCCAACACACACAGGAGTACGAGAAAATAAACTTTATTTTAACTGAAGGTGTCCCGGGAGGGTAGAAGGAAAACACGCGTGAAACTCGAGAAACCAAGGGACCGGGAGATGAGTCGCGCAGGAACGCCGAAAACGGGACTGTGGGAGGCTGCAACAGAAAAAGGACAAGAATTATTGGGGCGCGGGGAAATAGCAGCATACGTGGGGGAAGAGTATGAGTCTTACGGTGACAGCGGGGCCGTGGGAGCCGGAGGGAGGGGTGAGGGTCCGCGCTAAATTTGCAAAGTTACTGATTTAAAAATTATATTTTTGAATTTTTAATTGCATGACAAACATACAATAGACTCTTGAGCATATTTATATAGCTAAATACACAATGGTATAACCGTGCTAAATAAAAGAGGCCCAAGTACCAAAGCACTCTAATGCAAGCCTCTAAACTGCATGTTGATAAGTACATGAAGCGTACCTCTACAGCTGAAAACAGATTGTATCCATACTTTGAGGATCTGCTGAATTGTTTTTAATGGCACTTTTTTTTTTTTTTTGATGAACTGCAGATGATGATGAATTCCTCTTTATTGTAGAAACAGTCCCTAAGCTGTTGTTGCTCATACTTACTGAGTTCCCTAGCTACTTCCTTACTATGTCAGTAAACTTTTTGAAAAGGAAGCTGCTGTAGATTTAAAGAAACACCTTAATTGAAGCAAAGGCAAAAAAATTGGAATGAATTTTATGTGACTGTAAAGCCAACAATAAGTGAAAATCCAAAAACGCCTCCAATCCTAATGATCTTCCCCCTCTCTCTCTCTCTGTGTGTGTGTGTGTGTCCTCACAGAAGGAAGGTCACGACAGGAGCTTTTTTCAATCAGTTTTTACAAGAAGTAGCTCATACAATGGTATAAATGTATTATTTGCGATACTTTATAAATATGAACCTCTAAAGATTTTGAGTTCGTGCACATTGTGAATCAAGAATCTAAATATTTGTATCACAATGATTTCTATAAAAGCATTTTGTTTATGGGGATAATGTGACAAATCTTTTGTGACCTTATTAATGATCAATGGTGATTAAAGAGGAACCCTGGCTCTGGACATTTTCATGACAAGTGACAGCGCAGACAACTACTAACGAGAGAACATGTTTTATCATCATAAACACGGTGATAAGACGCATCGTTAAAGCGTCACTTCAGTAATGTTGACTCATGTTTTTAATAATGACCTTAAAACACTGAACTCTAATTTCTGTGGTTATTTTAAGTTTACAGAATATAACATGTGGTAAGACGACGAGTTTTACTTCTCATGTTATGTGTATCTATTTATCATGTATGCTACTTTGCTCTGTGGACTGTAAAATGTTTCATTGTGTTCATGAAATAAACCAGACTTTCACTGTCTGCATCTTTTACTGTTTTTCTGCTTTTGTTCACTCCAAGTTTGACAAAACCTACAGATATCCAGAGTTAACTCACTAACAATGCGGAGCAGTCTCAGTGTATTTAGCTGCTTTTTCCCTGAACACAACCAACCGAGAGAAACGCCTGTAGGCCTCACTTTGGTCATTTTGAACGCTGAAGGAGATTTGTTCAATAGACACCTTATACTAGTGTTTCCTGCACTTAATCCATCACTACTATGTTCTATATAAATCCAGATTCCTTTTATAGTTTGCAGTGAAATTTGTTAAACCGTTGCTTAATGGGACAGAAGTACAAGTCGCTCTTTACTAACACATTTGTAGATGAGTTTAATGCTGAACAACACAGCTAGCAGTCTCACACACTCTTTAGGTTTTTCAAGTTATGTGTGTAAGGGTTTAGTCTATCAAACCTTACCCTTTTCTCCTCAGTATCACAACAGTATGACTCCCAAAGTACGGCTCAGTAAACAACCTATGACTCTAAAGCCAGAACAGAAAGATACAGTTGGAAGATGAATGATTGCGTTTTTATGATGTGTAGTAAAACGACCCCCTCTTCTTCTTCTCTGTGTTGTTCTTGTGTGTGTGTGTGTGTGTGTGTGTGTGTGTGTGTGTGTGTGTGCGCGCCTTAGAAGTCAATTAATACATTAGCCATACTTAAAAAAACATCTGAATTTCATTTAGAACTGAGATTCTAAGTTGTAAGGAGGAATCTTATGCACAGCCAGAAACATGTTTCCCCACTTTCACAATGCTGAGGTGCCAAATCCACAACCCCCAACAAATGGCTTATTACACGCAGGTGTGAAGGGCAAGCTTTACTTACACAGCCTCACACACAGTAGATTTTTAAAGTTTTTTTGGGTACAGGGGTTTAGCCACAGATGCAACATCCACTTTTGATAAAGATCACTCCACCTGTTTATTTCTTAAGAAATTAAGCATCTTTATTAAGCTCTTATTTATACATGTCTACACATTAATAGACACCGTGTGCTCTGAGACATTATAGTCTTCTACTTCTGCTTCCATCGGTTTGCATTTTAAACTCCCAACCTTTCAGGTTGTTATGAACGGCTTATATTTCTAACATTTTGTGATGTAAAAGTGAACCATGTTTTTTTTTTTTTAAATTTTCTGTTTGATGGAAGGACTTAAGACACGAGTTATTTAAACAATTCTAAATGACCGTGTGATGGCCATAGTACTTTATGTGGGCCAAATGTGTTAAGGATAATGTTTATCAATGTAAAATTGCAAAGAACCTTTGAATAGATTATAACATTTTGTAAACAGTTACCTCAGAAGCTGTACTGGTAGATCTATGTATGTAAGGTAAAACTTTCCACAGTACTTCCACTTAAGTAGCTAAACACATAAAGTCACCCTTACCAATAATCCACTGCTCCTTGAAAAAAAGTAGCACAAACAGACGACTGACTGAGCAATGATAAGTAGAGCTACCCGAGGCCGAGACTCAAGCAGAAGAAAATTAAAAGTTGTTGTTTTTGTGGCTCGAAAAATTAAAGAAAGTATGTTTAATAATTCAACAAGACCCGCACCTTCAACACATGTACATTCAAATTTTGGAACAGGCTCAACATTGCTGCTGTTCAATAGTTTTTATCCGTTTGAAAAAGTCATTTTACGGCTTTAATGTTTCCAGCTGATAAGGAGAATGAGTGCATTTCAAATGTGCGTCCAAAGGCTTTAAACATCTGCTTTGTCTGTAACGACAGTATCAAACTACAGAGCATTGTTTTTACTAAAATTCAACATTTTCCGATGAAAATTTGGCTACTTTTTTTTTTCTTTACTGTAACACCCACCTCAATGCCATTTTTAGGATATTCTTGGTGATCACATTTTTTCATATTTATGCTTTTGGCACTGAGGGTATCTAATACGCATGTTGTCACTGTGTTTGTACTACCAGCTGTGAGGGCTCTGCTTTTGCTTTGAGCAGTCTGTTTTTATTTTGTCTCGTGAGTGTGTGTGTTTTTCAAACGAGATCCTCGTCAGTTTGATTTTGTTACCACAAACTTTGTGTGAAGTTCACAACAGAGGTAAAGAGATTTAAACACCCCAGTTTAAGGAGGCAGGCAGGGGTTGGACCACCTGCACAGGGCTGGTGAAGCAGAGAGTGTCGGGGAGATGTGCAACAGAAGCAGAGGGAACATTTTACAAGATGATAAATGGCAGATTTAGATGATTAAGGATTTGTTGACAAGATTAAAAGACACGTCCGTCAGAGTTCAACAACATTACAGTTTGATTAAATAAAAAAGTTTTTAGACTACACAAGGTTCATTTTTTCCTCTGATAGTAATCATATTAAACATGTCAAGAAAGAAAGAGTATAAAGAAAAATAGTAAATGTGTGTCTAATTAAACTCTTCCTGTGAGCCTTACATCATCCTTTAATATGTTTGGTGTTACAAACTTGAAGAAGCACAGAAAAGATCATCAGACATTAATCTAATCAGTTTTCAGCCTTCATTCATATTGAAAAGTTGAAATCTTCCCTGCTAGACCCAAGTGCAGCGTTTAACACCGTCGGCCATAACATTTTATTACAGCTATTATTAAATGGAGAGTCCTCTTCACACACTGAGGTCAATTATGAAGCTCCACAGGCTTCTGTGCAAAGACCAGTTCTGTTTACATTATACGTGCTTTAGAAGACATAGCATACCACAGGTCAGCTCAGCAACATTTCGACTTTGGCTTGTTTTTTCTGGTTAACGTTAATTACGTAATTTAGAATTAAAGTTTAGTGTTTTTAGCATTTAGGATGGCCGTGGCGAGTAACTCAAGTGCTGTAAACATTTCATGAAACCTCATCAAAAGTTATCTGAGTTGGAAGGGTGGCTGTTAATAAGCCATTCTTAAGGAAGGAGAACAGAGAAAAATAAGGCTGAGGTGTGCCAAATTACACAAGAAATTGACTGGAAAAAGAAATCAGCTGTAATATGTCTTATGGAGTAATGAATCCAAATTTGAAATATGCATGGAAGAGGTCCGAAGAGAGATACAACAGTGAATGTCTATAGCCGTCTTTAACACAGCGTGGATACTCTACCGTGCTTTGAGGCTGGATTTCAGCCAGTGTTGTTGGAGCTCTTATCCAAATTAATCAAATTATGAATGTAGAAAAGTTCCACCAGATTTTGATCGACCATGTAATACCACGTAGTGTCTGATTGGCTTCAACTTCATTTTTCAGTACGACAATGATCGCAAACATACTGCCAATGTAGTCAAAGTATGCCTGGATGAAACAACGCATCAGTCATGGATTGATCTCTCCAGGGTTCGAACTTCAAGATAATCGAAGCAGTGTGGGATCATCTTGACAGAAAACAAAACAAAAGGCAGCCAGCATCCAAAGAAGAGTCTCGGATGTCTTTCAAGAAGACTGCAGAACTAAGAAATTACAAGAAAGCTTACCTATTAGAGTTTAAGCTGTGTTGAAGAATGAAAGGCAGCTTTAACTGGACAAAAGGGGAAAAAAATCCCACATTGACAGCTAACTCAAGAGACAAAAAGCATTAGAACTCAAGTCATTACCTTACTTAAGGATAAATAAGTTAATTAATTACATTAATGCATAAGCAGAAAATAACCTACAGTAACTGCTTTGCGATATGGAAGTGCAAAAGACAACTGAAAGGGAGGATAGTTTCTATATATGTGGTTTCTATTAAGGGACAGAGGAACGATAAGAAACGATAAGAAATCAAGGACAAGGAGTGTGGTGTAGATAAGTGAGGAAATCCGATCATTACTACAAATTTAGTTGAAATTTAAATATTTTAACTATGGTGTGTGAGGTGGGCCCCTGGGTGCCTCCTGTGAGGGCTGTCTGTTTTCCACATTCTGCAACGGTAAAATACGACTTAGAGGCAGATATTTGTTTTACTTTATGGGCAACAGTTGTTCTTGCTGTTGACAAAACTCGCCTCATGGTTGACTCTGAGAAAAAAACTCTTTCCCACAGAGGGGAATAAACTTATTCGAATATGAGCTTTTTTCCACTAAGACTTGTTTTATGGGGAGATGTACGAAATTATTTACCGGGTTACAAGCAATGATAATATCGGATGTTGACTCCTCAGCGTCATCATTTTCTATCTATTGAGAAAACTTATTGTTAAAGTATTGAAGAAAAAAAACTCCTCCTTGGCCCGCGGTGTGTGTGTGTGTGTGTGTGTGTGTGTGTGTGTGTGTGTGTGTGTGTGTGTGTGTGTGTGTGTGCCTTCTTGCGAACGCCGTCTGTTTTCCACATTCTGCAACGGTAAAATACGACTTTGAGACGGATATTTGTTTTACCAAATGGACAATTGCTGTTGACAAAACTCGCCTCATGGTTGACTCTTTCCCACAGAGGGGGGTGCTTTAATAAACTTATTCGAATATGAGCTTTTTTTTCCGCTAAGGCTTATTTTAGGGGAGGAGATGTACGAAATTATTTACCGGGTTACAAGCAATGATAATATCGGCTGTTGACTCCTCAACGTCATCATTTTCTATCTATTGAGAAAACCCATTGTAAAAGTACCCGCGGGGTGTGTGTGTGTGTGTGTGTGTGTGTGTGTGTGTGTGTGTGTGTGTGTGTGTGTGTGTGTGTGTGTGTGTGTGTGTGTGTGTGTGTGAGAAACAAGATCGCCTGTCGCTGCAATTATGGTTTGTTTTTCAGTCTCTCAAAAGGAAAAGTAGTATTCACTAAGGGATATTTATTCGTTTTTTACACATAGGCAGCCTGTAGGTTACAAGCGGATAGAAAGTTCTTCTTTTCATCACAAGCTATGGTGTATCTTAAAGGTTTTTTACAGCGTCTGTATTATAGGAAAATAAAATACTATTGAAATCTCTACAGGAAGTCACTCTTTATTTCCATTACAAACGCCGGTGCAGCTTAAGAAAGTAAAATTACACCCGCTATTGTAAAAAAAAACAGAGAAAATTGTCATAATATTGAAACAGAATTCAGACTATGAGTTTGCGGAAAACTAGCTGCCGCTCTGTCTCTCTATACATCACAGAATCATCTGCTGCATCACCGCTGTGCTTAGGGAACATGACGCATCAGGTCTGAAAATGACTAGACACTTCCAGAGTATTTCCGGTAGGGTCATAAGGTCCGGATCGAGGCCTTCCATAGTAAATATGCTGTATTTGAATATGTCATATTCAAAGCCTTCTTCTTTGGGAGAGCAGATCTCATCGGACACAGGAGCGCTGCTGGGCTGCAGAAGGAAATCCATCCTGTGTGTCTGTGACTTAGAAATTGTGACGGACTCCTCCTCTCTGCTTTTTATTCTCCTCCCCTGCTGCAGACCCTCCCTCTAAAAACTTTTTTTTCCCAACAACAGATGGCGCTCTTCCGGAGGTTTCCCCCTCCCTTCTCAGGATGCAATTCGACACGCTTAGCAACAGATGGCGCGCTTCCGGGGTTCACCCCCCCCCCCTTCTCCGGATGCGATTCGTCACGCTCATTACACACTTCCGGGGGGGGGGAGGGGGGGGGAGGTCAAAAGGTCGTGATTAGGGCCATCAATCACTTCGGATTAAATTTTGTCATAAACTGTATGGGATTATCTCTCTCATAGTGCATTGTTGTTTGGCGCTAAGATATGTCCCTCCCTGTGGATGCGCTGTCTGTTTGCCTGCAGCAGCATGACCTGCCCACTCTTGGCTCTCTGCTACTGCTGTGCAGGGATCTCTCAGGATTTATTGATTCCAGCCTGTCCACCCACCAGAGGATCCGATGCTAGTTAACATGATGCAGAGTCCACATATTCAGAGGCCAGAGAGTACTGCAGGCCTGAACTCTGGTTTGAGTAATTGAAAATGATGGTGATCAGTCAGATGCAGGTTGCAGCTGATTAGGTGTGTTTACAAACAGGTAGAGAAATCAATGAAGACAGGTCAGTAGAAATCAGAAGTATCTGAATGAACATCGGTGAGCGGTACCAGGAGTCAAGAGGTTCACTGGATTAATGCAGTGGCCTTACTTAAGCATTATGTAAGTAGCAGTTAAAAACAGCTAGTGTCACCAATGTTTCAGTTAATAATGCAAATAATAATTACACATTTGCATTTGCCTTTTCAGTGCCATCCATCCATCCATTCATTTTCTGCTGCTTATCCAGGTCTCAGTCATGCGGTCTGCAGTCTGATACCCCCCCTCCCCTCTAATTCTTCTGGGAGCTCTTCCCAAGCGAGCAGAGAAACACGATCATCTGTCTGTCCTGTACCAGCCTCAGGGACTCCTCCCACTGAGAGATGCCAGAAATATCTCACCTAGGAGGTGCCCAGGAGGCATCCTAATCAGGTGCCCGAATCACCTCAACTTAGCTGTTATTCTCAACTCGTTTAGATGAGCAATGACTCAACTCCGAGTCCTTCATGAATCTAAAGTTGGATAGAAACTTACAGTTCTGACTGTAAAATTCTATAAAAAATATTCTGTGGACGAGACAACAGGTAATATTTCTGGAAGGTTTGAGTCTTGTTACATCTGGCATAAAACTAAGAGCATTTGATAAAAAGATCATCATACCAACAGTCAAACATGGTGGTGGTAGAGTGATGGTCTTGGACTGCTTTGCTGCTTCATGACATGGACGACTTGCTATAAACGATGGGACCATGAATTCTGCTCTCTAACAGAAAATCCTGAAGGAGAATGTCTGGCCAGTCAGTTTGTGCCCTGAAGCTAAAGCACATTTGGGGTATGCTGCAGAACAATGATTCAAAACACACCAATGAATGTTTAAAACAAAGAAAAAAGAAAAGAAAATGAAGGTTTTAGAGAGGCCGAGTCAAAGCCTGAACATGAATTATATTGAGCTTCTTTTGCATGACCTTAAACTCCCCAGTGTGGCTGAACGAAAACAATTCTGAAAAGAACATCAGAGAGATGTGAAAGACTCTTTGCCAGTTATTACAAACACTTGAGTGCAGATCTTCCTACCAAGGATAGCACAATCGATTAGCTATAGGAGGCAGTTACCTTTTTGCTTTGGGCCAGGTAGTTTGGATAGCTTTTTTCCTTTAATAAGTGAAATAATAAATTAAAAAATTATGTATTTACACAGGTTATCTCTGTCAAATATTATTAATAATGTCAATTTGGATCGCAGACATGAGGTAAATCATTTTGTGTAGGCATGGCCAAAAGATTCCAGCCTTTTAAGTATGTTTATCATCAGTGATTATTCACAAATAACTGTGGCTTTTGCTACTTAAGTGAAAACAGAATCTGGTTTCATTATTTTATCATAGCCTACATAATGCCTTAAGGCCACTGCTGCTGTGATTTGGCGCTGTATGAACAAAATTGAATTGAGATGAATTGAACAACAGCTTTATCCCATCTTAAGGGATGCACCCATATACCAGTCATTTCAATGATATATCAACAGATAATATAAGTAGTGGGTGTATGTTGTTGTGTCGCATGTTCCTCTGGCACAAAAAGAGGAAATAAAAAATCTGACGCAGATACAATGTTGAAATAATTATTTAGACTGCTGATGTTATTTTGGTTGTTAAACATTTTTTAGTTATTTTTTTGGTGCATCCCTTTGAAAATTTGCATGTTACCAGTGTAACGTTGGCATCTCATCATTCATCTTCCCTTTCTTTGATAGCTTGCTCTACATCATTACACTTAGAGTTAACGTGGTACTCAATCAAGCCTTGGGATGTTCATAAATTACGACGGCTGCCAAGATGAAATGAATAATTGCAGTCGAGTATTATTTCGAGCCCCGCCAGGTTGAGCTTCGTGCAACCTCTGTCGTACACAGGGAGGGATCGTGCAGCGACGCCTGCCTATCGAGGGTGGCCGCACGCAGACTTACGATGGTGGTGATGAGGAGGGGAAAGGCTTGGCGTGGCGCAATACACGATAAGGTTTCTGCACCACTGTGGACAGCACTGGGGGATTGTGGGAGAGAGCTTATCAGTCTGCGTCAGGGTCTATCAGCATCTGTCATGTTTACTCCTCAGGTGTGCTGGCTGCTGGCTGACTGTTCTGCCAAGGCTCCTTCATATCAGCCAGCTGAGAGCTAACCGGGAGCACAAACACAAACCCACCCACTGCTGCTGCAAACCAAAACCCTCTCTATTACCTCATCCTATATATAAATCTCTTTTTCTCAGAGTTTAGCTACTTTTCCTGTCTCATCCTTTCCCAGCTTGCCTTTTAGTCTGTAACCACTCTGCCACTCTGTTCACCTGTCTTGGAATGGATATGAAGTGAATCATCCTTTAACAGGATATCAACAGACTTGACCAAATAGCTCTACACCAGCCTGTGTGTTTATATGTGTGTACCGTGTTTATCTATCTTTGTGGGGACCAGAAATTGGAATTTCACTATACTTGTGGGGACCAACTGCCTTTATGGGGACAAAATGCCAGTGTCCACAAGTTTGAAGGCATTTTTGAGGCTCAAAATGTGTTTTTTGGGTCAGCGTTACAATTAGGTTATGGCTAGGTTAAGGCTAAGGGTTAGTGCCTTATTTTTGATGGTTAGAGTAAGCGCTTAGGGAAAACAGTATGTCAATAAGATGTCCCCACTAAGATATGAAAACACAAGTGTGTGTGTGTGTGTGTCTTAAAGTGAAGTGACAGAGCAGAGAAGTCATTTTGCACTCTGTAACCTCTTCTCTGCTCTTACAGAAGCTAAAAATGTGAGGAAGGGGAGGAAGTGATTGTGTAAGACACAGACAAAGGGTGGCATACACTAAATATGGGAATTTAAATTCTGAAATTTTGTTTGTGCCTGTGTGCCACAGAAAGAAAGAGAAAAGGGGAATGAGAGAAAAGTGAGAGGACAAAGTTAAAATGAAAGAGAGGGAGAGAGAGAGAGAGAGAGAGAAATGAGAGATTTGAGAGAGATTGTCAAAATGTCGCGGGTAGAAAAGTCAGCAGTGAGGTGAAGAGGAGTCAAACAGAGCGAGAGGAGGTTGAAACCATAATTAGTGTCAGTGAGTCACTACGAGTGGCCCTGTGTGATGTCACTGGCTCCCCCGTTCTCTGTATCCCGCACTGAGGACAAGCTTGGCGACTAGCACATCCTGACCTCTCGCCTTGCTAAGGAACACGCTGTACTCTCTTCTGTTTTACTGCTGCACAGCCTCCAGGCTCCGGTCTCCAGCCCTAGCTGTGTCGCCTGTAATGACCTCATCACTGTTTGCGGGGTCACACTCATGCCTGCTGTGGCTGCTGATGTGTCAGCGTGTGTGTGTATGTGTGTGTGTGTGTGTGTGAATGTGAGAGAGCGAGAGAGAGAGAGTCCTATTTTCCAAGCGTGCATCTTTCTTATCACTGGTAGAGCATGAAGAGCTGCTGCATGACTGACAGCAGAATCAAACCAGTGTAGCAAATACCGTCTGCCTGACCATCTCGCTGGCAAATCAATGTAACATTGGAGCAAATCAGAGCAACATATGAGAAGTGGCCTCTGTACATTCCTCCTCTGTGAGGCAGACGACCGTGGCCTGTGTCATGCTGTTTTCTCCTCACTGTGGTATCACAGAGAGGCAGGCGGCCAACCACTGTGAAGGAGTGTGCTCTGGAATGACAAACACCCACTTGATCTCATGAACCTGCATAACAAATGGATCTCAGTGCCACGGACATGGCCAGTGCCGTGAGAGATGGAAAGGTTGAGGAATTCACATGACACACACACACACACACACACACACACACACACACACACACACGCACGCACGCACGCACGCACGCACGCACGCACGCACGCACGCACGCACGCACGCACGCCAAAACCCCCCACTAAACACAAAATAATTTGCATCAGTCACAAAACATTTAAAAAGACAACAGCTTGGGAATAATAAAGTGAAATTTAAAAAATCAAACAGAAACAGAAAAAATATTGAGTGAGAGTAATAAAAGTCTTTTTTCTTTTTCAGCAGAGTATCTATTAACCATAAATAGAAATACATATGACACATAGCCTGCAGGTTTATCTGAGTGGAAGTGGAAATTACTTGAGAAAGGGCTGGTCTAGGCAGGGGTGAGCAATTAATATTACCAGTTCTGCTCAATATTAATTTGATCTCTTTACAAGCTCATTGGTGCCGCCCTCCACAACAGTCCTTGATTCTCATAGGGCCTCATGGAAGCTTAACTACCCACCCCATTCTAGAGTGTAGAATCGCTTTCTTTTTTTATTTTGCCACATGCATGCACGTCTTCCCACACCTACCTAAGCACTACTCTACCGACTTAATGATTTTGCTTCTTGTTGTTTAAATAAAGTAGCCAAATTGTGACAAACTTGCATAGACTTGCTTCTTGTCATAGTCCTGCACTGGTGTGCTCCTCTATCTATGGTCTCTAGAGTTCTCGATTGGGTTGGGCAGGTTCTGTCTCCGCCCTTGGGTGGTAGATTTAGTCTTCCTGTCTTTCAGCCTGATTCCCACTTCCTCAGCAGGACCAGTTTATATCCTGAGCTGCTTGAGCTTCCATTCCTTAATAGATTGCCAAACCTCCTGAGAGTGGTAACCAGGCTCAGAGAGAGCTTCTCTGCATTCTAGTGCTTTCCCCGGTGTTTACGTTTGTGTTCTTCTATGGGTGATGGACAATCTTCCAACCAGATTTGCTCACCTGTTCCAGTTGAGTTCGTCCTTTTTGGTGGAAAATAGCCCCCAATGTCCCCCAGTGGCTTCAGGAAACAAACTCATGTCCCTTGATCCTTAGTATAGCCCGCCCCACCTCTCTAAGTAAGCAAAACTCTTCCAAGCCAAAATCTCCTCAGGATCAATTCTGTACCATCGCTCCACAGTAGCCTTACTAAACTAATGCACATTTCCTCTCTCCCAGGGTTCTCAAGCCCCCCTGGCTGACACTATTTCCTGAATCATGAATATGTTGCAGTCAGTCTCTGATCAAAACCTCTTTGTGTCAATAAATCATTTTCAGTAAAACACATTGTTCATTGGATCTCTCCTTAGACACCACTTGCATTAACACTTTCTGCTATATGTTTAAGCTTTTTTCAATAACATGTAAACATCATTTTTAAAAAGTGGCCTTTATCGGTGTACTACTGTTTAAACCATTTCTGCCCCATAAAACACATCCTTGGATGCAACTGTAAACATTATTATTGGAGTATTCCGGGGTGGTCACGTGTTTCAGGTCTTTGAACTCCTCTCACCGGTGACTCAGCTGTGGCTGACTGGGCCACAGCTTGACTTCAGGTTGGGTCTCCTCTCTGAATCCCAGATGCCTCGCTGATATTCTTGATAGTTCAGGTCCTTGACAGTTCGGTGAAACTGAGTTAGCTCAGGGCCTTGAAGAGAATGCCCCAGAAATCCTCCTCTGCATCCAACTTTAATGGGCATGCATCCTGACACTTTACCCTGCTACTGGCAGACGATGACCAGTTATTCATCCGAGGACCTTTTTCTATTTACTTTTTTTTTTTTTTTTTTGCACTTCCTCCATGCGATCCTCCCACAGCACTGTCAGTTTCACTAGTGTGATATTTTTGGTGGCCTCTGTGACCAGGAGAATGTCTGGCCTCAGGGCAGCTGTAACTGTGCAGTGGGAACTTCAGATGGCTCTCTAGAGAATACTGCACATTGTTATGCCCACTAAAACGGTTATTTTTGGAAATTATGCTACAGCATGTAATGTTACGTTGACCTTTTGTTGATTCAGATTGCTTCAGACTGGATGGCTCTATAGATTTTTTCTTGCAATTGATTTACACCAGAGCAGGCTGGTTCATAGAGGTGTAAGAGGAAGGCATCTAGATAGACTGATATCTCCCTCTTGCGTCTGAAAACAACAACAAAACAACAATAACAAAGGGAAAGGGTAGTTTATGTAAAGTGGTGTTTGGGGCAGAGAAGGTTTTATATCTCTGGTATAAATTTAATGTGCTTAAATCTGTTCGAGATTTAAAATGAGAATATAATGGAGCATGTCTTTAACCAATCAATAACCACAATAAAATTCTGACATTATGTTTGTATGATGCCAATTCACTAATTTTAGCTTGATTAAGTTAAAAATACTGGGCTTGTGTGTGGAGTATTCGCCTTCTAGCTGTGCTGGTTTCTTCAGCGTCCTCCAAAAGTCCACAGACATGCATGTCATGTTAATTGATCTCAAAATGAGAGAAAGTGTATTGGACAAAGTGTTGTATCAATATATGGGTTAATGGGGCTAAGTGCTTTGAGTAGTCAATAAGCGTAGTAAAGCCAGTGCTTTTCAATTAGTGAGTATAGCCTTTGTTTTTCAAGATTTGCATTTTCTTTTTAATTATTGAGAAGTTGATAGCTACATGCATAAGACAACACAGCCAACAGTTAGCGTGTTGTAGCTGTGTTACAAGTTTTTTTTGCTAAGAAGAATACATTTTGATTTGGGGTGCAACAAGATGAGAGCAGACATAGCGCTCCACTCTGCTGCTTCAGCTGCCTCAGCTGGACTTAGGCGTGCTCGGCTCATGACATTAGATCTGAATTATTAAAAATCCTAGATTCACGATCTGCATTTGTTACCTGTGACCTAATCGCACAAAGGCTTCTAATAACAGACGTTATTATTCATTTCAAGGTTCAAGGTTCAAGGTTCAAGTGTTAGAACCTTTAATGATCTTCCAGAATGGTCTGTTTCTCATTTTGTTCTCTCTTTCTTAATTTTTCTTCATCTCCATTTTTTTCTGCAGGAAGTTACGACACATTAGGCTTTTATTCCCCCCCTTGGAAAATCTGTACCCTGTACCTGTACATGTATTTCAACATGGGAAGGTGCATGGGAGCCTATGTGTTGCCTTCCATCCATTTTTGATGACCACATAGAGTTATCCACACAGCTTCCACCTGCTTCCTCCAGGCAGCCTCCAAGCTGCCAGATTTACTGAGGCACGGTGCCAGAACAAACTGTGTTTTAAAAAATAAAAAAATAACACTGTCAATATTTTAGAAAGACAACACAGTGAGTAGATTGCATGTAATGGGTGGGAACTCAGAGAGTTTTGACCCTTGTATATGCATTTGTGGGAGTTTGCATGTTCAAGGTGAAAAATATGGGGCGAGGAATATTTAAATCAAGCATGCAAACTGATTTAGTAATGCTTAATGTTTGCCACATGCAGTTTACTGCTAATTGTCCCAATATTCAACACTTAAAAAAACGCATGTCTCAATTTTTGCAATCCCTATACTGTAATAAACTTTAAAAACACATTTTTATCTCAATTACATTCAAGCTGAAGACAAGCTGAAATCTTCACCCTAATACAGAAAGCGATGCATTCTCTTGAAAAAGTGTATTCAAAATACATAAACAAAGCAGGCTGTTTGCTATCAATTGCTAACACTACCCAGTCATATGCAAAGTGTTAAGGTCAACGTGTAGACCTGCCATTGGGACACAAACTTCAATACAAAAGCAGTGATTTAGGGTCAGAGTAATGAGTAATATAACTAACTAAACACTTCCTATTATGAGTTTAAATTCACTTTCAACCAAATTTATAAGAATATGTAACTCTACATACTTACAAGTAATTTCAAACTGAATTTCTGTTATTATCGCAGCCTGCATGCAGTATCCTCATGTCCCACTAGGGGGCCCCAGCCCAGACTTTGGAAATCACTGTCCTAGTTGAACGTGTCAGCACCATGGACAGCACGCAGATGATCGGTTTTAGAGGTGAACCTGCATTAATTCAGCTGCATGCAGTTTGACAGTACGTGAGATACATCTTTTTTTTTTAAATCCAGCACAAAAAATTGTAGTTGTATTTTTAACACTAACAGGCAATCAGACACTTCTGGTTTGTTTTATCCCTTGAAGCGATGCACGTTGTCTTAATACAAGACAAGACTGCTACAGAACTCGATGTGAAAATATTGTTGTACGGCTTACAGTCCTACACTGGCTACCATAGGGCTACATTTAACATACATGTGTATGACCTTTATTTATGTGCTTTTCTGATTACAATTAACAAGCTGCGCTTGCCCTGTTAGTAAATTGCGCGCAGCTGAATATCATCTCTTGGTTTGCAGCCTTGCTCTAAATTGCGGGTCTCTTGGCAGAATGGGCATGCTATTTTGACACCTGTCAGCACTCTTTGCACTCACGCTTAACAAATCTGGCCCCAAAAGGCAGAGATCTGATACACACCTCCGGTCTCTATTTAAGAAGGGCTTACTTTATAACTTAGCCTGGATGTATAAATAGCTTGAGAAATTCAGAACCTTAACCTGAGAGGTGTATTTGTAACATAAAAACATACCAGAAATGAGTTTGCAGGTTACTTTTTGACACAGCAGTGAAATGAAAGAAAATGTGCGATTTCTTTTTTCTTTTTTTGTCTATGGTAGTTGTTCTACTACCATGGCACACTGGCACAGACTGTACTGGGATCTGCTGATTGTGTTAGTAATGCTCCATGTTAAACAGATGGGACAAAATGGAGGGAACAGCGCGGTGCTTGTGTGTCTGACCTAGCAATGCATTTTAACAGAAAAAGCAGTCAGGGAGCCTGAGCAAAAATACCACCCAACTGGTGCTGAAAATAAGCAGCTTCTCTTGCCTGTCAGGTGTAATTCTCACAGTGTTCAGCCTGTCATGAAATTATTAAGTCAAAAAAAAAAAAATCCTGTAGGGATTTCTCTGCCTTGCCATCAGTCTTTCTCCTGATCAGTCTAGCACAACATGATGTATGTAGATGGTCTTGCAGCTCATCTGTCATTTGAAGAAGAGACTGTCTGATTCCACCTGGCAGGGAAATGCACACACTGTTCTGCATCCATCTACCCCAAGCCCTGCCCAGTACACACCCACTCTGACACACACAAACCAGAGGAAACAAATGGACAAAGCTTACTTTGTGCTTTAAATGAATGTTGCACTGGGGCACGGCTGTCATAGCAAATCACGGTAACACTCAGCATGCCTCTATGCTTCTGTTAAAAGAACACCATGAGCTCCCCCCATTAATCCATACCCTGTCTCAAGCTCCACAGTACAGGAAAATAGGACACTTTTATTGAATCCACAGTTGCATGTTTTTTTATTATGCATCTAGTACACAGCATTTAGTGGCCTCATTTAGAGCAGCTGATGTTATATCATGGTGCATGTGACTGTCTATACTTTATACCAATGGAAAACAGCAAATCAAGGGTGCATATATGAGCGTTTGTCTCTTTGAATGTGCTCACATTATGGAACTTTTATGCGTTATGAGCTTGGTCTCATTCCCAACTCGTCACACATGGGACGCTTGTTCAGAACCACTTAGTGTTAATTTTGAATGCTGTGGGTACAATTTAGCATAATTTCCAACATGCAGGGTTGATTTTTAACACAAACCTTGATCTTTTCCTCATCCTCACCAAACACTATTTCTGGTGCTTTAAATTGAGCCAAACAGAGAACAAAAATAAAACAGCGAGAGAAGACATGAACTGCAGTCCTGGGTAATTTACTCATTCCCATGACAGTTGCATTAAACCCAATACTGTCAGAAGGCCGGGGTTTGTGTCCCCTGTGGGAGCTTTGTTCTTTGCACTTATTTTCAATATGTAATTAATCACTTGTTAATTCTTTTCCCCTTCCTATTTTATTTCATGTTTACTCATTTTTGGGCTAAACACCACAACTATTTGGTCTTGAAATAGATTATGGTTTTGTTTATATATTACTGTTCATGAAACTGTAATGCCAACAGCTCCTGTATGTGATCATTTAGAGGAAATCTTAAAACCCTTCCAACAGGCTTATATTCTGCTGTCTTTATCTTGATTCATGTATGTCAGAATAAACGTAAAAATTACAAAAATATATTTTTACCATCCATCCATCTATCCAAAAGCTGTTTAAAGCCCATTTAAAACAAGAGCACTCAGAGAGCACAACTTCTCAGAAGGCAATGGCTTTACTAAAACTTTGATCTTTTATGATATGACGTTAGCCTGTGTTTTTTTTTTCAAGGTCAACTTTGACCTTGGACGCTAATAACAAAGGTCAAGGTCTAATGCTAAGCCAACCTAGGTACCCATGTCCCCAAGGCCTAGCATATTGTTGTGAAGTTTGAAGATCATCTATAAAAAGTTATAGGTATTATAACATTCTTACTGATTTTCACAGTTTGTGTGTATTTGACCCTAACCCGAAATCTTGAAAAGCTAATAAAGAGACAGAACTGATGTCAAACTCATACTATTAACCTAAGATCTTTTTTTTTTTTTTTTTTTTTAACACTGTGCAGTTCTGGAAGGTAATTCACTTTTACAGCACTGTCATATATTCAAACCCTACCTACCTTCTGTCACGGTCGGACGGCCCTTTCCAGACGACCCTGCTTGTGTTTATGTTTTCTGTATATGTGTTTGCTTCTCCCTCCCTGGGCCCTGTTTCAGGAAGCCGGTTTGGAAAACTCAGAGTGAAAAACGACACTCACGGTTGAGTAACCCCGAACTGTCCAACTCGGAATATTCCGTTTCAGAAAGGCTGATAACAATTAGTTCAGTCAACGCGGAGTTGCTTTAACCCCAAGTGAAGCGCGCGGACGAGGATACATAAAGCCCTGATAAGCGGAGCACAGATTAAGCGAGTCACCATGGAGACGGAGGGAAAGAAGGCGCGGTCAATGTATTTCACAGCGCTTGAGGCCGAAATTCTGATGGCAGCATATGCCGATAACATGCAAATTCCGCGGAAAAAAGTAACACAGCCACAGCTGCAAAAGAAAGGGAGCATGCATGGCAAAACATAGCCGACAGAGTCAATGCATGAGTGTTAATATAAACATTGATCGAGGGATTTCCACCCATTTAACACGTTATTTTATCATATGTTATTTTATTTGTTATTTTATACATTTTATTTTGTGATGTGATGTGAGCGCAGGTGCAACCCAACAGGCCCCAAACGTGCCTGGCAGCAAGTAAAAATGAAATATAAAAATATAGTCCAAACAGGTAAGGTGTAATTGTATTATGAGCCATAGTGCTTGGTCTGTTTGTCCCATGTAAATCAATTGCAGTTAGAGGCTACATTAATTTTCTGTCTGTAAGCACTTATTGAAATTATCTGAGCACATTACAAGTACATATTTGCTTACTCTGTATGCTCAAATGTGGCCCGTTATAGCCAACAGAAAAAAAGCGGAGGCCCGAAAAACAGGTGGGGGTCCTCCACCACCACCACTCACAGAGGCTGAGCAGTTGGCCCTCAGCCAAAACAGTGGGGGCCCTGTGGCCGAAGGCATCTCTGCGGGGACATCCTCTGAGTCAATAACCCCGCAAGACACAAGTGCCTACATAAGGGGTAAATTCAAAATAATACATGATGTGCATACATCCTTTCTTCACAGTCACCTTTGCAGTGCTACTCATTCATTTGATAAACTCTTTACCATAATGGATTATTTTGTAGTGAAGTTATTTTCCGACTGATTTTGCCTTCCCTCAGCCTTGGTTGTCTTTGAGAGCATAATGACAATGAAGTGTAAGGTGCTTGGTATGTTTGTTAATTGCCATTTGGTCCCTTGTAAGTTATAAGTGACCTGTATAAACCTCATATTCTATCAGTTGATGGTGGTGGTGTACTGCATCTGGTGCAGCCTCCTGTTGAGCCAGACCAACATGCAGTTGTGAGTAATACTCCACAGATTATATGAGTTTACAGTAGAACAGCAATGTTGTCTATTTCTTTACTACAGGAAAATAATGAAGAAACATTGACAGCTGTTACAGAGGAGGAAGCAACAGAGACACTTTATGAGGTTTACATCTTTTAATACTTTGTGTACAGGAAATACAGGCGACCAATAAAGCCAGTTGAACAAAAAATCTGTTTATTCTTCTTTCAACATGTTGAGGTGATGGGTCAAAGGAAATGATTGTGACATATGGTGTCTCTGACTGCGCTTCCATCTTGTAAGCGCAGTCAGAGAGGGTCAGGATGTTCATGGTTTGGATCACTGCTGATGTTTGGTTCAGAAGGACAGTGTTCTCCTCTAATTGTGGCAATGTTGTGAAGAATCACACATGCCACAATAATGTCACATGCCCTTTCTGGGGTGACCCTGAGTCTTTGCAGGCACTGGAACCGGGCCTTAAGCATTCCGATAGTCATTTCAATTCTGGCTCTTGTCCTTCAATTAGCCAGATTATATCGCTGCTGTGGGCCCGTTTCAGGGTCAGGGTAAGGGGTAAGCAAATAGGGTAAACATGGATACCCCCTATCACCAAGCAAGTAGCCAGTGAACTCTCCTAAGACAGAAGGATACACTTCAGTTCAAATGTCCCTGAAGCAATTGGTCTTTATATATTTTAAAGTATTTTCAACTCACCATGTCCAAATTTTGTGCTCAGTGTACATTCACGGAATATTTGTGAGTCATGGACAGAGCCTGGCCACTTGGCTTCCACATTTGTGATAATGTTGGCAGCATCACATATGATCTTCACAGTGCAGAGAACACAAATTAGCATCCATTACTATAATGAAATAATTTGTTAGTTTGACATGCTACAGGGAACTATGTACCTGTACATTAATGCTGTGGAAAGACTTCCTGTTCACATAGTCTCCTTCATTTACTGAAGGAGCAATGATTGGAATGTGAGTGCCATCTGTACAGCCAATCACGCCTGGGAACCCTGAAAATAAATGTGCAATTTAAGTAGTAGTCCAAGTATCACCACATCATACATTAAGTTTTGGTCATCCTGATACCTGCAATTTTGTGGCATCCCTCTTTGATAAATCTTGTGGGTCTGTGACCGGGGAACACCACAGACGAGTACAGGAGACGTTTCAGTGCAACTGTAACATTCCTGACTGCCCGACAGACGGTAGCCTTGGAAACGTGCTCAGCGTCACCAATATTATACAGAAAGCTCCCGTTTGCAAGAAACCGAAGTGCAATACAAATAATATGTACAGAACTGAGAGCATGTCCGCGATGTGTCACATGCGTAATATATGGCCTGAGGATGTTATCCAAATAACTTATAGATTGTGCTGAGAAACGGTAACGTTCACACAGAAAATCATCAGGAAATGATAAAATGTCCAAACGCGCTCTGATCACTCTCTCCCGGCGGAGAGCTCTGCGGAGAATTTGGGCTTCACGATCTACTGGCTCTTCAAGGAAGTGGCACGCCATGTCCGACACTTCCTACTGTCAGGTTTCCGACAAAGGGGCGGAGACAGTCAGGGTTAGTTGTAGTAAACCTGCTAGGGGGCAGGTTAGCTTCACGGAGTGTGTCGTCATAGTGACTCACTCAGGCTGCAGCTGAACTCGCTTTGTGAAACCGAAAACCCAGAGTTTTCGTTAACTCAGGGTATACTTACTCAGTTTTTCCACTAAACCGGCTTCCTGAAACAGGGCCCTGGGGCCCGTTCTTCGTACGTCGCTTATTACATCCAAGATCAAATGACACATCCAAGATCAAATCATCGCGCTAACCGTGAGCTCGCTAATCCGGTTCCCCGAACACACCTGCTGTTGACGATTAGTACAGCTGGACGCAGTAATGTGACATCACTGGGTGTCGTAAAAGGGGCCACGCATCGATAGTAGAAACATTGATCGGCAACCCTCTGATTGGTCGGCGAAAATGTCGACGGAGCGCGCTCGGCTCGGTATTTTTCGGCAGCAGAGCAAGAACTCTTGAGTGAGGGATTTCAGGAGTTTCAGAGTTTAATCAGAACGCAAGGGAACACTGCAAAGGCTGCAAAAGCAAGGAGCGAGGGCTGGCAGGAAGTTGCTGACAAATTAAACTCGTAAGTAATTTAATAATAACAATAATAATGGAGTGGATTGATATAGCGCTTTTCAAGGCACCCAAAGCGCTTTACAATGCCACTATTCAGTCACTCTCACATTCACACACTGGTGGAGGCAGCTACAGTTGTAGCCACAGCTGCCCTGGGGCAGACTGACAGAAGCCAGGCTGCCATATCGCGCCATCGGCCCCTCTGGCCAACACCAGTAGGCGGTAGGGTAGATTTATTATATTACACTATATTATCCAATATTATATTACATTATATTATAATATGTTATATTTTATCCTCTTTCACATTAGAGCCACGACAGGACCCACTAGAACATGGGAACAGGTAAAAGTGAAATATAAGAATATCCTACAGAATGGTAATATTTATCACTTATATTGCTTTTAGTCTCTTGGAAAGAGACCCTGGAATAATCTGTTTGTTTATAACAGCAACCAAGAAAAGGGCAGAGGAAAAAAAGACAGGTGGTGGTCCTGCACCCCCTCGTCAACAAGTTGGTTAAGTGAATAATACCCTCACGGGAAAATCGATATCTCTCAATGAGCACACTGTCGCGCTGAGCTAAAGGATCCTGTCTATCCCGCAATATACGCTGAATTCTGAGGACTCTCCTTATCAATCTTGCACCTTCCGCAATGGGTGGCTCGCGTATACGGACAGGACATGGCTGCGACAGGCTTCCCAAATCCACCTTCGCTTTTATAGCCGTGGTCTCTCATCTTGATTACACGAAGTAATTTACAATTGCTACTCTGAAATATGAATTAAATCTGTAATAATCACATACATGTAATAGAATGTTAATAGTACATTTCCCTTTTTTAGGAAATGACCTGTGTGAAATCAATAAATGGATCAGGTGCTGCATTGTCTTTAGTTACATTGATGTTATTTATTTATGGTGAAACAGTGGTGGAATATCGCTGTTGCTTTCGTATGATGACGCGGACATACCTGCGTGGCCGCGATCTAATCCTGTTTACATAAAGTAAACCTGCTCCCGAGCAGGTTTACGCTTACGGCTCTGTTGCTATGACAGCAAGTCCCGGATGAGCTTCGGGGAACCGACTGATCCAGGATCACGCGAAATCGTCAACAATCTAATCCGGCTAACCTACTTAGCGAGGTACGAAGAACGGGCCCCTGGCCCTCGGGGTTGTTTACGGAAGTGCGCGCCGTGGGAGAGGCGTGTCCTGGCGACTGTCGTCATTTTCCGTGACAGAATAATCCCACCACCATGGACCCAGCGGATTCTGCTTCACGCCAGCTGTCTATCCAAGCGGAGGTTTTGGAGCGACACGAGGAAATGCTGAAGCACGTTTCAAAGGAACAAACCGCGCTTCTGCAAGCCATGACAGAGCTTAAAGGTATGTTGATTTCCTCACCTAATACGGCTCCAACGCAGCCCGCCCCTTCGCTGGAAGCCGCGGCAGCCTGTCCGCTTCCTCCTTCACCTCCACCGCGGCAGCGGGAGTACTCACTCCCCGCACCCGAAAAATTTGACGGCGAGTTGGGGAGGAGCCGGGGTTTTTTGACGCAATGCTCTCTTGTGTTTAGACAGCAACCTTGTGCCTTTGCCTCTGATTCTGCTAAAGTCGCTTATTTGGTGCAACTTATGACTGGGCGGGCGCTTCAATGGGCTCAGGCAGTTTTAAATACCCAGCCCTCTGTGTCATATGACGTCTTTCTCAGCAAGTTTCGCTGTGTGTTTGATAAAGGCGCTAGCTCGGATGCTGCAGGTCATCGCATGTTTTCTCTGAAGCAAGGTAGGAGGAGTGTTGCTGACTTTTCCGTGGAGTTCTGGATCCTGGCGGAGGAGTCGGGCTGGGAGGAGAAAGCACTGCGTGGAGCCTTCCTCAACAGCCTTAATGAGAATATTAAGCGTGAGTTAGCAACCAAGGAACTGCCTAAAGCTTTGTCTGCTCTAATCAATATGTGTATTAACTTAGACGACCACATGCGGGAGTTCGGCAGAAGAGCCGGGGATGGTCGGCGGCCTGCTGGGGGCACGGGTACATCTAGGGACCTTCCTACTCTGATGTGGAGAAGTGAGGAGGAGCAACACGGGGATGAAGAGCAACCCATGCAGCTCGGCGGAGCCAAGCTTTCCTCCTCTAGACTGGGGCGCAAACAACGGACTGGTGAGTGCTTTCTTTGTGGAAAAAGAGGACATTTTGTTGACTCCTGCCCAGACCGAGTAAAAGAGTCGGCCCGTGAGTAATTGTGGGGATACTGGCGGGCGCCACAACAAAAGTGTTCCCTCACCTCAGCTGCCCTGCTAAATTAATGTCTCACTCCCTCACTCACTCCTGCTGCGCACTCATTGACTCTGGTTCTGAACAAAATTTCCTAGACGAGGAGTTAGCCAACATCTTAGGCCTGCCCCTACTTCCCCTTCCAGAGGTCCTGAAGGTCTCAGCCTTAAATGGCGGCCATCTAGCCTCCGTCACACATCGCACTCAGGAGGTTACACTCATTATTTCGGGAAATCACTCTGAGAAAATCAGTTTGTTGGTATTCAAAGCCCCCCACACCCCACTGGTACTGGGATTTCCTTGGCTCCAACATCACAACCCCCAAATCGACTGGGCCAAAGGGTGTGTAACTGGCTGGAGCACGCGGTGTCATGAACAATGTTTACTTGCCGCTGTCCCGGACAATCCTGGGACCGCCTCTGTGAAAAGCTCCTCACCCCCCGACCTTTCCTTGGTGCCCGCCGACTACCACGACCTCGGCCAGGTATTCAGCAAAAGTAAGGCGTTGTCTTTGCCTCCACATCGGCCTTACGACTGTGGAATCGACCTACTCCCAGGCGCTCCCCTGCCAGCAAGTCGGCTCTACAGTCTGTCTAAACCGGAACGCGAGGCCATGGAATGCTACATAACGGAGTCTCTGGTCGCAGGTATTATTCGCCCATCTACTTCGCCTTTAGCAGCAGGATTCTTCTTTGTAAAGAAGAAAGATAAGAGCCTGCGTCCCTGCATTGACTTTCGAGGGCTGAACAAGATCACTGTTAGGAATAAATATCCACTCCCCCTGCTGGCCTCGGCATTCGAACTATTACAGGGGGCAGTCCTGTTCACCAAACTGGATCTTCGGAGTGCCTATCATCTGGTTCGCATCCGCAAGGGTGACGAGTGGAAGACGGCTTTCAACACCCACCTGGGGCACTTCGAATACTTAGTGATGCCCTTCGGTCTCACTAACGCCCCTGCGGTCTTCCAGGCCCTGATTAATGATGTGCTCAGGGACTTTATTAACCATTTTGTCTTCGTGTATCTGGATGACATTCTGATTTTTTTCCAGGTCGCAGACTGAGCACATCATGTACGTCTGGTTCTACGGCGCCTATTGGAGAACCGCCTTTTTGTGAAAGCGGAGAAATGTGAGTTCCATGTGGAAACTGTTTCTTTTCTGGGTTTCATTGTGGAACAGGGGCGTTTGCGAGCTGACCCGGCCAAAGTCAAAGCCGTAGTGGAATGGCCTATTCCCAAGACCCGCAAGGAGGTGCAGAGGTTCCTGGGCTTCGCCAATTTCTACCGCCGCTTTATCAGGGATTTCAGCAAGGTAGCCCTTCCTCTAACCAACCTAACTTCTCCTAAGTTGTCTTTCCAGGGGTCCTCCGCAGCCCAGCAAGCGTTTGATCGGCTCAAGCACCTGTTTTCCTCGGCTCCGGTCCTCGTCCAGGCGGACCTCGGCCGGCCTTTCGTCGTCGAGGTGGACGCATCCGATTCAGGCGTGGGGGCGGTTTTCTCCCAACGGATCGACGGCAAGTTGCATCCCTGTGCGTTCTTCTCCCGCAGGTTGTCTCAGGCCGAGAGAAATTACGATGTGGGCGACCGGGAGTTGCTCGCCATCAACTGGGCCCTTGAGGAATGGCGACATTGGCTGGAGGGCACTGAGCAGCCTTTCGTGGTGTGGACGGACCACAAAAATCTGGCGTATCTCCAGGCAGCCAAGCGCCTCAACGCCCGACAAGCCAGGTGGGCCTTATTTTTTACTCGTTTTCACTTCTCCATTACTTACAGGCCCGGTTCTAGGAACACTAAGCCAGACGCGTTGTCGCGCCAGTTCGCACCCGTGACCGATGAGGACGAGAAGGAAAAATCCATCCTGCCCCCCACCTGCATTGTGGGTGCACTAACATGGGAGATTGAAAAGGTGGTCAGGGACGCCCAGCGACAGGAGCCCGACCCTGGCACGGGCCCGAAAGGGAGACTATATGTTCCGGCCACAGTGCGTAGTCAGGTCATTCACTGGGCACATACTGCCAAGTTTTCGTGCCACCCAGGTAAAAATCGCACTGTCTCCTTTCTACGACGTTTGTTTTGGTGGCCCTCTCTTGTTCTCGATGTCCAGAACTATGTTGCAGCATGCCCGGTGTGCGCACGGAACAAAACCACCAACTCGCCTGCTTCTGGCCTCCTGCGACCGTTACCCACTCCAAAACGCCCATGGTCGCACATCGCCCTGGACTTCGTCACCGGCTTGCCTCCCTCTGCAGGTAACACCTCCATTCTAACCATTATTGAACCACCTTCCTCTGTCTTCCTCATCCTTAAGGATTTCAAATTTTTTCTCACAAGTCTCAATCAACCCAAGATACAAATGGCCATTTTTGCAATTTTTGAGCACAGTGGCAACATTGTCCCTGTTACAAGTCAGTGTACCATTAAAACGCATGTGAATCTGTTATTTATGAGCTGAAATAGTTTTTAAAAAAAAGTTGTTATGAAGGGAAACATCCCACGCAGGGCCCATTTTCCCTCTCCGTTCCATGTCTCTTTGATCATCTGAGTTTGTCCTCACCTCTCTCTCCCTGCTTTAGCCTTACCATATCAATCGTTATTTTATATACACTTCATCAAAGCAGCTTCAGGGCAAAAAAAAAGAAAGAAGAAAAAAAGCACAAAACCTCAGCAGAGGCTAGGGTTTGATTTCTTACATAGATCCAAACCTAACGGGGGAGTCTTGTTTTCCTGCTTGAAACAATCTACATTAATCCTACTCCCATGGAGAGCTCTAGTTGAGGTGAGGAGTTTTGTTCCACTCCCTGACCAAATGCCATCATATGAAGTGGAGACCTGCCAGCCTCAAGCTTTGATGTATAAGCAAATTAGTTAGAGCTGCCTTATACTTTTCTAATTCCAGCCAAATAGCAACGTATGTCAGGTACACACATGTAACAGATGTGCCACACATATCTTCACACCTGTCTTTGGACTGGTGTGAATGGTTGTACCAAACCCGGTTTATAAAGTGCCCAACTCTAAACAGCACAGCCATTAGAACTAGGACGATACCTCACAGCACAACTAGTGCTGTCAGTGTTAATCCCGTTAAAATGACGTTAACACCATAACTGCACTATGGTGTTAACGCTAACTCGCTAACGGAGATTTGCCGCCACAATACACATTGGCCAGCACAGGACCACTAGTGTGTCTGCAACTATCCTTGTGCTGGCCCATGTGTGGGCCACCTCTGGCAAACCTGATCTGGGCCACCAAAGGGTCGTCATTCTTTGTGGTATGTGGGCCATGTGTAAGCACATTGTGTGGGCCAGATCGGGGCCATACCAATTTTGCTATGTGGGACGGCAAGGCCGGGATGGTCCATTTGGTAAAGTAAATCCCTTGGGCATCTTTCTTGGCCTTTAGACAATAATTCTGATGGCAAAGGAACCAAACGGGACAGGTAAAAAAAAAAGCAAAAAAAAAAGCTAAAAACAGGAAGCTATGGCTACAGTTTGCATAAGTTCAACATAATTAGACAACAGAAGATCGCAAAAATGTTGCCTGGTCTGATAGGTCATGATTTCTGCTGGGACACTAAGCTGGTAGGTCCAGAATTGGACATAAACAACATGAAAGTAGGGATGGGTATCGTTTAGGTTTTATCCGATACCGGTGCCAAACCGGTACTTTTGAAACGGTGCCGGTGCTTAAACGGTGCTCGAACCGGTACTTAAAGAATGGAGAACTTTGTCCAAAAACCTTTTATGTTTAGCTGTTTTTTTGTGAAAAGATAACAATGTTAGCTTTTTCTGCAGCTATAGGGCATATATGGTATCACTCTTAGCTGGAAGCAGTGCAATGTAAAAAACACAAACTTTGTCCAAAAACCTCTCATATTGAACTGTTTTCCAATTTTTTCTTTGGTCATTTTAGCCTTTTTGGCCAGGGTGAAGGGAGTATCTGCAATCAAACAAGAAGACAGCCGCATGTAACTACAACGGTGGTTGCTAGTTTACCTTACATGCATTAATGTAATAACGTGGTTAGCGTACTCAACGTAAATTACACACGGACAACATTAAGCTACTCACGCAGAGAAGAACGGCTGCTGTTGCCATCATCATCTGTCATCATTTCTGCTAGAAAAACTGGCAGGGCTAGGGGCCAGGGATGTTGCCGATAACAGGCACCACACCCGTAGTAGGTATGGTGCATTTCTCGGCTTTAAAAAAAACGCTATGTGTCGCCAGGTGTTTCATCAGACATGAGGCGTTACCTCCTTTGAACAGTATCACCTTAAAGCACTTGTTGCAGGCTGCTGAGTTTGCATCTCTTGCTGTGAAGTACAGCCAGACTTTTGACCGCTTCACCGTGGGCATTTTTAATCTGTAGCTCTGCTCTAAAAGAACATATGTACCTGGGCCCGCCTACTATCCTTGGAAAGGTAAAATGATTGGCTAGAATCTGAAGTATATGATGGTATAATGATGTGGAGAATTTCTTTCACACATTTTGGACCCCTAGAACCAATTGAGCACTATTTAAACACCAAAGCCCATCTGAGTATTGTTGCTGACCTGTTCCATTTCTTTTATGACCACGCTGTACCCATCTTCTGATGGCTGCTTCCAACAAACCATGTTACATGCCTCAAACCATCTCAAACTGGTTTCTTGAATATGGCCAACACAGTCGTCAGATCTCAGTCCAATAGAGCACCTTTGGGATGTGGTGGAGCAGGAGATATCATGAATGTGTAACAGACAAATCTGCAGCAAATGTGTGAAGCTATCATGTCAATGTGGATGAAAATCTCTCAGGAGGTGTTTCTAGCACCTTGTTGAATCTATGGCATGAAGAAATAAGGCAGTTCTGAAGGTTAAAGGAGGTCCAGTACTAGCAAGGTCAGCCTAATGAAGCAGCCAGCGAGTACATGCTGCGAAGACATGTAGCTTTAGCAGGTGGTAATAAACATATATACATAGACTTTTAAAAAAAACAAAAACCTTAAACACTGAGCACCATGCTCTTTTCCCCTGACAACAGACCTCGCTGTTCTCTGCTCTTTTAAAACAGAAGCACTTTGTTAGCTTTCGCTAATGCCTGTCTGCGTACGTCCCAAGAGATATCCATGCCGGGTAAATGTTCACATTTTAGATATAAGACAACACAGAATATCTTTAAATGCCTCTATTAGCAAAATATGAATAATTCAGCACCTGCGGACCTAAGTGTGATATATTTAAAATAGGGTGAAGGCATGGAGTTTATGATTTATGATCACTGGGGTCAGGTGGTGGTGGGTGGGGGGCAGTGTCATTGAATCACCCCTCACTTCGGATGTAACGACTTAACTATGCGTATGACACGTGCTAAACATGATCGCCGGCCTGCTGGCCAGCCTCATTCTAGGGGAGGTCGCAACTTCATTATGCCATCTGAAACCAGTGTGGGAGCCCGCTCAAACAGGCTAAGACCAATTATTTAGATTAATTCGATACACCCTTCCCAACCCCATTCTGCTCGGAGCATCTGCTTAGGCTCAAGGAAATGATGATGTACGAGGCGTAATTTAGCCTTGAGAGAGGGAGAGAAATCACTGTGGCTGATTGTGGCCAAATGAAATTCAGATGAACTGAGCTTATTAAGAGGTAAAGGGGATGGGAATGTACAGGTAAGAGGTTTATCAGTGTTAATAAATGCTATGGCTACCTCCCCTGAAAGCTCTAGAAGAAGAGAAGAAGAGGTGGGGAGGGGTGAGGGTCTTCAGTCGTCCAAATGGACTCGACATCAGCTGTGGCCGAGAAAGATCGGAGAATTATCACATACAGCTCATTTCTAGAAGTTAGTGCTGCTTTTATGAGTGGTTTTCTCAGCACCAGATGGGCAAAATGTTGCACGGGCATTGTTTTACAGTGCCGATGTCATCCTGAATTAACAGCGGTACTTCTCAATAGGCGTCGGTGAAGCATCTTTCTGGAAATCGCCAGGCAAAACACAGCAGAACATGAGAAGAGGCACAAAGCTGTAGCGATGGCGGCTCAGATGTCATTATTATTTATGAATTACACCAAAGCTCATTTTAGCAGCAATGAAATCTTAAATGGGGTTATGAGAACATCATCGCCACTGTGTATCACTGAGCCTTATAAAATAATGGATTTAAATGGAAACTCACTGCCAGCGTTAATGAAGCATGACAAGCATTCCCAGTTTACACAGAAAGAGGGAGAGCGGCAGAAAGGAGTGAAGTGATAAAAGAGGTTCATGGGTTTGTGAAATGAAAGGCCATGGAAGGCAGTGGGATGGGGGGATAAAGTCTGTTTTCACATTTTACCTGAACATATATAAATTGGGTCATTAGGGTTAGGATTGGCTTTAGGTGGAAAGCACTGTGTAGAGAGCTTGAGGTTGGAAACTTTATGGAGATTATATCAGATTTTTTATTTTTCCTCCTACACCAGGTTTGTAAATTATGAATTATGGTCATGACAAAAAAAAAAGAAGAAAAAAAGAAAATCTTTTCATATCCCAAGTGTCCTGTGTGACTTTGTTACTTGCTGTAAGCTTTTCTTTGATGGAGAGTGAAGATGGAGTGGACCCTAGGATAAAAAGTTATTTTTTCTCTTGTAAGGCAAATGCACACCCCGTTGTTTCGCAACATTTCATATACTTGCATACAAGTCAGAAAGAAGCAATTCTCCCAACTCTTTCAAGTTTGAATTGGAAGACTTTAATACATCAAGAGTTATTTTAGATTGAGGTAGGTAAACACACTGCCTCTGATGCAGAAATCAACAGTCGCCCCAGGATCATCCCTGCTTTTAAAGCCGTTATTTGAATACAAGCCTGTGTTTCTGCATGACTATATTTGTTTGCACTGGAGTCCACTCCGAGCTATAGATTCATGTCTTTGTGGGAGTCAGAAAGCGGCCATGTGTTTTGCTTGCTAATGAAGCCAAAGGATGAGAAGAAAGAAACCTTGTTTACTCAATGAAGATAACAACAGCTCAATCACCCACCTGACCTGAATCCTTAATTGGGATCATTATTATACTCGGGACAACTAAAAGAAGATAAGTTTCCCATTTGCATAGCAGAGCGGAGATGATAACTGACGCTGCATGTCACCTGTAGACAAGGAGCTTCAATCACAGGAGAGAGTAGATTTATCGTTTCTTACGTCACAGCCGTGAACGGAAAGCTTTTAATCAGATCAGTTTTCTGTAAACAGAGAAACACATGCATACATAAGCCCCATGCTCCTACATGATAGCCAAACCTGTGAGTCCTGAATGAGCAGTCCAGAAGCCCAGGAATATCCAAAAATCCTTGCTGTGGATCTCTACACCTGGTACACTCTCATACAAGCTGCGGTAGTGGACATTAGCTAATCTTAGCTGATCCCTTTCTGAGAACGCTGTTGAATCTGGAATATTGCTTCCTGTGAAAGTTGTGATAGGCGCCATCTGATATGCATTAGCATTAGCGACAAGCTTAAGTGAAATGTCATTTTTTTCAGTGAGCCTGATCGCATGTATCAACCAAGCTGGAACTCACCGGAGGTTTCTTGTGGTATAGATATTAATTTCACTCTGATGTGCCCACAGTGAGCCTGAGTGCATGAGTGGATGAATGCAGTCACACATACAGCCTCAGTTTGAGACCGGGCTTGAGATTTCAATATCGCCATGACTTTATTGCCATTATTGCCCTGTTGGCAGCTAATATGTGAGTGAAATGCCAGTTTCCCTGCTTGTTCCTTTGTTATCCTCAACACATACACACATATATGCGCACACAAGTTGCATGCTCAGGCCTGACTGCTCTTTTTCCAGGGGACTTGATGGATAAACTCGGGCTGTTTTGTGAGAAAAATGTGTGAAATGTTATAGGCAGACAATTTTACACCCCTCTCTATGTTTAGACATATCCATTTTTTCTTTGTTTGTTTTTTTTTTTTGGCCGGCAGATCTTTGCACAGTTGGACATTTTCCTGGCCATAACTGTAAATACAAAACAGGAAACAACTTGCTGTTGTTGTGGAAGTTTTCCATTTAAATAAAGCCTGCAGACGAGCGGTGAGCAGTAGCTAACATTCTTTAATCAAAAAACAAAGAACACAAAACCAAGTTGGTGGAGAGCCTGCATGACCGCGGGGCAGACGGTCAGCAGTCTCCCAGAGCCTAACATGGCTCTCAGTTAAATGCCGTCTCCAGGAACAAAAGGCAGTACACAGCTGTTTCACACCTTAAGGTTCACACTCCCTCGAAGAGACAAAAGATTCTTCCTGTGGAGTTTTCTGCTTCCCCCAACTTCCTTACTAGACCCCCACCATTTGTCTGAGTATGAGTGTGAAACATGTTAAAATCCAGTGGCACCAAGGCATTATACAATAAAATAATGTGATTAATACACAAGTAAAAGAAATTCCTATACACTGTCAACACTGTGTAATGTCCCTCAGAGTTTAGCAACGATCAGTCAGGAAAAAACAAGACTTGTCTCCCAACTTGACATTTCAGAAGTGTTATAAATATTTTAAATTAAGGGTAAAGAATTAAAGTGTTATATTTCATTATTTTCTTTATTATGTCTCAGTTGATGAGCTGCTTTTGGACAAAGGCAAAATTTTTATTCATCCATTCTTATCTATCCTCTGTGCCAGCTGCTGGTTGCTGCTTTATATTAACCTACAGACATGCTAGTTAGCGATCCTCAAATAGCTCTCAGCATTACAAGAAATATTACTCAAGTGTCGCTTTGAACAGTGTTGTTTTTGAATATTCTCATCTAATACAACAATTATATTGAAACTAATCAGAATTTGTAAGAGGACATTTAAATCTACATATCTATAATTATCTACATAATTTATAATTTATGATTTCCACTGGACAGGAAGCCTATTTTCAGCAACCATCGCTTCTGTGTTCATTACTAGGAGTCAACTGATCAGGGTTTGTGGGTTTCATTATAGACTCAAAAAGTCCTTAAAAAAACAACAAGTTTGATCTGAAATCAGTCGGGAGGATTTTATCCATGAAATGAAGGATATTCGATGCAAGTATTCATACAACTGTGCATACTACTTCCTTCACAAACCAGAAGAACCTGTTTCTTGCAGATACCATTTAATGAAGCCAGCTGAGGACCTGTGAGGCACCTAGAGGCTCTGATGTACCTGCTCTTTTGATCATTTGTGCACAGGGGCCTCTAACTATTTTGGTTAGAGCCATTTTGTACCAGCTTGTTAAGGAAGTACACTGTACTCTTCAATTTTTAAATTTTTTTTCCAATTCCTGCATGAAATAGCCTTCATTTTGTTATTCAAGAAGTGTCTGGCAGGTCTAAAAAATAATAAATGCATTTTAGAATACATTTGTCATTGATTTGGTTACTTCCTGTTCATTTTAAAGGTTTTTTCTCCTCATATAGCTTTCCTTCTGTTGTTTTTTTTTTTTTTGTCTCTCTTGGTATTGTTATTCACCTATGTCTTATCATTCCTCACCATGCTTTTTTTTGTTGGTAATATCGTTTGTGTTTGTCAGGTTTATCTGGTCTTTCTCCAGGTTCTGTCTTTGTTTTCCCAGTTGGCATCCCAGCCTTTGGTTTGGGCTTTGTATTCTCCTTCTTTAGTAGCTGCTGGATTTTTACCCACTGCCAACGGGCAGCTCTTTTTGTTCAGCCTTTCCAAGTTATTAAAGAACATATTTTTGTCTGCATTTGGGTCCATTTTCTGAGTGTTAGTGGCAACATGAGATGATCAACATAATCAATTTGTCACAGTAATTCTAGTTTAATTTAGATTCCGTATTTGTTGTTCTTCATGGTTTTGGTTCTTTGTATTGTTTTCTGCTTGTGTTATATTCTTAGTTCCAAGGCTTTAAGTTTCTGTTACTTTGCCTTCCCTGTGTTCCACGTTTCATGTCTGGTCATCCTTGTCCCCAGTCAGTCATGTCGCCATGTCTCAGTGTCAAGTCTGTGTCTTTGTGAATGTGTCTTGGTTCCTGTTTTACTTTGACAGTCTAGCATCCTATGCACAGTGTTTTCAGTTTTGGCTCCTCCACGTCTCGTTATGTGTGATTACTTCCAGCTGTGCTCTCCTCCTGTGTCTCATTCCCTCGTTATCCTTCTGTGTATTTAAGCTCTGCATTTTCCTCTGTCAGTTGTTGTGTCATACCGCATGTTGCTGTGTTTCCGCCATGTGTCATGTAAATTCCTTTGTTTTAAGTTTCCTAGTTCTAGTTCCATGTTTCTAGTTCTCTGAGTTTTAGTTAGCACTTTAATGTTTGGATGATTTACTACAGCAATAAAGCTGCCTCCCTAAGTTCATCCCTCTGTGTCTCATCAGTCCTGTGTTTGGGTTCTTCATCCTGCCTGCCACACATGACACAATTAGCCTTTTAATGAGCCTTTTGCCGAAAATGGCTCTCTGCATGCCCACGCCGATATTCCACTGAAAATCATCAATTATTTGTGATGAATGATTCTAATAATAAGAAAATAGTGCTTACCATTCTTTGGATTAATTTGATGTTATACTCTTCTAGATCAAAACACATACAATTTAAAGTGACCCTACTCTTTTCAGTATTTTTCATGAAATGTTAAACTATTACTCCAACGATCTCACAAAGTTAAAGCTCCTTGTTCCCATTAACAGGCCTTTAGTTTCTGCTGCAATCACAAATTCTACAGATACAGTGAAGTAACTGTTTTCAAACTTTTTGATAGAAACAGCGCAAATAGCATTTTTATTTCTCGGTTCACATTCAGGTATTTAAAACACCAACTCAGCATTTTCTGTTGGAACCACAGAAAGTCATATAATTGCATGACTTGGTCCAGGTGTGAGTATTTTAGTAGAATGAAGGTTCCTTAAGGGAGACAGGACAGGAAGGCTAAGGGAGCCTTCATCGATGTCCTATTACTGTCAGATCTACCAACCATAGATCGGTTCCAGCCCAACAAGCTCACTCTGGCAACTCTAAATTGGCATGTATGAAAAAGAAAACAGATTTTATCCATCGCTATCCATCCATTACATTTTGCATCTTGCTCCTATACATCAGGCATTAGAGCCCATTACAGCAGGGAGTGGGTGGATAACTATACTCTTAAACTCTATCTTTTCAAAGTAATTTGTAGCAAAGGTGTTTTCTGTCCTGACTGTGGCCTAGAATATTGAAGAGTTTGTGTCATTCTTAAGTGCCACATATAGTGAACGTGTTTACTACCTGAGTACAGATCTATTATGGATGTATATAAAGCACTGAATGACAGCACTTGCTATTCTCACGGTTCAGTGGCTATGAGAGGAACATTTATTGCTATACTGACTGAAAAAAGATGTCTAGATGTGAACAAAGAGGCTTTTCCAGGTAGTATCCGGTGTATTATTAGTTTAGCAAGCTGGATTGCAGAGCTTAGCAAGGACAAGACTGATTGATCATTTCACCCAGAGCTTCTCTGCTTCAAGTCCATGCATGATGACTAATTGGATGGCAAACAATCTGAATGCAAACTGTGGCACTTTCTATTGAGTCTGTTCAGCGGAGTGCATAATTATTTAACAGCATTAACTTAAATGCACTGCTGGTGTCTTCTTCAAAAAGGGAACACTTCAGTCATGCCACAATTGCTCTAGTACTGAGTCTGATTTGTTTGCCTTGGTAAACAAACTGTGCTCTTTACTGAATTCAGCAGATGTATAGGCCATGTCATCCTTCAAAGTTCATTTAATGCCAATGAAGAACCAGTGTCCTCCTAACTGGTAATCTGTTTTATAGCAGACTGTGAGAAATTTAAAACATTAATAACTTAAAAGGTAAGGGACCTATTACGTCTACCTAAAATTCAATCTAATCTTATTCTATCAGTTATCAGAAAAAAACAACCATTCAACAAAAACCAACATGCTGATTCCTATTTAACACAGCGCAATCTAGATCATTATTAAGAAAACAATTTTGCAGTGAAAATATAATAAATAGAATACATGTATTTAGTGAGGGCATTCCTGGCAACTTTCTCTGAAGAATAGAAAGAAATCAGACCTGCAATGGATATACTGCATCTGTATTTAATGTTTTTTTATAGTAATGTGGTGTTTTGAATAGTGCTGAAATGTATGTCATTTTGCTCCCTGTATAAAGCTTTACATGCATAATATTAAATTAGTTTGCTGAGTGTCAGTAGTTATGTGCCACTCTACTGTAACACACCTGACATATAACCATTTATTATTTTTAGGAGAAGACAGTGATGATTGTAAAAAAGGTGTTTATATATACAGTCACTTGTGAGGACACACAAACCCTTTGAAGGGATTTAAAGGCGTTTTTTCAGGCTCAAAATGTGGTTTTAGTGTCAAGGTTACAATTAGGTTATGGTTAGGTTTAAGGTAAGGGTTAGGGTTAGGCATTCATTTTTAATGGTTAGGGTTAGGGGCTAGGGAAAGCATTATGTCAATGAAGGTCCTCACTAAGATAGCTGAAGTGTGTGTGTGTGTGTGTGTGTGTGTGTGTGTGTGTGTGTGTGTGTGTGTGTGTGTGTGTGTGTGTAATAAGATAAGATAAGATAAGATAACCTTTATTAGTCCCACACGTGGGAAATTTGTTTTGTCACAGCAGGAAGTGGACAGTGCAAAAGTTATGAGGCAAAAATTAGAATACAATAAGAATAAATACAGTACACAACTGTACAGAATAGAATAAAATAAAATACTATATACAGTAGAATAAAATAAAATAAATATACAATAAGATAAAAATAGAATACAAATACAAATACTATATACAACTGAGTAAAAATACAACGATGACAGAAAGGATTATTGCACTTATAATAGCACATCTTTCCCTAAGAAGCAATAACCTAAGAATTGCAGAATCAGTTCAGTGTATGGAAACTTCCTCCCTGACCTTGCATGTAAACATTTTACACCAAAATCACTAATTTCCAATATTTTTATATATGAATGTATTTATATTTAGTAGGGAGAGCGGGGTAAGTTGTCACACGGGTAAGTTGTCACACTGTTCATAACTCCAACACTAGAGGCTCTATCTCAAAAATGAAATAGCCACTTTGTGTGACTTCTTCTTCTATAGTCAACCTCCTGTTCACATGTGGTCAAGACTGCTCTAATCTGAGGTGAGCACATCTTTTTTATTTTTTTGACCTAAAAGGAAAAATAAATCACTTTAAATTTTCTTCAGTACAACTTTGTTAGGTATAGATGTTACAGATTATTATTTTACACAAAATAGAGGAGACATTAACGTGTCTTTTGATACTTCAGCTGATGTGCTATGTTGAGCTAACCCTGACATTTAGCCAAAATTAGCATAAATGTCAGTTTGGGGCAAGTTGTCTCATTAACTTTGGGGCAAGTCGTCACATGTGACAACTTGCCCCAGTACAAATAAATGCTCCAAATAATTGTGATATTGTAATTCATTTGTATTTGTAATAAGGTTTTTGAAGAAAGGAAGGAGAGGCAGGAATTAAGGAAGGAAGGAAGAAAGTAAGATGTTCGAAATTATCAACGAAAGACAGAGCGTGGCAGAACACCACCTGACATTATGTTAAAGGCAGTCAGGCAGGTAAAGATGCAGAACAAATCAATCACAAGTACAGCAAAGGATTTTGACATAAATTACCGCACTGCAATTACTGACAGCGGACTACCAACTCCAGAGGACATCCAGCCATATCCAAAAGCTGGCCGCCGAAAACCATCCAGCAAAGGAAGAAAACGACGCAAATCAGCAATTCTAACCGACACGCCAGTGAAGCAGCAACTAGAAAAAGAAAAGAATAAGGCTGAATCTAGCAAAAAGCTGTTTCAAAAGAGAGGGACGTGAGGGGGGAAAACATCTGGACCTATGAAGAACAACGCAGCTAAAAGAAGAAAAATAATTCAAGAGTCATCATCAGATGATGAAGAGTGCTTCTGCCTTGTCTGTGTGGAGCCATTTTCAAACAGTCGTCCAAAAGAGACCTGGGTAAAATGCGTAAAATGCAACAAATGGGCCCATGATGCTTGCACCTCAGGCCAGGCAATTTATGTGTGCCAGAATTGTGACTATGAAGTTGAGTCTGATTAATCAGAAATAAGGCATCTGTTTTGTTCAGAGGATAAACATGTTAAGTAAAGCAAGTTATTTGCAGCATTCCATTCAGTTATGATGGATTTATGTGCAAGCCAGAGAACATTTGAGTTTAAAGTTCAAACTAAAGTTTTCTTTCTACTTAATGTTTTGATTAAAATGTGTATTGGATTGAAATAATTGTTTTTTTCCAAATTCTCTTGGCATAATTGTTCAAATTTCCAGTTTTGGTTTGAATTTAACAATTAAAATCAATAATCATAATTAAGTATTTGTGTTCATATTTTAAGATAATCTAGTGTGACAACTTACCTGCCGATGGGGCAAATTGTCACAAGTGCACATTCTCCATTCAACAGTCTACAACTCCGTAATGAGATAAGATATGAAAATGTAATCAATACATCATATGTGCCTGAGACTTCCGTCTTTCATTTGGTGAAACATTTATTACGTTGTGATGTATGGTGCTCAGTAAAAGTTAGTCAGTGTGAAGAGTGTGACAACTTACCCCGCTCTCCCCTACTGATGCTGCTGAAATTAGGAGTATGCAATTTGTGTTTGTTTTGAAGACTAGTGTCTAAATTGTGACCTTTTAAAAGAGTATTAAAACTATCCCCATGGTGTCAACTAAATACACTACTTAAAGAAATAAAGGAACAGGCTATTTAGAATGTAGCATGAAGTCAGTTAACCTTTTGAGGTATTGATTTAGTCAGTTAAGCAGCAGAGAGGGTTGTTAATCAGTTTCAGCTGCTTTAGTGTTAATGAAATTAACAACAAGTGCACTAGAGGTGCATCATTGGGACAACCCCCAAAACATGAAGTGACATTTCCCCCAAGCCTTTCGGTCTTTTTATTTTTTCACTTTTTTATTTGGCTAGGGTCAGTATCACAACTGGTAGCATGAGATGATACTTGGACCCTACAAAGTTGCAGAGGCAGTCCAACTCCTCCAGGTGACACGTCAATGGCACCAGAAGGTTTGGTGTGTCTGCCAGCACAGTCTCAAAAGCATGGAGGAGATAACAGGAGACGGGCAGTTACTCTAGGAGAGCTGGACAGGGCTGTAAAAGTTTTTAAACCATCAGCAGGACCAGTATCTGCCCCACTGTGATAGGAACAAGTTCACCCTGAGTACATGTGACAGACGTGAAAGGGTCTGGAGAAGCTGTGGAGAAAGTTATGCTGCTTATAGCCGCTCAGCCTGACCAGTCGGCTTGTGGGTCAGGGATGGTCTGGAGGCCTCATCCAGGGACGCACAGATCACTAGAGGCCGGGCAATGGCACCCACATCGCCCTCTTGTGGTGAAAAGCCTGTAGGCAGTCTCTGGAGGATGAAAGAATTGGTACCATTGACTGCACTCCATTGTCATCCGACCTAAATCCAATAGAGCACTCTGGCACATTATCTTTCAGTACATCCAGCGGCACCAGAGTATCCAGTAACTCAGTGATGCTCTGGTCCACATCTGGGAGGAGTTCCCCTAGGACCCCAGGACTTTGAATTGAGCCCTTGTTAGGTTAATAATTTTAATTTTCATCATGCAGCATGATATCCATTTATTCTTAAACACATTATCAGTACATGTCAGTATAGATATCCAGCACATTTTATTCCCACTGCAAAATAAACAAATGACACTCCAACAAGCAAGAGCAGCAACATTTAAATATCTAGCTCACACAGTCTGAATATTTACATTTACATGAAAAAGTCTTTGTGTAAATTGAATCAAATCTTCTCATCCTATAAAAAGGCCTTAGGTGAAACAATAATTATCAATAATCTTTTAGAATTTCATTATACTTTCATGTTGCATTTTCTTCAGCAGATTTTTGCTTAAAAATGAACAAGCACCTTCAGTCAATACATAAGATTTTACTCTATCATAGTTTTGATTTTGATTGTCAACGCAGTTTGTCAACTTCTCATGATCCCTAATTTGTTATTTTCTCTCCGGCCTCATCTGTGCTGATTCGTATCCATGTAGAGAACTCCACATTTAAAGGTTTATAGATTTATAGATTAGTTATTAAAAAATACAAAAAAATCATTCATTGCACATCAGATAGGTTTTTGACATTAAAAAAACTGGTTAGTTTACTGAACAGATTTAGAAAAAGATGACGCATTGAATTAAAATGAAAAGGTTGCAACAACTTTTAAGGATCTGGTTGCCATAGTGATGCATGTCCCACTTTGTGATGAAAAGATATTCACCACATATAATATACTTCACAGTTAAATATACTAGCTATAAAATTGTGCTGACTGTTGTCTTCGTGGCACTGGTCATGTCTATAAACACAAACAAACAGATTACTTTTCGTGACCCACGCAGCCAGGTTTTTAATATGAAGTTTATATGAATATTAAATCTTGAACTAGACAGCACTTAGATTGGTGATATAACTAAAGTGAGAATGGATGTTTGATTGCAACAGGATTTGCTGGAAGAAATGAGCAACTGGGGAGGAAAACGGTCTGCTGCTTGCAGATTTTTTGCTTGATTCAGCAAGCTTAAAGGCATCCTGCAACTAAAGAACATGACAGAGTAAATGAAGAACGAAGAGGCTGAATGCAAAACCCTTTTCATGATATATAACACAACTTGTGTAAACCAAAACACATTAAAATAGAAGGGATAACAGAAGGAATGGCACACATGCACTCTGGTTTTATATAAACATATATGTATGTATATGAGTACAACTAGAAGTATACATTTCTCAAATTTTCTATAAAATTGTAATTAGACAATTTAAATAGAATTATAACAGAAAATGGCTAATATACAGTTAGTGGCAAATATACTCAGTTCAATGCCTGATATTGCAAAAACAATACCATTTTCCTTTGTTTTTTTTTTTGTTTTTTTTTTACAGGGTAATTAGCATTCATTGCTAGCATTCTGCTTATGTATCATGATTGGCTGGTTAAGAATCCACAAGCACACATGCTCCATGCTCTTTTGATGCTTGATTCAGTTACCGGACAATAACTACAGATGTTGGCTGTAGTGGTTGAATGTTGCTAACTGCTACCAAATTCTCTGTTTTTGCTCATTTGACGTGCGATATTAGGGAGCTAAATTAGACCAGCTGTCCCCAACCTTTTTTGCGGAATGGACCTGTTTATGTCCGACAATATTTTCACGGACTGGCCTTTAAGGTGTTGCAGATAAATGCAACAAAATAAAACCAGTACTAGTACCAAAAAAAAGAAGATTTATTCATAACATCCAGGAAAAGACCTATGGAAACCAAGTTAATGATAAAAAAGATAAAAAAAATAAATAAATAACGCTATAAACCGATAAAAACCTAGAAAACCATCAATTTCACACCTGAGCCTCAACTCTTGCGGTTTGGTACCAAACGACTCACGGACTGGAACCGGTCTGTGGCCTGGGGGTTGGGGACCGCTGAATTAGACCATATTTTTTGAGGTGACTGATAAATATTGTAGAGCTGAGTCAAAATGCTACATTCTTGCACAGACATATGGTTGTAAAGAGAAATAAAGAAGTACTCAGTTATTTTAAAAATCAAAGTTAAGCATGAATACTGAAGGAAACGGTTTCCAAGGCCTAATCCGTGGATCGACTTCCTTCGAGGCGTGGACGTCTATCAGCAGAGAATGTACCTTCACCTATCAGCAGAGAATGTCCCTTAGTCTGTAACACAGTCAAATATATTCTCAAGTAATATTCAAGCATGCCATTCAGCGTGTTAGTACGAGCTCGGGAGCAGCTTGGGAGAACAAGAAAACAGAGACTGCTTCAGGTTGTCTTCCCAAATTGACTCAACTTTATTCACAAGTACAACAGTTTATATAGAGGGTAAAATTCATGAGACAGCAGATTTATCAGTTTAAACCAGTACAGACCAAGATAAGGCAGCGTCTTCCTGCCCATGGGTGAAGAAGCATCCTTTGTGTAGTGTATCAGTTCAGCTACAATTGTGATTATCTCAGCGACATATTTTCAAGGCACAAAACGAAGAGTTCTTTCATTAGTGAAATCTGAAACAAACCATTTGGCCTTCAACAGGCGTCTAAAAGATTAAGAAACTAATGTAGCTGAGGGAGTGATCTCTGTGGTATTTCAACCTTGTACCAGCCTGTGATTCTCACACATCAATTCTTGGGTCAAAGAGAAAAATAACTAAAACAAAGGGGCCTTATTGAATGACAGAGTTTTCCTGTATAATGTCACTATAAAACAATATCCAGTAAATGCTACCATGGTACTAAAATACCTAACAAATACAAATAAAGGAAAACTCTTGTGGACCTTTGATTTTTTTTTTTTTTTAATGCATGTTTGGCTTTGCTGTCAAAATGTAATCCAATTAGTTTTGATCCACTTGATAGATCTGAGCACACTCTTCAATTACTCTGCCTTTATTCCATTGCTTTATCAGCAGTGACTGGACTGAATGAAATAAATAATGGTAATGAATAAATGGTACGCTCATAATAAATATTATAATAAATACACATTAAGGCAAAACAGAATCAACACGACGTTTCACAGATGGGGCAGCGTACTTTGATTCGAAAGCTCTCCCTTTTCTCCTCCATGCTTTCTCCTTTTCTGTCATTTTGATAAAGGCTCATTTTCTCTTTCTTCTGTCCTTTAGAACTTTGTTCCACAACTCTACTCTTGTCTTTTTCTGTTTTTTTCCTTACTACAAACTGACCTTTCTTTTATTGAGACTCACCAGGGGTTTGCTTCCCATGGTGAATCCTCTGAGGTTATACTCATGAAGGTTTCTCTTGATTGGTGAAGATAAATCGGTACCTGCATCTTTGTGACTTTCCTGTGCAAACCACCCAGCAGAGCTCAACTCTAACATCAATACCTAGCATGTAAAAAAAAAAAATCGAATGCAATAAAAATGTTAGTGTCTCAAATTATTAGACTTATTTTTCCTTTGAGTAAAGGAGAAATACTGTGTATCTCGTGGTCTAGTTTAATACACACAACTACAATCATGGGGAAGACTGCTTACTTGACAGCTGTCGAGATACAAGATGGTTATCATCGACACCCTACAAAAGGAGGGTAAGCCACTGAAGGACATTGCTTAAAAGGATGGCTGTTTGCAAAGAGCTGACTTGAAACATATTAAAAGAAAGTTGACTGCGAGGGAAAAGTGTGGTAGAACAAGCTGGCCGGGCAATGGGGATGACTGCAGCTTTGAGAGAATTTGAAAAGTCGATTTTAAGAACTTGGGAGAGCTTCACAGGAAGTGGACTGAGGTTTCAGTGCACAAAGAGCCACCACACACAGACGTCTTGGTGCTACAGCTATTGCATTCCTAATATTAAGCCACTCCTGAACCAGAGACAATGTCAGACCAGTGTCTTATCTGGGCTAAGAAAAAAAAGATCTGGGCTGCTGCTCAGTCTTCTTTGAGATAAAAGTAAATTCTGAATTTCATTTGCAAATCAAGGTCCTTGAAGGAAGAATGGGAAGCTACAGAATCCAAGATGTTTGAAGTCCAGTACAAAGTCTCTGCAGTCTGTGATGATTTGTGATGGCATGTCATCTGCTGGTGTTGGTTACTGTGTTTCATCAAGTCCAAAGTCAACGCAGACGTCCACCAGGAGATGTTTACAGCACTTCATGCTGACCCAGCACCTGCCCACAATCAACTGGTTTGTTGACCATGTTATCACTTTGTTTAGTTGACCAGCTACCTCACTTAACCAATGCCCTTCAGATCATCTGTGGAGCATTGTCACAAACAGAGGAAAAACATCCAAACCCAAAATACAGATGATGAAGGGCATTATCACAGCCACTTGGGCTTCAGTAACACCTCAGCAGTGCCACAAGATAAACAGCAGTTTGTGGTAAAGGAGCCCCAATTAGGCACTGGTGTGTAAACAAGCTGGACATTTCAGTAATGTAAATCATTGTTTATCCTTGTTTGAACTCTTTGTATCATAATCTAATCTAACAGGCATTTTCTTAAAAAACGTATACAGTATACATTACAGTACATTTAATAGTCAGGCTAGTTATTTTTGTACCCTTTTAGTTCAGATGCTATGTTCACCATGTTCACACTTATTATTAGTACTTACTTTCCAGGTTATGTGAGGTTACTTGTGGGAGGAGCAAGGCTTTCCTGGGACTTTGTTAGTATCAAGAATTGTTGAGCCCGCTCAGCCTCAGCCTTTCAATTGCTCAGGAGTCATCAGTCCACAAGAGTTGAATCTTGGACCCATATAGTTAATCTCCACACCATTGTAGTCTGTTAGGATAAGGAACAATACTAAGTCTTCATTTACGTCCTCCCTCATAAATAACCTAATCAACTCGATACGTGCAGGAGAAGCAAGCTGCCAAACACGCACATACAAACAGGCATGTACACAACTAGAATGCACATGTAGTCGGAGACATATATCTTAACCAGAGATACGCTCACATATTCTTGGCCCACTCACTCTTCCTTTCCTTCCACACTGTCACATTGTTTGGAGGTCCAGATGAATACAAATCAGCCTTCGCCTGTCTGTCTGGGTTTAAGGGATTGCAGCTCAGTAAATAACCAGAAACAATGTGTGAGCAAATAGAAGAAGAGATATCACAAAGGACCAACAGATACGAGGATGAACAGTTGGGCAGCTCTCTCATCACGCCATTAGTCATCAGTGGGAAGATGATGCGCAAGAAATCCCACTTCAGCCACAGGGAAAGCAGCTATTTTCTGTGGCGTTGATGCTTATTAAACATTTGCTGTTATTACTGTGTGTCTTCTTATGAATCCCTAAACTGCCCATCCACTAGGATATTGAGAGCGTAGAGTAATCCTCTAAATAAGAAAAATGTATCCAATGCAGGCTTTAGGAATTGGTATATTTTTGTGGCGTTACTCAGTGTGTTTAGTCCATGATTAAATATTTTAGTAGCATGCAAATACATGAAGTTTACACAGACATTCATTCATTCAATTCAATTCACTGAATTAAAAAAATTCAGTTGTGATCTTGTGACTTATCTCTAGCATCTCAAACTGACCATTGTTTTCACAAAATCAGATATTTGTGTGGGGTTACAGAAACAATAGATAAACAACCTTTATTATGAAAACTTGGACGCTCGTGTTGGTGCAGGTTTTATGTTTGAGTGTGTACTTTTTTTTTCCAGCAGTGGGACCGTGTTCATGTAGCGTGATCCATTGGAGGTCATTCTGTGCAGAGAAGGCGCCTGCCTGCATCAGAGCTCTGTGTTTTCCTTGAACACGATGAGAATACAGAGTGTGCAGTGTCCAATTCCGACACGTTTGTATTCTGCTCATCCAATAAAAAATTTGAAATGGTGCTGATATTTGCTGTAAAAATTTCCATTGGCTGAAAAATATTCTTCTTAACTTTTGAGCCCAGCCCATCAATTAATACCCCAAAGACCTCTCAACCTTACCCATAAAGAGCCGGGGGACATGTGAATCAAAAACAACGAAACATGTTTATTTAATTATTCATTAATACATCAATTATTTATTTTCCAACGGGTCAGCTGGAACAGAAGAAAAACCAAGCAGTATGTGTGTCTCTTGAGAAGAGGAATAGCAGCCAGTGGGACTTTTAATTGTTTTTTGTTGACATTCTTTCTTTCTCATATTCTATAAAACTTCAGTGTTTAAGAATTATCACTTACCCAAGTCATTAGTGTCATTGTAGTGGCCCCTTTAAAAGATAAATTCATTAGAAAGGTGTGTGCAGCATTTCTTACATTTCAAAATCCTTGTTTTGTGTGTGACCGTGAGCCATGCAATCTACCTGACAATTATTTCTTCCTTATTTACTGTGCATCTCATGTCAGACTACTGCAGCAGTAACTCAGTCACTGATTGAGAGTGATATTGGTTGGCGATAATGACTACACTGCTATATATTCCCTTATGATACTGTTTTTTTTTTACCTCCTCAGCAAATTGCTTCCTCCAAATCTACCAGAGGCTCCAAAACAACCTCTCCCATTTCTTCAGAAACAGATATTATACAAAAAGCCAATCTATTGCAAAAAGCCACGACAGAAATCTCATACATTATTTTTGGGGAGTGCAGAGGAAGAGTGAGAATGGTGGAAAACGTAATCCATTTTAATGGAGCTGTCTCTGTATTATTGGCAACTTTCGCCGCGCGCACCTCTTTCAGTTTCATATAAGACGTTACATGCAGTCGGAATGTGTGTGTGTCAGCACAATACTGTAAATAATAAAAGAGCCACAGTAGTGATAGGAAAGTGCAAGTCTTGAAATAGCTTTGAGGGGAGAGAATATTTATTCACTTTAATGATCAAGCCCTTTATTGACTTTTTGGAAAATCCAATATTCAGCCTGCAAGGCAGTGAGAATCGCTCTCATCGTGCTGCAATTTCACGATGGTCTCTGGGACAATAACCATTTATAAACTTCAAACAGACATCACACACTAGCGCATATAGACATCACAGACATGTATGTGCTGACAATAACGTACTGTGAACGTCCACACACAGCTCACACTGGATGTGCACTCAGTAAATGCCTGTCCTCAGTAATTTGACCTTGCGTCATCAACTTTTCAGAGGGAAACCATATTCTTATGCACAAATGTACATGTTTCACATGATTGCATAAGTATATATAAAATAATACATGTATATAGTTACATAATGTATGGATACATTTTAAAAAAATATGTGAACCTCCTTTTGCGTTTGTTTCTGGTCACAACTACCTTTCCTTCTCTTGTTCCCAATGTCATATGCTGTTGGCCCTCATCACATCGCAGTAGCCAAGGATGAGACAAAACATGATTTTGTCTGGCAGCCAGTTTCTGGCACTGCATTGATACATGGTAATCCAGCTGTCAGTGGGGAGCTGGAGGGAAAGAGCTGCAAAAGAGATGAGAGGAGGAGCAGAAAGGCAGGAACAAAGGCAGGAAGATGGAGAAAGTGGAAAGAAAGAAGTAGAATAAGAGACAGTACACATAGCGCAATATAGGTGGCTTACAGTTTTGTGAGTATTACAGCAGCCGTGTTATGAACCATCAAGGAATCCAGAGGAGAACAAGGTCTAAATGCTCAGTATATCAACCTGCTTGTAAAAGAGAAGCACTTTAAAATAGTGCTGTAAAGATGGTAGATACTGATAATCCAGCAAAGTGGTAAAATTGCTGATATTTCCTTGTAAATAAAGATGATTATGTTCTCATGTGCTTATGTCTAAGTATCTGATTGATGGCTGTCAGTATTTTTGAGCAGCAGCATGCACATTTGGTTTAAATGAACTGTAAATGTGCCTGTTTTTCTTTGATCCCAGTTGTTTTTCCATTTAACTACTTCTCCTTTATTACATTTTAAAATTGAGCATGATTTTTTTTCTTAAGATACAGAATTTACTATTGTGAGTTATTTTGCTGTGCTTACGGTATTTTTTGAACCATAAGCTGCACCGGATTATAAGGCGCACTGTTGATGAACGGGTCTGTTTTCATACATAAGGCGCATTAAGCAAAACAAAACAGTCATATAAGTCAAACTTTATTCAACTCATTCTTCTTGCTTCCTCCACTTCCGTGCCATTGATTCATTAATGTTGAATTCTCTCACAGCTGCTCTATTCCCATGTTGTTGCAGTATATTAATGACTACCCTCGTATTGTGGATGGATTATCTCAGTTGTTCTCCTGACTGAAGTTTCGTCCGTTTACAGCATCCTGCCATGTGACTGCATTTGTCCGTGGATTTGTATCATTGGGAACCTTCGCATTAACTTTTATCGAGTGGAAAAAAGTTACCATTCATCCTCCAGCTTCACTGTGTTTGTGTTATGCTAACATAGCCCTGTCGTTAGCAATCATTATATACCAGCTAGTCCAACTTCAGTAACCCTACAAAAGTCATTGCTGTTTCGTTTTCTGTCTTCATTTATGTTGGAAGTGATAGCAGAGCTGTACGTTTTAATTTTTCAGAAATCTCTCAGTCAGAATTTGCTATATCATGTTTGGCTGGAAACTAGCGAGCTACCTTCATGCTAACTTCTAACTCCGTTAAATTGAATAAATTCTGTTTTCATGGATGCCTGGATGTTAAACACAATCGTTACACCTGGTAAAGCAGCAACGCTGATCCTTTTATTAAAAATGAAAGAATTTAGACAGTTTTTAACAGCGATGATGCAGTTTTTGTTTGACTTTTGGGACCTGAAGCGGACAAAGTTTTGGACCCAGATTACTCCGCGAGGCTCCTGACTACAGTAGCCAAAATGCTCCGACAAGTGGTGCAGCTTCGTGGCTTACCAAAGTCATGCTGAAACATTTTTTAACAGATTTTTGAGGGCCATGTACCACATAAAATCATTTCGAGGTCAGTAAGCACAAGCCGAATTCATACATAACCAGATTATAAGGTGCACTGTCGATTTTTGGGAATATTAAAGGATTTTAAGCACGCCTTCTAGTGTGGAAAATATGCTAAATTAATGCAAATAAAGACTTCTGCACAGTCTGTACAACACCCTGTATGGACCCATATAGTCAAACAGTTATACCTTTAGCTAACTTATCACAATCCAGTACCATATAAAGAAAGTCAAGGATGTTGCTTCTTTTTTTCCAACTGTTTCTTTTCTTTAAATTTATTTAACAAGTGTTATCTCTGGGACATACATAAACATAATGGAAGCATGCCAGATTTGAATACAACTATTAATGGGAAGGTCAAACATGCAAAAGACGCAGAAATACATTTGCCGTCGCTCACTGGTGTTTACTGAAAAATCCTACTTCCTGCCTCGCAGACAGGTTGGCAGAATGCTGAACCCAAGACTTGATTATCGGCTGAGCTGGCAAGACAAATTCATGAGCTTCCACTGACCGTTCAGAGCACCGAACGATTGCTAGTAATGCATCTGTGGGGAGATAAATATGATATTTCATTAATGTCAGTTGGAATATGTTCAATTCCTCTGTTCACCAGCATTGGTTATACACTATCAATCACTCAGCAGCACATAAATGCATTAACTGACCCTGTTATGATAGTGAGAGACGCTGTCAGGAGACAAGATGTCTGCACTGATGAAATATCGCCAGTCTCAATACTGACTTTGTATTGATTTTGCGGTTAGACGCTGGGCTTGTTTTGATAGAGAATGTCCAATTAAAAGTTTTCATTAAAAAAAGATTTAGTTATTTTTATTTATTTATTTTTTGTTCTTTGAAATGCTTAATTTTAAACTCAGCCATAGAAGGCCTTTATTTGGGTCAAGATAACATTTCAGCAAGGTGTTTTCAGATGTTTGTCTTTTGTTTTACACGATTATTACGTCTGCGCACTTTTATGTTCTTCCTTCAGACCTCACCGTGACAGTGTAAAACGGCTAAAGCACAAGCGTAACTTTACTCGGTATGAATTAATGACCCCTAGAAACTCAATTTGAACACAAATTTTAGATAATTAAAGCCAATATGTCATTGTTAGGGTTGATAAACTTTACTCACTGATGATCCCTTCTTACAGGATAAAATAGTCTTAGTTTGTGACTTTACATCTGTGTGTTTTCTATTTGTACAATTTTAGCATCTGCCTATTTTCAGTTTTGTCATAATGCTTTATTTTTATTTCATTTCATTCTGTCATGTCAGTCCCCTTCAGATGATGGTCTTCCAATAGACTGGGTATTATGTGATTGCGCTCCAAATTATTTGAACTGGATTTCTTGAAATTGTTTGCAAGATCTGATTACAGGTTAGGTATACAAGTTCCATGTGCTGTGGAATAATTTTACCACACATGATTCGGATTATCATAACATGAAAAGCAAGTTATTTGTCATTCATTCTAATTGCTGGATTAAAATAACAAGGACAAATGGCATTCCTGTATGGAACGCTAGGGAAATGAGTGGTTTAGTTTGTTTTTCATGTTACAGTATCTCTTTATAGAGGCACAAGTGAGGCTCTGAAGTGAAATCCTGTCAATGTACTGCAGATTGTAAGATGCTTTTTTTTCATGCTGCATTTGCCATGTTTACTCTAAGGATGAGTCTGCAGTCAGACATGTCTATACAGATTTAAAAGTTGCTATGTTTACTCTGTGTTTCTCGCTGTAGTGGAGAAGCATAGTTGGCATACACAAATATTCTTAGCCGTGCTGAAATCCCCATGGATACATTTTGAGCAGAACCGAAACATGTGGTAGTGCTGGTGAAATTCTGAGGCAGACAAACAAGAACAGCTGCATTTGCAGCATGTTGAACAGTCTGCCTCTTCGTGTACACTGCTTTAATTAATACTAGTCAGTTCAAAGCAATAATGACAACTAATATTTTCAGAACTATAAAGAATCATCTGACGGGAAACATAATAAGCTGGGCTCTACTAACAGTAGTGTAGTGGAGCCCTGAGGATGGCACTGTGGAGACGTGGAGAGAAACAGCCGGTCATAGGTTTAAAGAAAGATACAGTTGAGCAGCACGGTTGATCAGAATGAAACTCAGTTCCAATATGAAGAAAGGGATGGGCTTGTTATGCATATTGATAACTTCCTTTAGATTAAGGGAAAGTATTGTACATGGGCAATAAATATACCCAAAGGCCGCATATTATTACTACAGAGAAAATGTTTGGGAAAATTATATGGATCACCCACATATGAATTTTTACTCACTCTCCCCTTAATTATTTTTTAATTAGGTGAGGTTATAGAGCATAAGGAAAGTGCCACCTCAATTCAGTTTCTAAAAACCTAATTTAGTTTTTTCTTTCATGCAAGTTTGGATGGGGGAATTGTCATAAGATAAAGTATGTGTCAGGATGGGATATTTTGGGATGGGATATCTGTATAAGGACTTGGGTTGGGTTTTAGGTGAGCGAGTGACTTTGTGAATGTGAGAAGATTGGGGCTGTTGTTAAGGTTTGAATGAGGTCTTAGTGATGATGTCCTAGATTAGGATAGTGTTAGGATGTCTTGAAAAGATGTGGAAATACAACTAAACCAACAGCAAGTTCTTCAGCTTAACTGTCATGTCAATTGTTGCTACTATCTAAATGAAATAAGAACATTTGACTGAAACTACACAAAATGACCCAGATGGGACTTCCACATCTTCCTTTTCCCCGTCCCTCTCCTTCCTTCTTTTCTGGTTGTTTTCAGGTTGAGCACAGAAAAACCTCTCCATTTACAGACCACTATTACCGAATGGCAATTTATTATATATACAGTACTGTGCAAAGGTTTTAGGCAGGTGAGAAAATATTCCGTAAACAAAGAATGCTTTCAAAATTGGAAGTGTTAATCATTTATTTTCATCAATTAACAAAATGCAGTGAATGAAAATTGAGTCAATATTTGGTGTAACCACCCTTTGCCTTCAAAACAGCATCAATTCTTCTAGGTACACTTGCACACAGTATTTGAAGGAACTCAGCTGGTAGGTTGTTCCAAACATCCTGGAGAACTAACCACAGATCCTCTGTGGATGTAGGCTTCCTCACATCCTTCTGTCTCTTCATGTAATCCCAGACACACTTAGTGATGCTGAGGTCAGGGCTTTTTGGGGGCCATACCATCACTTCCAGTACTTCTTGTTCTTCTTTACACTGAAGACAGTTCCTAATGACTTTGGCTGTATGTATGGGATCGTTGTCCTGCTGCAGAGTACATTTGGGGCAAATAAACAATCATTTATATTTCTGAAAGCATTCTTTCTTTACAGTATTTTTCCACACCTGCCTAAAACATTTGCACAGTACTGTATATATGTAAAATTATGCGTATGTGTATCTTTGTGTATATTTTGGTCAAACTGTGTGCTCTTTTGTATGGGTCTCAATGCCTAACAATACCCTAACTACTCTTAGAAGCTTCTGTTTTTTTTTGTTTTTTTTACATTTTACACAGTGTTTGAACTATTTAGAAATTAGGGTTGTAATGCCGCTGTGTAAATATAATCCTGTCTTCCCATTGTGGTGTTGACACTGATGTGCTTTTTAGGATTTGTCTTTATTTTAGTTGTTGAAATCTGATTTCAACCAAACAACAAGCTCTTTTTGTTGAAACTATCTTCATCTTGGATTTGGGTCAACACCTCTACACTCTCCTCACCCACTGTGACTTTGTTAACGTCCACCCCATCTAAATGCAACAAATGCCCTTGCTGCAAGAACTTACTTTACCTTAAATTGTAAAAACAGCCTGCACAAATGCCAGTAGATTAACTCAGCAGATACTAATTTCTACAGTTGCTGTATATGTTTTAGTTTTGCTGTTATACTTACATGTCTGAATGCGCAGCATGAAATGGTGACTTAAAGAAACGGCTTTAAGTAAGATCATGTCATGTGACCCTACAAACACTACAAAAATAACTGACAAAATAACTGCCTTTGGTTTGCGTGACATATCCTGCTAATAATGTGGATATTTCTTATGCTATTCAGAATACCCTCTGTCTTCAGAAAAGGAAGCAGAGAGTATTAATAGCAGGTTGAAAACAATCTGAGCATGATGGCCAATGTGTTTATATTTGTGTGTGCCTGTGTGAAAGAGAGACAGATGCTGAATGCATGGACAACTAATCAATACATGGAGTGCAGAGCAGATGAGGAGAGCAGATACTCATTTCTGAAGTAAATAGCCCCATGCTTATTGTGACCAATTGAGTGTGTCATTGATTAATTATTAGGCATACTCAGAGGAGATTTTCAGCAATAAGCAAGAGCAACACAGAGACAATGCTGTTAGTGTCCTTGGTCCAGAGGCAACATTTGAACAGTGTTACAAAAATGAATATTTTCTTTTGTTTACATCTATTAATATTCTGCAAGCTGGAGATGATGTTTGTTTAGGAGCACTTCCTTTGCCACATGCAGGGCAAAGGTGTAGTGCATATTTAACACATAACAGATCCCAAATTTCTTCATATCAAATATTAAACAGTCACATTTATTATTTAAATTATATGACCATCTGTTTAACAAAGTGAGAATACAGCTAGAATGAAGCTGGATTTCAAACTCGAGAACTTAATGTTTTACTTGCATAACAATGTGACTGGAATGTAGTGGATTAAAAGTTAACAAAAAAAATGATTCGTTCTTTATTACATTGTTTTTTTTTTCACTTATTTTGCAAAACAGTTCTGCATGTTTGTAACACAAGCCTGCAGCACAGGCACAGCTAGAAATCCCCAAATGTTCAATCTCATTTATTTAAATTTTTACATTTTTAAAAATCTAGTTTTTAGAAATTATACAGCAAAAGTGGAATTGCTAATTTGTTCCCTAAAATCATTAAATTCATTCTTTTTTAAAGAAAAAAACAACTTTTACAAACATGCCAGAATGAACTGTTTGGAACTCGTGTTGGAAACATCTGTTAAATTGCAGTTCCTCATGAAGTCCTCTTACTATTTAACAAAGTTTCATGGGTTCATTGTGTTTGCACCAACTTTGGTTTACATATTAATTCACATTCATATCTGAAACTTTCTGGTTTACATTTGTATCCACTTTGGGTCAGAGGGTTTTTTTGGGTGGTCCACACATTTGAGTGGACTTTGGCTGCATTCAGTTAAACGGACCCTGTTGAGGGCAAAACAGAGAATTTGCCTGAACACATGCTATTTTGAAAACACTGGGTATTGTTTGATGACAGATTAGCTTTTTTTCATATTAGCTTTTTTTAAATTTATCTGCATTTGTTATCAGTTATCGGTGGATAGCTCATAAAGTCTTAAACTTGTCCACTATCAGAAAATACCAACAAACTGTCGATTGGCCTCGAGTCAGCAGACAAGCTGATTGGTTCCCAGACTCAGCAGTAACTAGAGACCAGCTGGTGAGCCTCTTGTAAACTTTTGCTGCTGATATATTTGGATTCCCTGCCTAGTGGTCCTAGAAATTGCTAGCTACTGCTCGGTGAAAATGGTTATCACAGAAACATTTAAAAGTCAACAGTCTAAATCTTCAGGTTGTGCCATACTCGTCACAGTTTCATTGCTGCGTCGCAAGTAATTGGTGAAAATTTGCAGACAAGTCGGTAACTTCCATGCACACTACTATAATCTGGTAGCAATGAAACTGGTTGCAAGAAATCTTTCACTGCAGCACCATATAGCTCTTTGCAGTGAATTTAACCTAGTGACAGCAAGCAACCACTTGCCAACTGATTGGGGAATGCACATTTTCCCCCAGTGACCAGAGGTTACCAGGGGCCAATGACTATCTCTAGAAACAGATTACTTGGGCTTTATCAGTTGATTTTCCGATGACTGCAAATAAACCTCTGGGAACCACTTGTAACCAGTCAAGGAATATATTCACTTTTCTCTAGCAATAGATTGTTGACTAAGAACTGTTAGTGGAACTGGCTTTGAAATGTCATCCACTTTGGTTAGAGGCTAACATTCTGTGTCGTTCTGCACAGGATATCTGGACCCAGAGTCTGGACACTGACACTCTGTGTCAGGATTACTTACACTCGAAGTAATCCTGTGTTATGGCCCGTCTAGGCACGGCCAGACCAAAACATAAGTGGTGATCCATCACGGTCCAACCCCAAGCAGCACATCACGCAATTAATACTTTGTGACAGTGATTTATTTATAATGAGTGAATTTAAAAACGAAGGAAGGGAGCGAATTATAACTTCGGGGTGAACCCAAGGCCAAGACAACAAACAAAAGGTAGCCTATCTCAGGAGTAAATAAAACTTACCTATTCAAAAGAACTAAACAAAACGACAATTACTTACCTCCCTACCTAACAAAAACAGGAGAAAACTGTAATCAAACAAAAAGGCGGTCCACCCCTACATGCTTAGTTAAACAGTGAACACACCTGCAAATGCACACTCAGATTTACATATTTAAATTACGACAACAGTCGTGACACCTGACACAGAGAGTGATCTTCTGTAAAGAGCTGCCTCCAGTTGTGATTTGTTACTAAATCATTCTCTCTAAATAAATGCTCTGAACTTTGATGTGAGTCTGCATATTGAGTCTGTCAGAAAACCTTAGACATGACAGGGAAAAGGGAAAATTACAACCAATTTCACCTAGCAACACTTAGCAACCTGCAGCAAACACTTGCCAAATGGTTGGGGAATAAATATCCTTCCCCAGTTACCAATGGTTACCAGGAGGTCCATAAGTGATCTATAGATGCACACGACTGGAGCTTTAATGGTCAATTTCACACTGACTGACAGGAACCAATCATAACCTGTCAGGGAATATAGTTTTATCTAGCGATGGTAGCCAGGCAGTCACCAACCAGTCTCTTAAGGCTGTTAAGACTCTGAAAAGCTCTGAAAAGGTTGCCTGTAAACATTAAAATAAAGCTGACCTACATTCAGGGACACAAAAGTTTCAGGAGTGAAACTGCAGACCACAGAAAGCTTTACAAAGAAAGATTTTTCACTCGTCCCCAGCACAGTTAAGGCCAGAAGAAAAGACTGGCAAAACATTATCTGGCAAGTGTTGTTGGGTCCAATCACAGACGACCTCGACTCTGGTCTCCGTTTGCTGCCTTTTATTGAAAACAGTTACAGTACACACAAGCACCTCCCATTGTAAAACCCCCCAATGGTTACAAAAGATAAGGCACTATGTGTGTATGTGTGTGTGCCCGTGTAAGCATGCGTGTGTATGTGTGTATGCATGTGCAAGAATGTGTGTGTGTGTGTGTGTGCATGTGAGTGTGTGGGTTTGTGTTTGGGGAGGCGTTTGTGTGACTTCCTGCTCACCAAAAGGGTCATAAAAGCAGGAAGCTTACTAAGCAACAAACAGAACCCTCACATCTCCCTACAATAAAACACTACAGCCTCCCCCACCAACAAACTGGCTGGAGAGGTGATCAGAGACAAAGGAATTTCTTTGATCATACAGTTTGAACTAAGACTTACAAATTTAAGTAACACAATGACAACAATTAACAGTTTGACTCCAACAGGTGTCTTTCAAGTTCAAGGTAAGAGTGAAAACTGCAAGTTAATTTAAAATAATTTAAAGTGCATAAATGCACAGTATGTAATAGGATCTTGTAATAAACAGTTGAGATGTAATCTTGAACCAAAGGAATAGCTAGTGTGTAACCTAAAGATGGAAAAAATACAGAATGATACAGTATGAATGTCTGAAAACCAAGATACAGCATAGCCACTTAAAAAAAAATCATCAGTCAGCTGTCATGCAGGCTTCATCCTTAGGACCATTAAGTGTAATGAATGGTGCCTTATTCATATTTCCAAGTGAATAGAAGAAAAGGTAAGTTCTTTATAGATTTGATCTCAGTAGGCAGCCCAACACTGCAGCAACTGTATCTGCTGAAATGCTTTTGAAGAACTACATTTCATCAATTTTATACTGAAAGAAGAGTTCAAATTGGTGTTTAACGTGACCCAGAGGGTTTTAAAATAGGCCAGTGTATACTTTCCCTGTCATTTCTAAAGGCAGTCTTCTCGTTCAAAGTCTTGGTGGAACCTGAGGACATGAAAGCAACTCATTAAAGAAACAGATTTTTTCACTGGAGTTATGGTATCTTTCAGGTTTGGCATCTAATTAGATTGCTTTCTAGGGAAGTGCTGCAGGAAGGTCTGTGATAAAGACGGCACTCCTGTCAAATGTTAAGGAATACTTTAGATGAAACAGACAGATGACTGTTTCTGAGTTGGATCTAAAAGGGGATAATTTTGATCAGGAAACAATGGAAGTGTGCGCTTCTTCCTGTGCAGATATCGTCCTGGTTGGCCTTGGTATTCAGCCTTAGTGTTCCAACAAAATGAGCAGTTTTTCTTTTGAGCATTTGATCTGCAGAGTCCTCAAAGGGAATCTGTCATTTTTCATCCAGATATGAATCCTGCATGATAACTAGATTATTCTTCATGCTGCAGCTTACAACAATGTGCTCACACTGACAGGAAAAAAAACACAACTAGACAGAGACGTGAGAACAGATAATGCTCACACAGGTACACAGAATACACATGGAGGCATAGCCAGATGGGCGTGTGCGTATTACACGTGGGCACACATGTGGTGTTTTAAGGCAATGTCGGTGTTTCAGAAGTCAACATGTAAAAGCTGGCAAAATTGCCTGAGGATTTGGAATCAGAGCCGCGCCTGCAATTGATTCTGATGCTTGTCCACTCGCTCCGCATCTAAATGAGGACAGGAAGCGCATGTAAACACCGACAATGCAACCAAGATATTCTCAGCACAGGTCCTCCCAGCTACTCACACTGCATTTATTAGATGCTATACCACACATGTCTCCACATTATGGCTACACGTCTGTGTCAGTGCACATGCATGTGTGGGTATTACAATGCAAATGAGCGGCTCGGCTTCAAGGACATGATTAGTGGTGTGCATTACAGATGCTTCTGCCAGCCTCGTTCTGTGCCTCTCTCAGCACTCGCTGGCTCTGCACAGCCAATTGCTGGCTTATGCCACCTGCATGCAGGACACTCTGAAAAGATATCATTTACCTTACATGCCTAGTAAGATGAAAATCGGCAGTCTTATCAGCGCAACTCATAATAAAAAAAATATCAAGAAATCCTGAAAATAGAAGAAGAATTAACAAACCCTTGCCTACAGAGAGTTTCTGCTTACATAGCCACCCTGCACATGGGGGGAAGCGGGGTCGTGACATGAAGATTGACATCTCTTAGCAAGCTGAGTTCGTCTTCAAAATAATGTGTATTCAGTACTTCAGTTCAGCTGTTTTGTGTTCTTCTCCTGCTGGCTTTTTATAACCAGCAGAAGAAATATGCCACATATGGCTACCAATAGTGCTGGTGAATTCAGAAGAGCGAGGAATGAAAGGCTGCTCTCAAAAAGAAAGAAAGAAAGAAAGAAGCATACACAAAATGCCCCCAGTAGAAGTTGAACATTTCAGAAAAACCACAAAATGATAACACTCTACAGGATCGGAGCTGCAGTTGGGTAAATTTTCGTTACAGCAGGGGAAAATTGCCACTGCCAACGGCCCTTTCATTTATAGATAGAAATCATCGGGGATCTAGCAAATGTCAAAAATTTTGACAGGAAAACTCAGCGCTTCTGTTGAACATCCCATCATCTGCAAAACAATACAAAAAAGTACAGATTTGGAACAGTACCATGGAGAATTTGCCAGTTTTTTTTTTCTTTTTTTTTTCTACACTTAACCAGCCTCATTCCATGTCAGACGTGAACACCAAGTCCCACAATTAAACTCTTTCTACTGGGAGATCAGGAACACAACATTGCTTTCAGTGTTGAGATGTCCCTTTTCATGCATATTTATGTATATGTCATGTTCTCATTACCAATGTTCAATTTGCATGTGCCTTGCACATTATCACTTCTACCTGGCAGCTGGAAATCCTTTTGATTGCATGTTTTCTTTGCATCTATAAGTGAGGTGAATATGGCACGGCACCCTAAAGACTAGTGCATTATCACAGGCTTCAAATCATTCATGCTGAACAGAACAAAACACTTAAGCAAGGTGATTTTGCGCTTTCAATTCCCGTTCTCAGCAGGTGAATCCCGAGTCTCCCCTTAGTGCCTTCTGCTTTTGAGCACAGCTACGGTGTGACGGTGCACTGCCCTCGACTGAGCTATAATGACAACACAGTCACCTGACAGACCTTAAGCATGTGCAGCCACACAGAAGACAGGAAGAGAGCAAGAGAAAGATAGTGGCATTTAAAGGATTCACTTTGCTGAGCATTGAGCAGTGCTGTGGGTGATCTGTAACATCAGAGCTGCTGTTGTTTCTGAGCTGACTTGTGTTTCTGTTTCATTCATCTCACAGGAGCTGAGCTTTTCCAAAGCTATAATGACTCCCTTGCATTGTTAATCTCATGCATATCCTGTTGCTGTTAACAGTGAGAGCCTTCCAGCTGTGCACGGGAACCCAAACCAGGGGAAATCTGTTAATACTGTCATTTTTCTCAGTTTCTATTATTTATTTTTTTGTTATTTAGTTTAATGCCTTTTTATGTGGCACAATTCTTTTGCTGTCTCGCTTTTCAATTGTTGTTAATATCTGTAACAGCCTATTTATAGCATGTTTTGAATCTTTTTTTTTTTTTTACTTCACTTTGTTCTGTTATATAAAGTTCATCTGCCACATTTTTACCTCCACCAAGGAGGTTATGCTGTTGGTAGTGTTTGCATGCGTGTCCATTCTTTCTGCCTCTAAACACGATAGATCGAAAAGTTTTAAATGAATTCCAATAAAACTTCGTAGAGTGTTGCGTGGGGTCATGGTAACAATCCATTAAAATTTGGCTTACATCCGCCGAGGTCTTCAAGTTCAACTGAATGATTTATTGATCGTAAATTGACAAAGAAACCCCTTATAAATTAGAAACTCCAATTCCTACAAGTGTGGTGTGTGTTTTCAACATATAGAAAGCACTGTACAAGACGGATATTTCAGGTCACATTTGACCTCTGACCTCTTCAAGGTCAGTAGATTGATCAGAAGCTTAAAGTGATAATAATGTTATACAGAGCTATTTAGTTTTTCTTACAGCCATTGTTTGTACATATAGATACGACATATAGGCATATAGGGATATAATGATATGTGGAGATCCTAAATATGATGTTACTTTGGACCTCTGACTTCTTCTTCAAGGTGAAACAAGGTCAAACTTTCATAAAATCTCTTTTATCTTTAAAACGGTGCTTAAAATTCTACTGCCTTGTTTGTATTGGCAATACTGAGGAAATGATACTGCTATATGGGTTTTTAAACCTCACAAATTATTTTGCATCCAAATATCATGTCACATTTAACATCTGACCTCACTATTACATTTTACATCTGGCTTTCTTTCACGTTTACCAAAGAAGTTGTATCTTAAAAGTATTGTCAAGAGAGAGATAACGAGCTACCTAGTTATAAATAAAGTGTAATGTTATATAATAAACTGAAGTTATTCATGTCCAGTTATTCACATATTAAAACCCATTATCCATTACCTATTCCTACATAATGTTTGTGTAATCAAGGTAAGCATCATGCTATCTGAAAGACCGCTACTAATGAGCTTGAGAGTTAATAATTACTATGACCCTCTTTGTTGTGATATTTTGATACCATGGTAGCATTTACAGGATATTGTTTTATTGTGATATTATACAGAAAAGAGTTACTCAATAAGGCCCATTTACTAGTTGTTTTTCTCTTTCTCTGTGACCCAAGACTTAATGTGTAAGACTCACAGGCTGGTACCCCAAGGTCGAAAATACCACAGAGACGAGACCACTTCCTTACTCCCATCCTCCCTTTTTCTTTATCTCTTAGAAAAAGGCTCGTTAAAGGCCAGGTGGTTTGTTTCAGAATTCACTAATGAAAGAACTCTGTATTCTATGTCTAGGAGTGTATTTTGCTGGGATGATCATAAATTGTAGCTGAAGAGAGAAACTACACAAAGGATACTTCTCTGCTCACAAGGCAGGAAGACGTTTCCTTATTTGGTCTGTACCGGTTTGAACTGAGAACTTGCTGACACACGAACCTTTTTTTCCTCTATATAAGCTGTTATGTACTAAATAAACCTTTGAGTCGATTGGGAAGGCAACCTAAAGCAGTCTCTGTTTTCTTGTTCTCCCAAGCTGCTCCCGAGCTCGTACTAACACGCTGAGTGGCATACCTGAGTGTTACTTTAAATAATTAGGAATCTTAGAAGGAAAGGACAGAACTCTGCTTATCGCTCGTGCCTTGGAGGGAAAACCGGGATGGACATTTTTTTCCTTCACTCTTTAATTGTTCAACACAGCCTGAACTCTCTTCGGCAGTTTTCTTGTCATTTCTTCAGGAATAGTTCAGGAATAGTTCTCCAGGCTTCTTGAAGTACATTCAAAGCTCCTCTTTGGATGTTGGCTGCTTTTTGTTCCATTCTCAGTCAAGATGATCCCACACTGCTTCAATAATGTCGAGGTCGATGCTTTTGGGGTGGAAACTCATCCAACCACACCACTTCCTGACATGTTGACCTAAACGATGACAAAGCTCCCACCGTGTTTTAAAGATACTGTTGAAATTCATTGTTGTACAGCTCTCCTGACCTCCTCCACACACACTGACGATGATTTGAACCACAAAATTTGTATTCATCACTCCATAAGACTTGTTGCCATTGACTTTCAGTCCACTTCTTGTGTAACTTGGCATACCATAGTCTTTTCTTCTTGTTTCTCTTCCTTAAGAATGGCTTGTTGACAGCTATTCTTCTATAGAGACCATTTCTGATGATCATGCAGTGGATCAGCTTAAGGTCCAGATGCATCTTCCAGGTCCTGTGTCCAGTTTTTGCTAGATTTTTTTTGCTCATTTCTAAAGGACATGACCTTCTGAACTGCTCATCTGTATATATATATATATATATATATATATATATATATATATATATATATATATATATATATATATATATATATATATATATATATATATATATATATATATATATATATATATATATATATATATATATATATATATATATATATATATATATATATATATATATATATATATATATATATATATATATAGCAGCTGGATAGCGTAGTGGTTAAACTACACGCCTTTGGAACAGAGGATCGCAAGTTCGATTCCTGCCTGGGGCGTCTGTATCCAGTAAGGGTCCTAAGGCTAGACCCCCTATGCTAAGCAAGCCTACCGCAGACATGAGCGAGACAGATAAATATGAAGGCATGCCGGCTCGGACGTCGCCCGGATCAACAAGGTCCGCGTCAGGTGTTGAGGAACCAGGGCACCCTGACGAAAAGTGGGCTACTGGAACAAGAAGGCATCGGTGGGCAAGGGATGAAAACAGGGCGTTGTTGGAATGCTACTACGCAAGTAACCCCGGCGGAAGGGGCTACATGAATAGGATGAGGGACCTATGGATTCTTCGATACCCAACATCCACAATGACGGCGAAACAACTAGTAGCTCAGTGTTCCAACATTCGAAAGAAGGGACTGCTCTCACAGCTAGAGATTGACGAGGTACAACACAAATGCTACGGCAAGGAGGAGTCAGGACGCCAGGTCAGGGGGGAGATATCATCACCCCCACCCGAGATTGGGTACATAGCCCCAAGTGCGATAGGAGAGTTGAGTGCGAGAGGAACTGACCTGAAAAATAGGATCATGGCCAAGCTTGAAACCTGGATCCCCCGTAGCCGGTTACCAAGATTACGTGAAGTACCCTCAGAAGGTCTGCTAGATGATGTTAATGCAGCACTACGGGCAATACCTACAACCACGATTACCGACACTAACAAGCTGATCTACAATACGGCATCAGTGAGATGCTTGGCTACAAGTTGAACAGCCACAAGGGGCAGTACCCTCCATGGAGAAGGAGGCTAGAGGGCAAGATCAAAGTAGCACGGAGGGAGGTTAGCCAACTAACGGAGTTGCAGAAAGGTGCGACAAATAAGGTGCCTAAGAAATACAGCAAGCTGTCCATACCTGAGGCCTTGGAAACTGCCAAGCAAAGACTCACAGCCTTGGCCAGCCGCTTGAGGAGGTACACCAGAGAGATAGAAGGCAGGAGAATAAACCAGCTGTTCTCCACAGAACCAGCAAAGGTGTACTCTCAGTGGCAAGGGAACAATAAGAGAACAGCACCACCAAGGCTGGAGACGGAGCAATACTGGAAGAGCATATGGGAGAAGGATGCAACCCATAACGGCAATGCTCAGTGGCTAGAGGATTTGAGGGCAGACCACAGCGACCTCCCTGAACAGGGTCCAGTAACCATCACAGTGGCAGATATCCAAGAAAGGGTCTCCAGTATGAAGAGTTGGACAGCACCAGGGCCCGACATGGTTCACGCCTACTGGCTGAAGAAGCTGACTGCACTCCACGAGCGTCTGGCAGCACAAATGAACCAGCTGCTAGTTAACGAAAGACACCCGGAATGGCTAACTGAAGGCCGGACGGTCCTGATCCCCAAGGACCCCAAGAAGGGACCGGTCCCCTCCAACTACCGACCAATAACCTGCCTCAGTACTACATGGAAGCTCCTGTCAGGCATCATATCGGCTAAGATGAACAGGCACATGGGTCAATACATGAGCGGGACACAGAAAGGAATTGGCAAGAATACCAGAGGTGCAAAACACCAGCTACTGGTAGACAGAACAATCAGCCGAGACTGCAAGACCAGACTGACCAACCTGTGCACTGCCTGGATTGATTACAAGAAGGCCTATGACTCAATGCCCCACAGCTGGATACTGGAATGCCTAGAATTGTACAAGATCAATGGGACCCTAAGAGCCTTCATCAGGAACTCAATGGGGATGTGGCGTACAACACTAGAGGCCAACTCCAAGCCCATAGCACAAGTCACCATCAAGTGCGGGATCTACCAAGGAGATGCTCTGTCCCCACTGCTGTTCTGCATAGGCCTGAACCCCCTCAGTGAGATCAAGACTGGCTACGGATACCGACTACGGAACGGAGCAGTTGTCAGCCACCTCCTGTACATGAATGACATCAAGCTGTATGCCAAGAGTGAACGAGACATCGATTCACTGATCCACACTACCAGGCTATACAGCAATGACATTGGAATGTCGTTCGGACTGGAGAAGTGTAGTCGGATGGTAACAAAGAGAGGGAAGGTAGTCAGAACTGAGGGGATTGAACTACCAGAAGGCAACATTGCAGACATAGAGGACAGTTACAAGTACCTGGGGATCCCGCAGGCAAATGGGAACCATGAAGAGGCCGCTAGAAAGGCTGCAACCACCAAGTACCTGCAGAGGGTCAGGCAAGTCCTGAGGAGTCAGCTGAATGGTAAGAACAAGATCCGGGCCATCAACACATACGCCCTGCCCGTGATCAGGTACCCTGCTGGGGTAATAAGCTGGCCAAAGGAGGAGATAGAAGCCACTGACATAAAGACAAGAAAGCTCCTGACCATGCATGGAGGGTTTCACCCCAAGTCCAGCACCCTGAGGCTGTACGCTAAGCGGAAGGAAGGGGGCCGGGGACTGGTGAGTGTCAGCACCACAGTCCAGGATGAGACAAGGAACATCCAAGAATACATTGGGAAGATGGCCCCAACTGACCGAGTGCTCAGTGAATACCTCAGGCAGCAGAAACCCAAGAAAGAGGAGGGAGACGAGGAACCATCATGGAAGGACAGGCCCCTGCACGGTATGTACCACCGGCAGATAGAGGAGGTGGCTGATATCCAGAAATCCTACCAGTGGCTGGACAAAGCTGGACTGAAAGACAGCACAGAGGCACTAATCATGGCAGCACAAGAACAAGCTCTGAGTACAAGATCCATAGAGGCTGGGGTCTATCACACCAGGCAAGACCCCAGGTGCAGGCTGTGTAAAGATGCCCCAGAAACAATCCAGCACATAACAGCAGGGTGCAAGATGCTAGCAGGCAAGGCATACATGGAACGCCATAACCAAGTGGCCGGCATAGTGTACAGGAACATCTGTGCCGAGTATAACCTAGAAGTCCCGAGGTCAAAATGGGAGATGCCCCCAAGGGTGGTGGAGAATGACCGAGCTAAGATCCTGTGGGACTTCCAGATACAGACGGACAAAATGGTGGTGGCTAACCAACCGGACATAGTGGTGGTAGACAAACAGAAGAAGACGGCCGTAGTGATCGATGTAGCGGTTCCGAATGACAGCAATATCAGGAAGAAGGAACACGAGAAGCTGGAGAAATACCAAGGGCTCAGAGAAGAGCTCGAGAGGATGTGGAGGGTGAAGGTAACGGTGGTCCCCGTGGTAATCGGAGCACTAGGTGCGGTGACTCCCAAGCTAGGCGAGTGGCTCCAGCAGATCCCGGGAACAACATCGGAGATCTCTGTCCAGAAGAGCGCAGTCCTGGGAACAGCTAAGATACTGCGCAGGACCCTCAAGCTCCCAGGCCTCTGGTAGAGGACCCGAGCTTGAAGGATAAACCGCCCGCAGGGGCGTGCTGGGTGTTTTGTTTATATATATACATTAGGTCTGACACTTCTTTTGTCCTCCATTTAACCAGTATCATCCATTCTTTTTTTAGGACACATTGCATGTCATGATGTGACATGGCAAGTTTTCAGCTAACAACTCTATGAGAATCACCTTGTTGGTGCAAAAAAACCCCAAAACTATTTTATGCTTGTCAGACTGTGTTATCTTTGGCATTTTTCATTGATTCAACTAAAGAAATGGGAACACACGGTGTGTTTTTGCAACAGTTTGTTTTTGTAGAGTTGTGTGATGTGCAATCTGACACAACTGGCTCCTTGGAAGCAAAATACACAGACACGAGTGTTGGTCAAGAAAGTATTGTATTTGCATTAATCCAAATCCAGACTAAAAACACACACACACACACACACACACACACACACACACACACACACACACACACACACACACACACACACACACACACACACACACACACACACACACTATTGCTTACTATATTAGGATATTTGCCTCTCGGTTAACCAGCATGAAACAATAATAACTGTGCTTGGAAGAAGCCAGGTGAGATCAACCCTGTTTTACAAATCGTGTAAACCTGACCACCCTGACTGATGCCATCACATTTTACAGTGCTGACATGAGATTCACTGTTTCACCTTGGAGAGACAGATATGAGCCCCGTCAGCTCCACCATGAAACTATCACGACAGAAAGGTGCTGCAGTTCTGTGATACTGATTTATCGATAACTTTCATTACACTCCCATGAGTGAAAGGAGACAGGACCTGATGTCCAAATGCGATCGTCTTAGTTTTTGCCGCGTGTGTCTGGTCAAATTCATTGCAGTGGCTAGCAAAGCTCTTGTGTCAGATAAGGACCCAGTAACTTAGCATTAGCTTCCTGTTTAGGTCACCTGTAGTGTAATCTGTGAATGCCTGTAGTACCTGCAAAGGGTGCTTAGTTTGTAATGTGTTAATAAAGGACTCACTTTAAAACTGCTGCTTTGTGGATATTTTTTATAGATAGGAGTGCAGGAGCAGTATTTTAGTCATGCACTGATGCATTTTTAGTGAAAATAGAAAGGTGTCGGTTTGTGGGAGAGTACTATTGCATTTATATCTGGGCAAGTACCAGCTTATAAGTCAGTGCTTTATCTGTAACAGGAAGAAGGAGAGACTGAAAGGGATTCATCCATGTAAGAGAAGTTGTTTTTTTCTGGCTGAATGCTGACATTAATTTACATATTAACACTTTTTCTGCATGACATTGTAACAAAACAACACTACAATATGATATCTGTACACATAAGACAATGAGCGGTCATTGGTTTTGGATGCCTCTGATAAACATGTCGACTCAGCAAGCCCCAGACATGTACAGTAGCAGAAATATGACAATCAAATGCTAGGCAATGTTCTTGATCCAGAAATGGTGTATTCTAGTAGCGTGGCGGTGGGTATTTGTCTGCTTAAATAACCAAATGGTGGGGTGCTGCTGCAAGAGTAGCACAGGTACAGGTTATTATTCATTTTCCACTTAGACTATTCAAATCTACGATGGTGCTTTCATTGACGTGCAAGGCTGTGGGAACAGTTTGAACATGCATGTCAGCATACAGCATGCCAACAGCCCGGTCTCAGTCAAATTCAGTCAGTTGCTGCATGGTGACACTGATAACAGTGCTGTGTATACACTGCTTTTTGTTTTGTGAGGCTACTGTCCTTAGAATGCACTGAACCAATTCTGAGGCGTACAAGTGAGTTCATTTGTGTTCGGTACACAAATTATCAATCCCACCACTGACTAAAACCACTCAATCAGAACTAAAAACTACTCAGAGAATATGTTTGTGCACTCTAAGAGATAAAAATGATTAAACTGTGAAATGATTCATAACAAAGATTGTAAATATATTTTTTCACAAAAGACTTGATTTTCTTTTTTTGACTAGTATATTATGATCATAATGACATGTCATCTGATATGTAGTGAAGGAAATTTGGTTTCCGGGTATCATCCAGAGGACTGATTCTGATTATCTCATTTTCTTTCAAGTGGAGAAAAAGCATTGCTAAAATCATAATATACTTTAATAAGTTATCTCTGAAACTGTGTTTCAAATGACCCACAGTGTCAAACTCTCTACATGACACCAAATTTGAACTAGAGATGCACAAAAACAATCATAAAATGATGAGACTCATAAATCCTCTGATGTTTCCTGTGTTGTTTTGTCAGATGTAATTCCTGTCTGAACAAATTTTTTGTGGAGAAATTTATGCAATGAAGACAAAGTCCTTCAGTTATTAAATGTCTTTATTGCTATACACAGACAAGACAGGAAATCAGGGCACTGAGACGCACATCTGAAGTCTAAACAAATTCTACCCACTGCAGACAAAACCCGATCACAATTGCCATTAGCACGATGGCACTCCCAGAATTTCCCAGTGCTCCTAGCAGTACATCTAAGTATCCAGAAAGGTCAAGAGGCTCGAAAAACAGCAAATTTCCCAGGCAAACTGTCTCCACTTACTGTAAATGTCCTAATATTAGTCTCTGAGATCAACTCAGGGTAAATGCACAACTGTACATTTAAAACAGTGCTTTATTCCATATACTTTAACAACTTTATTTGTCATCCATCCATCCATCCTTATCCCAGGGCAATGAAAAGGCTGGAACCTATCCCAGACGTCACAGGGTGAGAGGCAGGGTACACCCTGGGCAGACTGCCAGTCTGTCACAGGGCTAATACAGAGAGACAGGCTACTATTTACACACATTCACACCTACGACTGGTTTAGAATCAGCAGTTAATCTAACAAACATGTCTCTGAACCGTGCAAGGAAACCAAAGCACTCGAAAGAAACACATGCAGACACAGGAAAACATACAAACGCCATGCAAAAAGGCCCCAGCCACCCAACAGATTTGAGCCAGGCACCTTTTGCTGTGAGCCCACAGTGCTAACTACTTCCTTATTAGTTTGTTCAAATAAGGATTACATGAATATGAGGGCCTAAAAATATCCATCACGTTTTCTTTGGAAGAAAACAGAAGAAAACATTGTGTACTGAATAAAGCTTGTTTTCCTCCTCTTATACAATCATCTTCTTACACATATTTATTGTTTTTTCCAGTAAATGCTGAATTATTATTTTTTTCTGCTGCTGCTGTGCCTGATTTTGTAGATCGACTCATCTCTTTTGCAGCTGCATATTTCTACGTTTCTGCTGGCTGTCCCTTTTCGTACTTTTGCAAACTACAGCCAATCACAATGCGGGACAAGGAGTAAAAATGCTGTGCAGTCGCCTATGAAGGGGGACCCCAGGTCACCCTGTTATGACATCATCAGCATTTCCCCCCCCCCGTCTGTAATTACAGACAACACAGGGATACGTGGTAGTGTAACACACATTACTGCTGATCACACAGTGTAGCGGTGTAGCACAGTGTAGATGTTCACTTGGCTAAATGTCCAGAGTTAATGATTCATGAAAATCTGCAGAGTGCAGAAATCCAGTGTGCTGCAGCTTCTGTTGTGAACATATGACTATATTAAAAAAATGTATCAGTTTGAGCAGCTGTTGTATGGCATTATGTGACATTTCGAATGTGCCATTATGTGCCTTGGTGACATTGTACATTCATTTGTGAGCGGGAATATAATTTATCACACCATGAAAGCTATAGCTGACCAAAGTTTGCTTTTAATCTTCTGATTCAAGTGAAAAAATGCTCCATATTTCCCCTTGGCTTTTCACATAAATAAATAAATAAATAAGCAGCACTGATTTGATCAAAAGTTTCATGTGCCGTTTTCTTTTTGCTGGCTGTGCAGTGCGGGTCAGAGGTGCACGCCATACTACTATCTAAAGCCGTGTCAGAACATATACCATATGTGGCTGTTTAATTCCCTCTGAAGCAGTTTCCTTGACTTGTCTCGTTCCAGTGTAAAGGCAAGCTAATCCTTCCGTGCTTGTCAAGTCCCCCGCATTGTAATGCTGTATCTTCTGCTTGGAAAGCTGCCGCATTAATTCAGTCTCACCTAGTTCAGTGAATGGGAAGGTATTAAAAAGTCACTCATCCTTTTGTGCCACTCTCCAATGGCAGTGCCTGAAGTATGAATAGAAATGTTATTTCAGTAATTTGCAAGAATCATATTTAAAAAGAGGCCCATAAAACACTGCTCTTCAAGAAATCCCGCAGAACAAGATGATTACATATTCTCTTGTGTGCACCGGCTGCTCTTATCAACCTGATTAGATAGTTTAGGCAACAGCTGGCTCATTTTTACGAGGCACAACGGGGGCAATTTACATTTTGTTTTTTGCATCTAAGGGTTATAAATGTCACTTGGGCATGGCTTACTTTAGGTATAACAGTCAAAATAATAAGGGAATAAGGGAAGTTTAACCTTTCAGTGCCGATTTAATATTTTTTAACAGGTTCACACTTCTCCAGATGAGCTGACAACTCACATTTTCTTATTTGGTTGCTTCAATAACAAACTGATCATGGTCTGTATGATGAGTGCTGAGCCACAGCCAGCCCCGAATTTTAGCTGAACACAGTTTTAGACAAAAAGTATTGCTCTTCATTGTCTTGTTTTCCTTTATTGATCTGATATTTTTACAGCAAGGATGAAATGGCTAAAGCACATAAACAACAGAGCTGTTTTTGTCAGCAGCTACAGTGTTATTACAGAGCGATGATCATGCCAGGCACAGTCCCAATCTGGTCAGGTGTACTCAAGGCTGAGAACTAAAGAGGAGGCAGGCTGTAATTTTTGGTCAGCCTAATGGGCTATTTCTTACCTCTGCAGAGCATAACTCTGCCATCTGCTGCAGGGAGTCTCTTTTAGCTCCTCACCCCTCTCTCTGGAGCAGGGAATGGGCAAATGGCAACCTGAGAGCCGCACTCAGCAGCTGAGTACAGGACTGGACACATATGGACTCATTGCTATTCTCCCTTAGATCATTCTGTCTCCCTGCTCTTACTTTTCTTAGTTTGTCCTCGAAGAACACTTACACACACAGTCTCCCTCTCTCTCTCTCACTCTGGCATACACACACACACACACACACTGATACATCTTGCAAACTTACATGCGTGTGTTTGTATGAAATTAAAGGCCTAACTAAAATAACATACAGACTTGAGCTTTTTTCTCACTAAAGCAGAACCCAGGTAGAAATCTAAAGAAAAACCTGCAGTACATTCCTTTTTTTTGACAGTTAGTGGGCGTTAATGGGACTTTTTTGGTGAGTCACGTTTGAGTACGTGCTATAAAACTTCATGCCCCTGCAGTCTCTTCCATGAAATTTTCCTCCAGATTGTTAGAAATGTCTAAATGCTCCCTCTGTCCTAGAATAAGCCACGACAGATTAAGTCTGGTAAGTCTTTTGCAGCGAGGGCAGATAAGCAAAACTGGGAAAGATGGTATCAGAGATTTGGGTTAGGGAAACTGACAACTCCATCACCTCTAGTCAGATCAGCAGGGGATTGACGTATGGAAGAGACTCTTTACAAGTCTCTGTATGGCCATTATGCATATCTGTGTGAATATGTAATTGTGCAGGATAGGCTGGGTGCAGTCTTTGCATACGGTACTGCATTTGTTTTTATAGGTAAAGTCAGTGCGAAGAAATAAAAAGTTCAATATTTTACATTAGCACACAGATTAGACATATTAGGGTACAGATTTTAGTCCCTCTCTGACCTGAGGACAGTAGCAAGGTGAAATGCAGAAGGTTACACAAGCATGGGCCAGTCCAGAGGAAGAAAATTACAACAATTTAGCAGAGTGACAAGCCAGGCCTGGAGGCACAAAGCCATATCACTCATGTTCCCTCATGTACAACAGCCAGGGCACAGTGCCCTCTCTCTCGCCTCAGGAATACAATAATGATTGCACGCTCTGTGTGTGCATGTGCATTTCTGTGTTAGACTATGTCTCTGTGGCCATATGTGTGGATCCATACTGTATATGCACAGACTGCATTCATATGCATACATACGTGTGCAGGCCAAGTGCTGCTAAAGCGAACCTCGGCTTTGCCGAACAAGGGCAGTCATGTTTTCTCTGATGAGCAACGCAGTCAGATGATTAGGCTTTGTTTTCGTAATATGGTGGCATTCTGCCTCCAGTCTGTATGCTGAGGTTGAACACAGAGGCATCTGTATCCACGTCCCCTGAGTAATCTGAACGTGTACTTGGTATTCCTGATAGGACAGAGCAGGCTAACTGAGCTTTCCGAGCAGTTTGGCAGATCTGTAGAATGCAGTGGTGTGGTGGCACATTTGAATAGCAGTACAAAAAACACCCCCCATCCAAAAAAACCCCAACAGCAACTCTGCACAGGCTCAGAGTCAACTGAATCGTCTGTGTGTTTATGACAGGAGGAGACAAAGCGGTCCAATTTATGCTGTGTGGATTTATGGCAAGCTGTCGCACATTTGGTACAAGGCGTTATGTGTTTTTTTCCCTTTTCTGATGTGTCATTGATGTGTCAGGGCTGAAATAAACGGGAGAGCATGAACACGTGATGTTTTGAATGCTGCAGTGTTCCTGAAAGAGAAATAGAAAATCTGTGTTTGTGTGTAAACAGACACATTGAAATAATCACAATATTTTGCTTTCGCCATTAAACCCAGTAAAGCAGCCCAAATGGGAAAGATGGAAATGGCAAGGTTGGCGACAGAAGCACAAATGATTGCAAAATACATCGGAATTATGGAGAATGCAACCATGATCACATAATATCAGTGCATCCCAGAGCCAACCCCAAATTTAACTCAGCTGTGTGATTCTCTCTCTTGCATATGCATTGCTTCTTTGTTTGTTTGCTTTTTAACTGTAACGGCGGCCTTTTGCAACTGTAGATCAATGGGACTGTAGTCCACTGTAGTCCACCAAATGCTTGTGTCCATATCTTCTTATGTTAGTGCATTAATGCATCTCTCAGTTCAGCCGTGTCTGAAACGAATACATATAACAAAGACGAGCTCTCATCTGAATTATGAAACATCCGAACAAGTTGCTTTGAAGGTCAGCTGTTTCAGTTTTAATGAAATGCGTGATTTTTATATAAAGTCAATTCATTGTGAATTTATGAAATATGGATTGCACACGCTCTCTGAGATAGAGCAGCAAAACTATACAGTACTTATCTCTTCTTACCTGAGCCTACAATAATCTATTATTCACTTATTTTAAATGTTTTCATGATAGCAGTGCTCCAGTTCAATCCAAATCAAACCGCAGACAATCCAGTGATTCTATGATCGTGCGTGCATTTGCTCCTGAGATGAACATGACGGGTGTCAAGCATGCCTCATCGCTCTCTTATTGTAAACTAAATGGTTTGGGAAATGATTCATCAAAGAGTGTAATGTCTGAGGAGAAATTCGGCACTCTCATGTCATATAAAAAATGGCTCGACCAATAGTTTAGTTTACTGTAGCAAACGGAGCACTGTATTTGAAGGCTTGGGCACAGACAGCTTCTCATTATGTTTTCACAAATTGAGCACTCTACCTTTCAGGATAGTGTCAAGGTGGCTATCCGCCAGCTGAAGCTCAGTAAAGGTTCAAGGACGCACCCAATGGGTGACCCTAAAAATCAGAGTAAATGTCCTACAGAAATACTGTAAAGAGTTAAAAATCTGATTCATTGAAAAGCCCAGGCATTAATCCAATATTGCAGGGTGATTTAAAGAGAGTCAATCACACCACCAGACAATCTAAGAATATGGCTAATCAGAGGGAGGCAGTAATAAAGGTTGGATGATGAATGATCTGATCTGCAGCACCTGGAATAGCCTGTTTGTGGTTATTGTTGCCAAAGAATCCAAACAAAAGGATCAGAGAGGTCCACTTGCTTTACTACTTTAGTCATGAGAAGATTGTTGTTTTTCCACACAGTAATTTATATTTGGCAGCACTGCACTGTTCTGGGACCTTCCCTCTCCTTCCACTCGAATACATGAAAAGCCTAAGGCTAAGCAGCAGCAAAGCCCCCTCTGTACAGCACAGAGCAGGCATTAATGTCAACACACCAGATAGTGATTAATAATAATATTAAAAACGTAATAATAATGAAGTTGTTTGTGTAGCAATTGTCAAAACTAGTGTTACAAAGTGCTTTCCAGAAACACAGAAATAAAGAGAAAACTAGGAGAAAATGATAAAAATAATTAGACCATGCAGGACTTGAGTTCAGTGCCAGAGTAAGAATAAGTGTAAGATACAATGTTTTATTACTGATTCTGCAGTAATAAAAAACAATTTAAACTAACAGAGCATCTAGAAGTTAAAAGAACAAGACAGAGTTTAGCAAAGAATGTCAAAAAATATTAAATCTATACAGCAAAGTTTTTTAAAAACCCTCACGTTATGAGTGAGTCTTTAGCAGTGATTTAAGGTGAACTGGGCTTCCCCAGGCAACTCATTCCACAACCGAGGAGCCCTAATGGCAACCACTAGATCGCCTTTTGTCTTTAAGTGTGAGGTGGGAACAATTAACATGTTTCTACCCGAGGATCTGAACCTGCACACCGGTTTTACGGGAACAGCAGTTTTAGTATATATTCTGGAGTCAAGCCATGAAGGGCTTTAAAAGTAATAAGTAAAATCTAAAAATCACTTTTAAAAGTGAGGGGCAGCCAGTGTACAGTCATAAAAGCTGGTGTAATATGTCCAGGTTTCTTGGTTTTTGTAAGAATTCTGGCAGCTGCATTCTTGCACAATCTGAAGTCTATTTAATGCTTTCTGACTGATACATGTTAAAAGACCATCACAATAATTTAACTGAGAGGAAATAAAAGCATGCATGATAGCCTGGGTGTAACTAAAACTCAGTACTGATTCTTTCCTTGTGGTATTGCTTAGATGATGGTAGCAGGACTGGGTGACCTTGCTTATATCCTTTTTGAAGGTCACACTATTATCCAATAACACATCCAGCCTTTTCAGAACTGCTTAACAAATAAGGAAGGAAGGACTTGATTCTTGGATACAGCTTGTCTCAACCAGTGATTATAAATTTCTGCCAGTTAGACAAAATGCAAAGAATGGTATTAAGAGCTTGTGCGGCTGGCGTTAGACTCAGTTATTATCAAATCAAATCTGTTTTATTCATACCAAACCAAAATCACAACAGCAGTTACCCCAAGGTGCTCTATATGGTAAGGTAAAGACTCTACAATCATACAAAGAAAATCCTAAAAATCAGACAACCCTACGGTGGCCCTGAAAGGCCAAACGGACTGCAACTTCAGAAAACACCAGTAATAAGAAAAACGCTGCAAAAGCACACAAAACACAACGGAAATAGGAAAAACGACAACGGAAATAGGAAACAGGAAAAAATAAAACAAATAGAAAAAACGAAAATGGAAATAGGAAAAAACAGCAGAAGAGGATTGTTTCTGGGGAGACAGTAACCCGACGGACCACTTGCAGGAACCAAAACATGCTAGGTAAGTGTGTTTTAATCTCATGATTTATATAATACTGATGATGGATTTTTGGCTAATAGTTAGGCTAACACACTTACCTCTCATCTTTTCTTTCCTCACAACAGTGATAGATCCTCCACTTCTTTTAAGTGTCTCACAGCGTAATTCTTAGTATATTTTGGTTCCTGCAGCTGGTCCGTCAGGTTATTGTCTTCCCAGAAACACTTCCCATGTGCTTTTGAAAATCTTTTTTTTCCTATTTCTGTTTCATTTTTCCTATTTCTGTTTTCTTTTTTCATTTTTCCTATTTCTATTGTGTTTTGTGTGCTTTTGCAGCGTTTTTCTTATTGCTGGTGTTTTCTTAAGTTGCAGTCCGTTTGGCCTCTCAGGGCCACCGTACAACGCCCTATTAGCAAGCACTTGGCAACAGTGGGAAGGAAAAACTCCCTTTTAACGTGAAGAAATGTCGGGCTGTAAAAAGTGAAAAAAAAAAAAGCAAAAGTAGCATAAAAACACAGAGAGTGCAAAGAGGTGAGTTAAGCTAATGCATTTATCAGCTAATGTACTGCAAATGTGGCCCACCTAAGCTAACAACTTGCTCAGCTTGTTTTAAAATCAAGCACACCCTGTGTCTGTTTATGGGATTTACAATAGACGGGATAGCACCCTATAATCAGAAACACTGAAAACCAGAAATGAGGTATAAATATTAGGAATGAATATCCTTTTTGTCCCAACAGCCATTGTTGAGCAAAACAAATCTCTTCACATAGCGCACAAATTTCATACTACTGATGATCTGGCGATGCTTCAGTTTCACCTGACAAACACCTAACCATCCTATGACAGCTGCAATCATGAAGCAGAGCAGTGGGAGACAGCCTGGGAGTTACTGATGACTACTGAAGTGGAAATCTGGATCTTTCTCTCTGTAGTCTGTATAGGATAAATTGCAGGATTCATACAGAGATTCTCACCTTCGCCCACATCACCGGGGCCAGCTGCTGCTTCCTGTACAGAAGCTCCCTGCATCGATTGCAGTGATATCCCTCTGCGCCCCGATGCTTAGTTGAAAAGGGGTTCTTTTTTTTCCTTGCGCAAAAGATTAATAAGGGGCACAGTCATGGGTCGCATGAAAACAGCAGATAAAAAAACACAGTTCACAAGGAAGGTCGTCTGCAGACCCTGCACACCTTTAAAAGAGCATGTGACGGAGGAATCATACGAGGAAAATGGCAAACCGAGCGCCGGCAGATATATTAATAGATCTCTCTTCCTTCGTTTTTCTGCTTCCTGGATTAAATTTGTTCACTCATTCCCCAGGTAACTCCAAGGAAGACAAGATTAATCCCAGACAGCTCAGTCTGAGTTCTTTCCATTGTTCCAGCATATCTCCCATTTCTCATGTCTGCCTGTGACCTTTTCCTTCCTGATGGTGCAGTGGTTATTTCAGTAATAACTAGGCATCATTCAAAGCTACGCACTCCACAAACAACACTGCCAGGGCTGTTTCCAAATTGTGGGTGTGGATTCAATAATCCGCTGCATTTCTTTTTTTTTTTTAAACCATCTTTTCGTTGATGAGCAAGAATGTCGAGATTTAAAGACTGCAGGGTTGTTGGAGGGGGAAGGAGCAGATGGATAAGAGCTGTCTGTTGAGTGGCTCCAGGAAATTAAAACTGTCTTTATTACCTCTTATTCTGATCCACTACCAGACGCCCACCCCCCACACCCACACGCACCCTCACACACACCCACACGCGCCCCACATCCGACTATTACTGCTACAATACAGCCGAGCACAGCAGCTCCCACAGCTCAGAGAGAGGGAGGAAATGTCAGGATTATTTGAAAGCGTGAGCTGTAATGAGATGATAATGGCGTCTCCCATGCTGACGAGTTGACAGAGGGATGAACAGGCTTCTGGGATGTTGCTGTCAATAACCTGCTGAAGCAGATAAAATGACATTACACTCAATTAGCTCTCAAGCTTGCATGGATGCATCTTTTAGCAGCAACACATTGGGTAACACAACACATGAACCCAACTCATCACGATGGCACTTTGTGTTTTGCTGTCATAAACACGGCCAAACATGTTTTACATGTGGTAAACAAATGATTCTGCTAAGTGCATGTTTGGGGGCAAAAACTTGTTCTAAAGTGATGGTGAAAGATGAAGAATTGCTGGCACCTTTGAGTGTTCATGATATAGGGCATTTTTTTTAATATATTCACAAATCTAATGAGCACCAGACTGAAAATAATAAATCCACTGATGGACTGGGGTACAATATTTGATTATAACGCCTCAGTGAATGCACAGTATCTTGCCCTTCACTTCTGCAGAGGTGTTAACTAAAAAGCTATTTTTTGTTCTTGTTGTTTTCTTTAATGGATATTAGATTTCCACCCCTTGTATCCACATAACAGAGTCCATAAACAGAAAAAAAAGGAAAAATAATGAAAGTCTCATATTTTTGACCCCGAATGTAGAGTCTGTTTCATCTTCCTAAACTCACCTCCACTCTTCTCCACTCCCCTTTCCCTTTTCCGTGTGTCTCTCACTCCCTCCATGCGCTCAAATCACCATCTGGGAAAGCCTGATAAGCTCAGAGGCAGACACCAGTATTCGGGCGTTGAGTTGAAGAGCTGCCTTGAGACTGCTGGTAGGTTAACCCCGACAACCGCGCAACCTTCCGAGCATGGAGGTTAGGAAGTGACACACGCTTCGTCCTCTGCCTGTTTGTTTCTGTGTGTATTGTTTATGTTCCTCTTTGTCTTTATACGCTGTATTTTCAACTAGATCTTTCATTCTGCTCAAGTAAAGAGTGCAGTTACTTCTCCACCGTTAGCAGCTCAGGTCCCCGTGTGTCCAGCAGCTCAGGTCCCCGTGTGTCCAGCAGCTCAGGTCCCCGTGTGTCCAGCAGCTCAGCTCGCACCTGAACCTTTGGCCCAGTTCCCCGTAGCAGTGCAGTTTTCTAGCCAGCTTAACGTTGAGCCCGGGGTCCCAATTCTCTCTGGCTCTACATCGGCTCCTGCTGGAAGCTCGGATGAGCTCATCCAGCACTCCGCGGCTCCCGTGTCGCCATCTACCTCGTCCGCTGGGGGTTCCAGTGAGCCCAGCCAGCACCTCCTCGTCTCCGCTGGAGGGTCCGAGGGGCCCGTTCAGCCTCCTGTCTCCGCTGGAGGGTCCGAGGGGCCCGTTCAGCCGCCCGTCTCCGCTGGAGGGTCCGAGGGGCCCGTTCAGCCACCTGTCTCCGCTGGAGGGTCCGAGGGGCCCGTTCAGCCTCCTGTCTCCGCTGGAGGGTCCGAGGGGCCTGTCCAGCCTCACGCCTCGTCAGCTGGAGGGTCCGAGGGGCCCGTTCAGCCTCCTGTCTCCGCTGGAGGGTCCGAGGGGCCCGTTCAGCCTCACGCCGCATCAGCTGGAGGGCCCGAGGAGCCTGTCCAGCCGCCACCTGCGACCGCCTCGTCGTCGCCTGGTCCGGCTGCATCCGCCTGTGCTTCTGCTACGCCTGGTCCAGCCTCTGCCTGTGCTTCTGTTACGCCTGGGCCAGCCTCTGCCTGTGCTTCTGCTACGCCTGGGCTAGCCTCTGCCTGTGCTTCTGCTACGCCTGGTCCGGTCTCAGCCTCTGCTTCTGCTACGCCTGGTCCGGTCTCAGCCTCTGCTTCTGGTCCAGCTTTGGCTTCTGCTTCTGCTCCGCCTGGTCCAGCCTCAGCCTCTGCAGTTCCGCCTGGTCCAGCCTCGGCCTCTGCAGCTCCGCCTGGTCCAGCCTCGGCCTCTGCAGCTCCGCCTGGTCCAGCCTCAGCCTCTGCAACCTCGTCTGGTCCAGCCTCAGCCTCTGCAACCTCGTCTGGTCCTGCCTCGTCTGGTCCTGTGCCCACCAGGCCATGGCCAGCATGCCTGAGACTGGAGGGCCGCCGCTGCCTTCCGCGCGGTCGGCCCCCTGAACTGCTCCGTCGTCTCCTTCGCCGCCGCCGCTGCCTTCCGCGCGGTCGGCCCCCTGACCTGCTCCGTCGTCTCCTTCGCCGCCGCCGCTGCCTTCCGCGCGGTCGGCCCCCTGAACTGCTCCGTCGTCGTCCCCCCCTTCGCCATCGCCGCTGCCTTCCGCACGGCCGGCCTCCGGACCAGCTCTGTCACCTGTGCCACCCGCCTGGTCGGCCCCCCGACCGTGTGGCCCGTGAACTCTTGTGCCTGTGGGCTCTGGGTCGGCCCCCTGAACCTTATTTGGACTACGGTCATGTGCTCCTGTGTTTTCTGTTGTTTGTTTTTGTTTATCGTTCTGGTCCCTCCGTCCTGGTCCCCCGCCTCCCGCCCTGGGTGGGTTGTTTTCTGTTTTTGTTTTTTCGGGTTTGGGCTGTCGGGAGCCAGCCCTTGAGGGGGGGGGTACTGTCATGGTCCTGGGCCATGTTGGCCCAGTGTTCTTAGTTTTCTTGTATGTTTGTATTTCGTTCCTTATTTAGGCCATGTTTTCTGAGTTGCCCTGTTGTGTTGTTCCCTAAGTGTTTTCCCTTCATGGCTTTTACCCCCTGTGTGCCCCTCTGTGTATCTGTGAGCCCTCGTCTCTCCTTATGTTTTATTCCATGTTTCCCCTGCCCATTATGTCCAAGTTCTCCCCGTGCTCTCTCTCCCCCCCCCTGTGTGCCCTATGTATTTATGAGCCCTCGTCTCCCTTTGTGGTTGTTTCATGTTTCCCCAGCCCGTTATGTCTGTGTTTTCCCCGTGCTCTCTCTCCTCCTGTCTGAACCTCTGTGCACTTCCTGTTTACTTTGTGACTCTCACGCCCGTACATGTCATGTTCAATTCACCCCGCCCTGTCTCGTTATGATTATCAGTATCACCTGTGTTCCCCGTGTGTTCCCACTTTCCTCGTTAACCCTCTGTGTATTTCTGTCTGCGTCTCCCTCTGTTCGGCGTGACGTCGTCCCTCATGCTGTGTGTGGATCTCCCTGTGTCTCCCTGTGAGTTCTTAGTTTATGGTTTCCCAGTTTAGTCTAGTTTGTATGTTTGTTCTACCAGCAAATAAAGCTGTGTTTTGAGTTCACCTCCCCGAGTCTGTGAGTCCTGCATTTTGGGTCCAACTCCTGCCTGCCGCACAGCGATTCATGACAGGCTAATACTTATTAAAAACCTATTAACACCTTACACGCCACTGCTTTTGTCATTTCTGCACAAGCGCTACACCCCACCCTCACTGGTCTCTCTCTCTCTCACGCACACACACAGGGAGCACGAGAGAACACATTTCAGCTAATTAATGACATTCTTGTTTTATCTAAATATAATCTGAGAGCCACTGTGTGAATGTGGCAGCTCAGGGAAAAGCCAGAGAGGAACCCTAGGGCCTGAGCGTTCATGTTTTTTCCTGCGTTGCTTCTCTACCTCCTGCTGGACTGCTCTGCCTCGCTCTGCAATTTATATAACTTTACACAAGAAATTCATAAACACATAAAAATAAAATGTCAACCGTTGACATTTGATCATAATGTCACAACTGACCCAGAGATCCACCACCCACAAAATTTACACATGTAGACCATGTCACGTGGCCCGGGTTCCTGTATGGCTTCTCTGTGTCTGTGCTGGCTAAAAACACTCTTTTTAAAATTTTTACTCATTTTAACAGGCACCAGAAGGCAATGTCATTCTAATTTGTTAGAATCTGTCAAAACAGCTGCACACTATAATCAGCCTGTCTTTATCAGCTTGGTATTGGAAAGGCACCCACACATACCTGTGTGTACCCGGGTGGGCGTCCGGGTACACACCGGCTCACTCCTTGGCGGCCGCTTGTCGGGGCCTGGGGCCTGGGGCTCGCTCGGGCCCCTTCGGAGGTGGGGTGCCCCCGGCCTCTCGGCCTGGGGCTCGGTCACTCAGGCACAGCTGGGGGCCAGCGGAGCTCACGGGCGCGTCACTGCAACTCCCCCTGACTTCTGCTCCGCGGCTGCTGGGCGAGCCCTCATCTGGGACTCTCCTCAGCTCTTACTGGAACAGTGGCGCGGCTGCCCCTCTGTTGGTCTTCCATGGTCTCTTGTGTTCTGGGGGCCTCTGGATGTCTGGAGTTTTGATCTCCTCCACACCCGCTTCACACCCTGGAGGACGGGGCTGTGGCCCCCCCACACTCCCTAGCAGATCATTACATGGAGAAACCTTTGGAATGCAAGCATGCTGATCCACACAGGTATGCACACATGGGTATTCACAGACGCGGACTAAAGCTTTCTTGGCTGCTGCCTCAAAGCACACTGTGCGCTGTCTATCTTGCGTGCTGCACAATATCGTTTATTATTTAGTAAATATTGATATCTATGACTAGCTAGTTTATTGTGATGGTGCTTTGTTTTCTCTATTATTATGTTACTCTTTGTTGTTTGCTGTCTCCTCTGTTTGTTTGTTTTTTTTTGTTTGTTTTTTTTTTTCTCCATACAGGTGACCCAGGAGTTCTTTTTTTTTCTTTTTTCTCTCTCTTCCCCCCCCTTCTCACCGTCTCTTCTCCCCTTTGGTTTTCTTTCTTTCTCTCCCCCTCTTTCTCTCATTCATTCCCCCTGCCCTATTTATTAAAAAAAAAAAAAAAAAAAAAAAAATGACAAAGGATGAACTGAAGCTCTGCCATCACGTAATGTCGCATACTGCTGTTTCTGATGTCATTTAAAAAAAAAAAAAAAAAAAAATTAAGATGTGATAGAAAATTCAGATAACCAATCTTGGCTTTGAGTTTCTTCTAATAAATGTAGAAGTTTTCTATTTTTCTAATACTGAAGAAGAAAGTTCTTGAACCTAACAACAATAAGCCGCTGTCAGCAAATACGGGCCATATGTTTTATGCAGCACCTGTTTGGGGAACCATTTCTCCTCAGCTGTTAGTACACAGACAGATAACAGTACAACCATATGATAAACTGCTCCATCAGCAATTAAAAAAAAGAAAGAAACCTTTTCAACCATACCAGATTTTTGTTATCAGCTGAGAGTTACAAACATATGCTTAGGTTCCAAGCTTATTATGAGTAACACGTACTCTGCTTATCACATGCCATTTCAAAGAGACAAAAAAAAGGATGAAAAATTAGACCATTTAACAATTTAATATAGAAATATACAAACATCAATTTGTAAGTACTAAAGAAAAAAAAAAGAAAAAAAAAAAAAAAAGAATCTGTCAAAACAGCTGCACACTATAATCAGCCTGTCTTTATCAGCTTGGTATTGGAAAGGCACCCACACATACCTGTGTGAGACAGACAGCCAAACAGAGGATCAAACTGCAGCGAGTATATTTTTCAGCCTTCAGACTCACTGGTGGCCTACAGGTCAAAATCTCTTTGTGTAACAGTCCAAATAGCCTTTTTGCCTTGTTTGTGTGCTGGTTTGGAACTTGCTAAGAATGTGTCAAAGGCTGCATGTTTCAAATGCAGGCTGAATTCAGAGTTGGATTTCTGACTGATCTGCAATAGGTTTGATTTTGAACTTACATCTGGCTCAATCCCAGTGAGCTTCTCGGCTTTTTTGTGCTTCGGGTAAAACACCAAATCATCATTGCTCTTCTTGTGAGAAATTTGTACAACTTCCATGAGACACACACTGGCCAGGCACTATACTAAAACCACTGACAGCTGATGCGAATAATAAAATGTTATTAGAAAGGCACCTGTCATGGCTTAGGATGTATTCGACAGTGAATGAACAGTCAGTTCTCAAAGTTATTGAGGCAGAAGCAGGAAAAATGGTCAAGAAAGATTAGAGTGACTTTGAAAATGGCCAAATTTTGATGGCTAGATGACTGGGTCAGTGCATCTCCAAAAGTGACAGGTCTTGAGAGGTGCTACCATAATGCAGTGGTTAGCAGAGAACAGAACATTACTGCAGACCACGTACATTCTTTCATGTCAGAGGTAATCCCTGATGGCAGGGCTCTCTTTCAGCTAGAAAGAGGCCCTGTCGCACTTCAAAAACTGATTGAGGATCTGTGGGATGTGCTGGACAATTAAGTCCAATCCGTGGAGGACCCATCTTTTAATTTAAAGGACTTAAAGGTACTAAAATCTTGGAGCCCGTTACCATGAAACACATTCGGGGGTCTTGTAAAGTTCATGCCTTGATGACTCAGAGCTGTTTCACAGACACGAGGGAGACTTACACAATACTGTGCAGGTGGTTTTAATGTTGTGGCTCTTGTGTGTATGTTTGCTCTGCACTCATGTTGCTTTCAGTGCCCTCTGGCAGCGTGTGAACAACTGCTCGGTAATGCCAGCTTTGAATACATCCTTGCTTCTGACATGATTGCAGCTGCATTATGTCAATATACTTATATGTGGCAGTTCTGCCTCCCATTCAAAGTAATATCTACATATTCACATCAAGTGATCCATAACATAACTGATTCAGACTGTGACCTTAATTTAGAGGAATGTGAATGTTTTGAGGCATCCTAATGTCTGCGCTCACAGATGTGTCTTTCTACTCCTGCCTTTCATGGATCTCTTTGAAACGGCTGCCTTTGTGATGTGAGCTGCTTCAAAACATGTCAAGGCATTCCCTCTGAGGACTATTGAGCCTTTTGAATATTGTTTTTTTTTTTTCTCTTTATTGGCACATTGAACCTTTGCAGTTATCCTCCCTTGGCTGCAACCAGCATAGTAAACACATTAGAAAGTGTTTTGCTGCAACATCGAGAGTCATCTTCCACCGCTTCACCCCCGATATTTAAACACAACTCTTTTAAATCTCTAGCTGATATGTATCTTCGTTTTGGCACCTTGCTTGAACCATTAAAAAAATGCCCTAATTAATATGCAGTCAGGTCTGCTTGAACTTTTCCTACAACCTTGCTGCCATGTGAATCCAAGACTCCTTAGATGGACTGTGTCCTGAAAGTCAAGCTTGGTCTTCCCAGAGGAATCTAAAGAGATCTAGTCAATCCTTTCTGGACATTCACTTATTCATGTGAGGGATGTGGAAGGAAGGAGGGAAGGATGCGGGGCAGTGCAGTAAGCCTTAGGTTAGGTTATTTAATGCAGTGCGGGATGAAGGTGGTGAAAGGCTCGCAGGACAGATATAAGATTAAAAAAAAGGGGATTTTGCCATCCATCCATTGGATTTAATAAGTACACCATTACGGAAACGTGCCCTGTAACGCTGAAACCTCAGGTTTAGTTTAAGGATATCAAAGGTCTGATGGGCAGTGAGAGTTAGTTGACTGCAGTGGGTGATAATGTCCAGGTTCCTGATTTGAAGGCTGACTGTACAGCAGCCTGATAAGTGCACCGATGGGTTATTTAGAAGATTTGTTCCAAATTCAAATGCAGAAAGGTTAAGGGGGAGGAAAGAGAAGGCAGTTCATGAAAATGAAATGCCATTTCTTGTGCAAATTTCACAGGGTCAAGTGACAACTGTGGATGAGATGACGGTAAGTGGCTTTCAGGGTGCAAGCTACAAAGTCAAATAAAAAGGATATAAATATACATGTGGGCTTTGAATATAAAAATCTAAGCAGCATGAGAAGCGGTAAAATGTTCTCATGCTTTAAAGCAAGTGCATGTTGGGCTGCTATCAACATGCATGACAGTAGCTGCTTCTCCAGTCCTAACCTCTGATTATAATTATAACCCCCATATCATAGAGAGGGGATTTATTCAAATTACTCATGTCATTATCTGCAAGATTACTCCACTAAATATTACTTACTGGTGTCTATTCAGTGACAAAATGTCCTGCTCTGCACCGTCTGGCCGTGTCACCACAGCAAAAAGTTAATCTGAATGCAAACTATGCAAACAGGAGTGAGATGCATCAGAATGTCAACAGACATCTTTCAGTATCAAACAAAGCAAATGGAATAGATAATCGTGTTCTGTCTTCAAGTTCTACTTTGTTCCCCATAAAGTATTTATAAAGAATGGTTGGCTGGAGATTCATACATGGTATGGTGTGGTGCTTATGTTTAATGGCACATGAGCTGTAAGAAGTACTGCATCGTCCTTGCGCATCTGACTGGTGTCTTCTGTACGACTAGATAACTGGGGTTAGGGTGTGAATATAGAATAATGAACACGGGAAAAGGAAGATGGATCACATTAATCTGAGCAGCAGAACCCCCTCCTAGCTCTTCTTTTTACAGTGAATGCTGCAGTTGTGAAGCTGACACCGCAGCCTTCCTATTTGATGAGCAATTAGCATACCTTCGCCTGAGTTTGTATCGTGATGATCCATTCATTTCCGTGGTGTAATTATGTGTATAAGGCTGCTCATTTGGAAAACATTGAACTCATCAATCTTTTTGCACTCGTTTTCTAATTCGGCCCATTGAGAGAACCCTGGGGGACACCAAAACCGCACTTAATTGTCCTCATTCCAGACAGCTTCTAATTACACCCAGTGCTTTTAGATCTCGTTAGAAAAAGTTCAAGATCCTCCTTGCCTTTTTTTTTTAACAGAACTGTTCTCAATGTTTAGGCAGCGAGTTACTGAGAGGGAGAGAAATTCCCTCATCACCTTGCCCTCTGGCAGCTGCGCCCTGGATAAACAAACACGCGTCGCTGCACATCAGTCAGCTGGTTGGGAGCTGGGGCCTGATTAAAAAGCTCCCTCTGCTGTATCTCATGGCCTTCCTCCTGCGAGTGCCCAGATAAATAAATAAATGAATGGCTCCTTTTCATCTAATGGAGGAATGGGATAGCTGTCTTTACAACTTCTCTACTGTATTGTGTTGAGTTTGTGTGATGGAGTGGAAAGAAGGGAACACTGGACCACACTGTAAGTCAGTGGAGTCTCGATTAGCACTGAGCAGATGATTAAGCAGGAGCACTGTTTGTCTTTAACTACTCCAGTCTCAGGACGTAGCTACAGTGCACCTTGCCTGAAAGTCACAGCCCACATTTGGGTTTAAAATAGAGATGAACAAAAATGAAACATATGGTGGATACTGTGATAGCTACTAATTTAGTCAAGCTGAAGGTACTATGGTAGATTTAGTTTGTGTGGAGGACACTGAAAATGGCACTGGTGCCCCTTTATGGGCCATTATACTCGCTTTTCTCACCCTCGCGAACAATCTCACAGCAATAGTGATGTCACATCCGTTGGTACCAGCAATGCTTTGATGTCAGTTTGGGTGGTTGTCCACCTCATGTTGGTTTTTACCACCATTTCAGCGACGTATCAGTGCAGAAGTTGTGAGATTTCCAGATTATACAGAGGGAGATGCTGCACCAACTTGAAAAGATGAGCTCTTCTGGAGAAAACTGAGAAAGAAAAACAAAACCTACAAACAAAGAAAAAACTTGGTTCTTATTTGGTTTTGTTTAATTGGTGACACCAATCATTTAGGAGAATACTGAAGCAGGTATCTGCACCCTCGGCGCTGGTATAAAAGGTGGCGGGACTGCGATGTCTGTCTCTGAGCGACACGTCCAATGTGACGACCATAACAGCTGCACCCTGTAAGGTTATAAAAGCTCACAAGGATACAGTTAATCTCCCTGCTGAGAGATAGAGGTTTATAAGGCAGAATTCTTGAAAGGAAAACCTTTTTTTTTCTTTTGAGAACTTATGATACCATGGTTTAGATTTCAGCGTATTTAGTACTGGGTATGTTACATAGTGGCATCTTTCACAAGGTGCAATCAAAAAGCTGTGTGAGTTCAACTGCAAAAAGCAAAAACTTACTTAAGTTTGAGGGTGCACGGTGGTGTGATGATTAGCACTGCTGTGTTACAGCAGGGAGATTGCATGTTCTACCTTTGCCTGTGTGAGGCCTATCCAGTCCAAAGACATGGATATTACCATGACTCAGGACTCTAAACTGGAAGTAGGTATGATTAAGATTACCTGCCTCTGTGTGTAGGTATGATGTACCCCGCCTCTTGCCTCATGACAACTGTGATAGGCTCCAGCCCCTGCCACTGTCCTGAATTGGACAAGCAGAAGAAAATGTACGGATGGATGAAATATAAATTTAATCACTAACCCCTTCAAGAGTATCCCCTAATACACCTTTCTATGACCTGTGGATTTCCCATTTGCAGAGCACGCTTAATCACCTCCACTGTGTCAAAACTGTGACCCTTCAATTTAAATTTCATTTGGTGAACGAAGAGAAATTAGCAGAACACCAAATCTAGGGATGTCACGTGGGTGGTAAGCCAAGATAATGTTCATGTAGCCAAAAATACCCTTTTTCTGATGAATGCTCTATGCCAGGGGTGGCCAACTCCAGGCTTCGAGAGCCGGTGTCCAGCAGGTTTTAGATGTGTCCTTGATCCATCACAGCTGATTTAAATGGCTAAATTACCTCCTAAACATTTCTTGAAGTTCTCCAGAGGCCTGGTAATGAACTAATCATTTGATTAAGGTGTGTTGACCCTGGGTGATATCTAAAACCTGCAGGACAACAGCTCTCGAGGCCTGGAGTTGGCCACCCATGCTCTATGTATTGGTCACTATAACAGTCAAGTATGCAAATGGTTGCACTCTTTACCTGATGCACCACCTCAGAGCTTGTATACTGCTAGACTCTGAAAGACGATCCAACTCTGTTCAGCATGAAATTTATAACAAAATGAGAGATATCCACTTGCGAGTTGTCAAAATTCGATTTTGCAGGAAGTGGGAGTGCTGAAGGTGGCCGAGGGGTGCACGAGTGGAAAACCTTGAAGGGGAGATAGGAAAATATAAATTAGGTACAATTTGTTTTTCTGTTTTCATGGGCAGAGTGTTTTTGGCTCCAAATCATACTGACCAGTTTTCATTTGTACTTTTGTGTATCACAACTAATTAACAAATGACACTGCACCTGGTGGAGTGTAGCAAACAACGCATGCAGTACAGCACAATATTGCGTGTGGACAGATGCTTGCAAAAGGTTAAAGATATACTGAGTACTGAAAGTTCTGAGGTTGTCAAGAAAAGTTTTTTACCACAGCCATTTTCATTTAACAGATCAGAAAGAGAAAAACACAGATGTACAAATATATCTGTGTGTATTTCATGACTTCATTGTATCGTGTATAACACTCAAAAATTTAAGGTTATATGTGTGTGTGCTGTGAAAAAAGTCCCTTGTTAAGCATTTCATGCTCTAGAATGTGATAACATTAAAATATAATCTCAACAACAAGAATGACTTTCATTTCCCACTGTTTAAATCAGCTCACAACTTCTGTCACTGAGCTAAAGAGCTGAAGAGCTCAGAATTGCTGCTATGGCAACAGTGCAAAGCTCGGGTGGGCTTTAGATTCAGTGATGAGCTCTCAGCTTTTAACATAGAACTGGATGGAATAAATGGAGATTCATACATTAGATACAGAATCAGAATCCTCCGACCCTTTATAATTTAGACGGTGTGCACTTGTTTTATCCTTGTGGTCATTTGGTTTGAATGCAAACTTTTACAGTTTCTCTCTCTCCACACACACACACACACACACACACACACACACACACACACACACACACACACACACACACACACACACACACACACACACACATGCAGTATTGCTGCCTGCTAAACATCAATGTCAAACCTGATATGTGTATACTTCAGTCAAATCACACAGTTGGACCACTGTGTATGACCTTGTGTAACTCCCTCTTCCCCTAAGGTACACACACTTGCATGCATACAGTATGTAAGTGTCTGTGCTGTGAGCAACTGTACAAACATGCAAACACACATATCATGCATTATTTAGCACATAGACTGTATAGCTGGAGAGAACCTCCAGGTCATAAAAAGAGAAGCTAATGTGTAAGTGTTTTAAACCTGAATTCTTCTCCATGTTTTCAGAAATCTGATAATATAGAGGTATAAGAAAATGACCCTACTGCTCACTTGAGCTATATATATAAGCAGGGTATGCATGGCTAGATTGCTGTAGCAAAGTTGAAGCCATATGTGCATGCAGTGCCAAGGTTGGCCAGCTGAACAACAGTCGACAAACTATATGGTGATGCATGGGGTACAGATATGTTACATCAACTTTAGGCCCTCATTTAGCAATCAGATGCAAATGTCATGTCAATGTCAAACACTGGTGCTGCTATTAGTATCCTAATCTCAATGCTTCCAAAACATTTGTAGGACCAATACACTTCTAGCTTGCTTTCTAATATTTGCAAGGTGGTCATAGGAGCTAGCGGTGTGCAATACTGTAAATTTTGGTAATAACCTGATACTAAGTAACTGCCAATACTAATACCACTCCTGATACTTATATATGGGAGAGCATTATGTCACGAATCATAATCAATTTGAAAATTCTGAACACATTTTAATTCAATTCAATTTTATTCATAAAGCAATAAATCACAACAACAGTTGCCTCGAGGCGCTTTATATTGTAAGGTACACCCTACAATAATACACACAGAGAAAAACCCAACAATCATATGATGCCCTATGAGCAAGCACTTTGGTGACAGTGGGAGGGAAAAACTCCCTTTTAACAGGAAGAAATCTCTGGCAGAACCAGGCTCAGGGAGGGGCAGGGCCATCTGCTGTGACTGGTTGGGGTGAGAGAAGGAAGACAGGATGTGGAAGATAATTGGTTAACACAATAAAACACCTTTCAGATTTTCATGTATTTCTGGAGAGTTGGAATCCAAATTGACATGGCAGTCAACAACAACAACAACAAAAAAACATTTTTCATAGTGTGTGTTTGAGGTATATATTTTTTTCATTTCCACAAAAATAATTTGAAACAATTCAGCGGACTACATACTGAACTTGGAGGACAGAAACAAAGTATCGATCTTATTGCACTGGCATTAATCTGATACCAATATCAGCGTTGGTATTGATACTATCAATATTTGGATTGATCCCCCACCTCTCATAGGAGCATAAACTTGCTGTTTGAACCATAGAACCTGAACAGACTTTGAATAAGTGCAAATGCGGAAATGTGCTGTGATTTAGCTGTGTGAACTGTGGGGCAGCAACACAGTATCGCTTGTTTATTCTGTATCTGAGGTTTCATTCCTAGCGAGACATTGTTAGTCATACCAAAGATGTTGTACGGATGCTGTATTCTTCAGCTGCATGCTGCAGCAGCAGCTAAAATAAAATGCCCCGCTGAGGAGTGTCCAGTACAGTGGGATTTATGTCCAGCTGAAGAAAGTCTCCACAGAGCAGACTAAGCAGCAAGGTGTGCCCACGGGAGAGCTGCTTCATCATTGTATTGATTTGTACGAGGGCTTAACAGACTAGATCGTAGCATGAGGTTTCGTGATTGATTATTGATATCAGGGAGTGTCATCAACCCAAAGCATTAATGAAGCCTCTTCTACTGCCACCGACTCTCTTCCCATGTGAATTGAAAACAAGAGGAGAGCGAGGCCTGACTGCATGGTAGAGTGGGATTGTGTTTTTGTGTGTGTGTGCGTGTGCGTGTAAGGAGCTGAGAGAGAAGCACCTGAATCCTAATCACATTTGTTGTTACAACTGAATGCACACAAGAATATTTAACGACAACTACTGGCTCTAAGGAATAACTTTTCTGCAGATGGGGCAAAACAACTTTGTAACACATTCTCTTATCTTTTCTCTTCTGTGATCTCAGGACAAGTGAGCAAATAACATCTGAAGGATGATCTCTCCTCAGCCTCAACATTATAATCTTACTTGAATTTGGGCTGCCAATTTGCTTTTGCCAGCTGTGAAACTAATCATGTGATGAAAGCCTGTGTGTGTGTGTGTGTGTGTGTGTGTGTGTGTGTGTGTGTGTGTGTGTGTGTGTGTGTGTGTGTGTGTGTGTGTGTGTGTGTGTGTGTGTGTGTGTGTGCACGCGCACTGTGTCTCTGGGTCATGTTAGCGTGTGTCAGGCTGAACAGATCAAATTAAGGATTTTTAATTACGGAAGCAGTAGCAGAAGTAAAGCAATGGAGTATATGTTGCTCTAACTTTTCACTTAGAATGAAGTTAGGAAATTGCAATCCAATCCAAGGCCAGAGATTTTATTTAATCAAATCAAGTTTTGCAGTTCCGCCGTCAGTCCTTCTTTCTCTTGGCGTGCAACTTCAAAACGCTTGAAAATCTTGGCTTTCGTGCCACCTGTGGTTTGACTGCTCACCCTGCTGTCGTGATAAAGAAGTATACTTCAGTGCTTGCTGTTTCTGGGGTTACAGAAGCATCAGAGCACAATTCTGACCATGTTGGGTGCCGTCGATAGTCTTGAAATTTTCAAGGGCTATGATCCTGCGCTTTGCTTCCTGCTGTAATGTTATTCTGTACAACCTGTCATTTTAAACAAGTGGTGGAGAAAATTCACATGTCAGATGCACAAAAGAGGCATACACAAGTTAATTTCAGATGCATTTTATTTCCCTGTGAACTTGAATTCAGATTCCAGCATTAGGTTATATTCCATTAAAAAATAGGTGGACCAGTAGTGCAGGAGCAGACAGTTATTATCTGTACAAGAAAAAAGAAAAATCTTAATTCCATAAGCAGAGTGGTAAGCAATCACTTTATCCACAAACTCAATCAGTTGCTTCTCTGTCATGAAAAGGGTTTTCCAACAAATCTCATCAGAGTTGTGGGGACGTTGAAGTTATACCAAAAAGAAAAATATTCAGAATCTCCAGAAAGCCTGTCATCTAGGCTCAAAGCAGTACATCTTACCACAGGTGACACACTATAAAACCATCCTTCAATCTCAAGTGCCGTTTCTGCTCATAAATATAGACATCTGAGACCCTGGCCTCACACAAAATTAATTTTAAAGAATTACCTTTGGTCACTACCAAATGTCATGAGGGATAAGCAAATAAGCTCTTAGTTAAAATGTCACAGGGTGGCTGATGGAAAAGTGGAGGTGGTAAACTACGGCCGAACAAATTAAATTTGGACTACAACTTAATAGCCTGCGGATGAATAAATGTGATTCTTTGCCCTTTCTAGTTTACTTATACGTCCACACAAAACAGCCTGCAAAGTAAATTCATACCGCAGAATACTCATCCACTCAGTGTTACATAATGTTTTAAAAGGGAAAAATCTTCACTGCCCTCAAATTGCATAACCATGTATTACAAAGTTAATCTTGAGGCAAAATTTTCTACTTAAAAGGCACTAGAAGATATTCACTTGTTTATTTTAGTCATAAATTATATTAGCTTTAACTGAGCTATAAAATACAGTTTTTGTACAAAATGAGGGCTGTGGATTTTGTTCTCTGTCACTTATAGTTAAATTTCATTTGGAAAAATACTCAACTGCTCAGCAGGCTCTAAAGAGAAGTAATAATTCCAGCAAACAAAACCTGTTCTGTTGTTAGGCTCTTGTTTTAAAAGACAGGTACTTAATCTGTAATGTATATGTAATGCAATGTATGCTTGTGAATAAAATCACATCACCAATGTAATTTTATACACAAACTATTAGGGATGCCCAAGCCAATACTTGGCATCACGTATTCATTCTCGTACCAGCTCATCCGGCTCAGATCCGTTTTGGACGTGTTCATCGTGGATTACTGATGCCATTGTTGTCAGCTGTCTGGAGCTCTGAAAAACAACAGATTGTAAGCTAACATTATGCTAATGTGAGGCGCAAGTGTCATGGCTTCTAGGTCTGCTCAACAAATTCTACATCCAACAACATCCACAGTATTATTATTTTTATGTTTTCCTAAAACATTTGACCGGCCTGTTTAACAAAGTTGGCGTTGCCACTGTAAAATCAGCTTTTTTTCCATTATATAAATGTTTAGCTAACATAATGTAACTAAACTTAACAGGCTACTTAACCACCCTAACTTTTTTTTGCCCTATCAACATTTTAAGATTTTGTTAACATTTTAAATAAAATCTCCATGCTACCGCCAACTTTTTTAGTAAAAAGCTGTAGGAGTGCAGGAGCTGTAGCTGTATCACAGGTGCTTTCATACTTTTCAGAATTTTAATAGGGCAGTTTGCCCTCTACCATACACTACAAAGTTTTTCTGTGACGAAAAACACCACATGGAAAAAGAAGTTAAGGGGGTGATTTAAACGAATGTATCTGCAAATGCACAGTCACATTAAGTTGTAAGAAATATCGCCCTCTGTGTTCCTTCATCTGATGATCGACCAGAAAAGCTCTGTACACAATTTAATTTCAAAGCTCGCAGAAGTCTTGGCATCAACTTGCACGTCCGTGCACTTAGACACGTGTTACAGGTGTCAGGTACGTGGACATGAGACAACTATAATGAGACAGAATTATTTTAATACTAATCTCTTAAGAATAATATTCATTTAATGCAACGGTCAGGAAATTAGATAAAAATTACTTTGACTGGCGAGCTATAACTGCTCACTTTGACTTTTATCACTGATCTCCGACATCATGGTCCAGCGCCACAACCCTACTGCATGTTGCTAGCTAGCTAGTCACAGCACCCACTGATCAATAGAGTCCCGCTTTAGTATGTAACATCAAGCTTCTAAGTCTTCCAACATCAGAATGGTGAAAATGACTGAGAAACTGAGCATGCTCTGATGTCAGTCTAATTGTCAATTGTTGGGTTGTATTCGATAAAACGAGGTAATAAGGATATGGGAAATCTATTTTTTCTGGCTCTACAGTATGCTGCACACATTATAGTTTTTTTAGACTCACAGCTGGAAACTCCTGTTCTGAATCATCCTGCATAGATGTTTGTCTTTCCTGACACTCTTACTTTTAAGTCTTTACATTTACTTTCTCCTTTGCAATAAATGTCTGAGCAAAACTGCTTTTTAAATGTCAGTTTCCATTTGTCCTTGCTTGGTGTTACCTGAGCAATGCTAATTCTTCAAAAGCACTCTCTCTTCTGCTTCACTGTTTTTTGTCTTTGATTTTTGAGTTATGGTATAATGAGCTTCATTAGGAAATGTATTATTATTATTTTTATGTGTTCCTCATTAAAAATGGCTAAAACAAACATTTTTGAAGCTATTTAACACTTGTTCATTGACTCATCACTATTGATCTAATGACAAGTCTAGGTTTCCTTAGTTGTGTGACTCTACATTTGCAAAAGGAATATCAATGTCTTGCAATCAATTCTCCCCCAAGGATAGAACATCTACATTTAAACCCACTGGCATAATATACACAATAACGTCGTCTTTCTCTTTGACATACATTAATATGCTGCTATCAACAAAATTTAATTATTGTGTCATTTTTTAAAATTTAATACACAATTTTCATAGTAATGTAACAGTAATTAAATAAAGAATTCTGTATCCCTGTGCTGACAGTTTCTCCATTAATAAAATGTCAAAATCAGGTTATCTAATGCATATGAAAAGTCGGCAAGGCTGCATCCTGGCTCGCTGGCTCAAAGCTCATCTCAGGTGGTAATTTGCCACCTATTTTCCATATAAAAGAGACAGATTCCAGTTAATTCATCCACCTGGAAAGCCAGGAGTGTCTACCTCTGATACAGTAATTTGCCACTGTACCTTGAACTACTTTTCATTTTGTGTTCTGGCGTGGTTTCTGACTGTATATCTTCATTTCAGCTTTAACCTCCCATCCACACTTGGAAACTCAAACACTCATGCTCACTTATTTTCATGTAGCCCCCCCCCCCAGGGGACAGGAAGTGCTGCCAGAGAAAGAGTTGTATGTTTATGTGTGCACCTTTCTTTCTGTTCAGCTGTGCACCGAAGACTGCACCCTTTAAGTCTCTTGGGATTGAGTCAGGCATCATTCACAACACACTAACTAAACCTCAACTTTCTTCCACCACCCTACAAATGCAGAGGGATACGCGTTCACACACACACACACACACACACACACACACACACACACACACACACACACACACACACACACACACACACTGACAAGCTTGTACTGAATCAAAGTTTGCAGATGTACAAATGAAAAAGAGAGAATGAAGTCTGTGGGAATATAGACTCGTGGTTCAAATGTGATGATGGGCAAAATTACAATAGCAGAAAATTTTATAGGATTACAATATTAGACAGACGAAGCATTAAATTAATGCTAGTCAACTGAAATGTTGAAGGAGAGATGGAGGAAGTCGAAGGAGGCTTGTCTCACATTTCTATTCGGTCTGTATTACCATACCACAAGAAATATTATGAATGTGAAATTATATCATGAGAGAAAGTTGCCACTCTCTTGCAATTGTTTTTATGCATGAGAGAGTGTCTGTTACTCGACATGTGTAAAGCCAGATTAGACTCAGGAATACAAATTTGCCTTTCCATTTCTCAAACATGCCTGCTTTCAATGAATATATCTAACTATGAATAAATATTCCAGTATGGCCATCGGCTTAGTCCTTTTCGTCGGTCACGTTTGTACTATAAGTGTTCCACGTGCACCGAAATCTCACCATTATCCAGTGTTCGTAATTGGTTGCATCATTTGTCTCTTGCCTTCTATCTCTCTGTGTAGTAATACTTACCATGTAGTAACAGCAACAATGACAATGAGAAAATAGAAAAGCAGTGGTGGTGTGCAGTGGCTTTTACAGAAAGGCAAGCACAGATGATGACCAACCCCACTGCAAATCAAACACCCATTGCTCACCAGGGAATTAGCCAGTGTTTACAGAAAAGCTGGTATTTTTGATTCAAATTAAAAGACACTGGAGCAATCTGCTAGTGACCAAAGCAACCATAAGGAGCTCTTTGTCAGTGATTTCACTTGTAGACAGCCAAGAACCGCTAATAACCCATCACCAACGCCAATAGGGAATACGCGTTTTTCCTTATCGGAGATTGTGGGGGTCACTTACTGGTCTCTCTGCCTGTGTGACTGAGGCCTTAATGTTTACTGTGGAAGCAGTGCTTGTCCCGTCACATAAGGGGAAAGAAATTAAATAAAAGCAACGTGTATCAGTGGGATAGTAGGCATCAAGGTTTTCATGCCAGACAATCTGCTGGGATGGCAGCAGCTCTTTCATCTTGATCGAAAGGAGCATTTCATGGTGTCGCTGACTTCCATTCCTGAGATGTTCTTTTGCAACAGACAAGTTCTTCCAAGAAAAAAGACCTTTATTCCAGAGAAGTCAAACCACTAAGCCAGCCCAATCTGAGACTGATGTAATTTGTATACAGTCTCACATCATCAAGTAAAAATTCTTTAATCTTGGCAGCCATTTATCTGTTATGACACTTATACCGCAACAGTTCCCATATCCTCAGAGAGAACATGTTCTTGGCATCAAGACAGCAACACTTGCTTTCATTGACTCTATATAAGGATTGTTTCTAAGTCAACAAACATGAGTTGTGGGTCCAAGCGAGTTGACAGATAATCTGCTTCTTTCCCATCGAGAAGAGAGTCTAAATGTAAACATACAAGAAAATCAAATTATGAGCAATCCTGTCACTCTGTGAAAAAACTTTCACAAAATAAAAATAAAACCTCAACACTCCTTAACTGTATTGTGTTTCCTCCAGTGTAGTTTCCCACCTCTCACTATACAGTGAGTTGAGCATGTCTGTGTCAGAGGGAGGATAAGGCACTCTTAATATTGTAAGTTGTGTCTCATTACAAAATTACTATGGTGGAATGAACTTGCTTGCATAGTTTTGTATTTGTAAAACAGTTTAGTGAATCTGTGAAACTCATTCACATTTGACCAGCTCCTCCAAGATACAATAACACTGTATTGTGACTTTATTGTAAGATCCATACAGCAGTAATTTTCTCCAAGGATTTGTCAGTCCATAATAACTTTTTCCAGTCTTGAGTCGTCCAGTGGCGGTGTTTCATGGCACAGGCAAGCCTCTTTGTCTTATTCTGACATCTTCACAATGGTTTTCTTGCTGCAACTTGTCCTGTCAAACTTGCACCTCAAAGTCTATTCTTCACAGTTGAAACTGAGACTTGCTTACTATGACCACTATTTAAGCTGTATTTGAAACTGTTGACCTGTGAGCCGCCTATCATGCAAGCTGTTAACCCTCCGAAATTTGTCCTCTGATTCAGTTGTGGCTTTGTGTCTACCAGACCTCTTCCTGAGTTTGCCCACAGAGTGCCTTTTGATGGTGAAGGAAACTGTACTTTTTAAGTGGTATGATCGGTATGGTCTGTCTCTCTTCCATTGTTAATTGCCTTTTTCTCACCATTTTTGTAGCAACACGCTACTTTCTACAGTACAGTACTGTTCAACTGATGCTCATGAGGGTATGGTACCACAGTGTGTCCAACACTGCTTTTATGCAGACAGAAGGGGTTGTAAGTAATCCAGAAAAATTGGAACATACAGGGAGTGCAGAATTATTAGGCAAATGAGTATTTTGTCCACTTCATCCTCTTCATGCATGTTGTCTTACTCCAAGCTGTATAGGCTCGAAAGCCTACTACCAATTAAGCATATTAGGTGATGTGCATCGCTGTAATGAGAAGGAGTGTGGTCTAATGACATCAACACCCTATATCAGGTGTGCATAATTATTAGGCAACGTCCTTTCCTTTGGCAAAATGGGTCAAAAGAAGGACTTGACAGGCTCAGAAAAGTCAAAAATAGTGAGATATCTTGCAGAGGGATGCAGCAGTCTCAAAATTGCAAAGCTTCTGAAGCGTGATCATCGAACAATCAAGCGCTTCATTCAAAATAGTCAACAGGGTCGCAAGAAGCGTGTGGAAAAACCAAGGCGCAAAATAACTGCCCATGAACTGAGAAAAGTCAAGCGTGCAGCTGCCAAGATGCCACTTGCCACCAGTTTGGCCATATTTCAGAGCTGCAACATCACTGGAGTGCCCAAAAGCACAAGGTGTGCAATACTCAGAGACATGGCCAAGGTAAGAAAGGCTGAAAGACGACCACCACTGAACAAGACACGCAAGCTGAAACGTCAAGACTGGGCCAAGAAACATGTCAAGACTGATTTTTCTAAGGTTTTATGGACTGATGAAATGAGAGTGAGTCTTGATGGGCCAGATGGATGGGCCCGTGGCTGGATTGGTAAAGGGCAGAGAGCTCCAGTCCGACTCAGACGCCAGCAAGGTGGAGGTGGAGTACTGGTTTGGGCTGGTATCATCAAAGATGAGCTTGTGGGGCCTTTTCGGGTTGAGGATGGAGTCAAGCTCAACTCCCAGTCCTACTGCCAGTTTCTGGAAGACACCTTCTTCAAGCAGTGGTACAGGAAGAAGTCTGCATCCTTCAAGAAAAACATGATTTTCATGTAGGACAATGCTCCATCACACACGCGTCCGAGTACTCCACAGCGTGGCTGGCAAGAAAGGGTATAAAAGAAGAAAAACTAATGACATGGCCTCCTTGTTCACCTGATCTGAACCCCATTGAGAACCTGTGGTCCATCATCAAATGTGAGATTTACAAGGAGGGAAAACAGTACACCTCTCTGAACAGTGTCTGGGAGGCTGTGGTTGCTGCTGCACGCAATGTTGATGGTGAACAGATCAAAACACTGACAGAATCCATGGATGGCAGGCTTTTGAGTGTCCTTGCAAAGAAAGGTGGCTATATTGGTCGCTGATTTGTTTTTGTTTTGTTTTTGAATGTCAGAAATGTATATTTGTGAATGTGGAGATGTTATATTGGTTTCACTGGTAAAAATAAATAATTGAAATGGGTATATATTTGTTTTTTGTTAAGTTGCCTAATAATTATGCACAGTAATAGTCACCTGCACACACAGATATCCCCCTAAAATAGCTAAAACTAAAAACAAACTAAAAACTACTTCCAAAAAGATTCAGCTTTGATATTAATGAGTTTTTGGGTTCATTGAGAACATGGTTGTTGTTCAATAATAAAATTATTCCTCAAAAATACAACTTGCCTAATAATTCTGCACTCCCTGTAGGAATTAGTAGCACAGCTTTCAAGGCTTGATCAACCTTCATTGCTGCAGAACAGCTTTAAATTGTTAACCCATTTTGTGTCCCCTAAAAAAAGGCTTTTTTGTATAATTCTGAAATGTAGCTACATTATTTTTCAGTTTTGGGTAACCTTACATTTTTTAACCTTTGGAAATTCACCACTCACCTTTGTACTATTTCAGGCTATTCATTGGACTTGAATTACTTGAACTGCAATAACTAACTGGAAAACTTCGGCTGTTCTGAAACTTTTGACCAATAGTCTATATCTGTATGTTTGTTCCTGCACTCCTCCTAGATGAGTGGTTCAATCTTCATGAAACTGGTAACATGTACATAGTAACTGACTAATATTTTTACTCTGACTAAAAATTATCTCTTTCTGTGTATTTGTAGTGTATATAGAAATTGTGTGACTCAGGACAGCCCATAAACATATGCCATTTTGATGCATGTAAATGCAACGTATTGCACACTCATATACACATTACATTATGTTTTAATGGTCACCAGACACTTTTAGAATTGGCAAGTTTTTTTTTTTCCCTATTTGGTGCATCTTTACCATACAAACGCCATTAACTGGGGGGCGAAGGTTGGCCATAAAGATGGCAAAAAGGGGGTACTCTTTCTGGATATTTACATGCCATGTCCCAAGAACCACGATTTACACAAAAGGCATAAAATTAGTCACTGTGGATGATGGTTGTGGCTGTTTCTTTCTTTAAAGGTAAAATATTGCCTTACCTTTTCAGTCATATCAATGGTTACAATTAAAAGCCCCTGTTATTGATAATTATGTGAGTTATTATGTATCTGACTGGTAGCAAAATGTTGAAAGTTGTCCCTTTTCTTTTAGTGATTGTCTAAGTCTTTAGTGACTGTGTAGTTTTAAACAATGCTCAAATCATATTTAGTAGTGATTAAATTATTTAGACTTATGATTTATAGGTAGTTCAATGTTAACAAATGACAGAAAAGATGTATCAGTATGAACAGCTGACAGTTATATGAGCTGCACCACATACACCAGCGGTCCCCAACCCCCGGGCCTCAGACCGGTACCGGTCCGTGAGTTGTTTGGTACCGGGCTGCGAGAGTTGAGCCTCAGGTGTGAAATGTATGGTTTTCAGGGTTTTTATTGGTTTTCAGTGTTATTTTGTTATCGTTTTTATCGTTTTTATCGTTAACTTGGTTTTCCTGGGTCTTTTCACGTGTGTTATGAGTAAATCTTCTTTTTTTCGGTACCGGTACTAGTTTTATTTTGTTGTATTTATCCGCGACACCTTAAAGGCTGGTCCGTGAAAATATTGTCGGGCATAAACCGGTCCGTGGCGCAAAAAAGGTTGGGGACCGCTGACATACACAATGGGGCCATTGCCATTCCATCTTTACTTGTAAGTTAGATGTGCCACTTGCATTTGTAATGTTTCCACACTGTTAGTAGCGAAATATATTTTCTTTAAAACTCTCAAATATAACTGGACCAAGTGAATAATGTTAAATGCAGAAGAATAGCCATTAACCTAAAACTACATGTGATTTAAATGAGGCAAATTTAACCAAAGCTAAGTCAAATAAGTCAATAACCAATTCTAACATTAGGCCTACGGCCTTCACAACTGGTACAGTACTGACTACTACTACAGACTTCAGATCCTGAGAGATTGTGGGTCCCAGAAACCAGAAGGTTTCAACAGAAGACACAGTGCTGTTGATGTAGATGAGAGGAAGTCCTCTGTCATCAATACAGTTTTAAGTATATTCAGCTCTTGGTTATTCTGACTGCACCACAGGACCAGCTGTCTGCATGTCTGTATGCAGAGTCATCCCCGTCCTTGGTGAATTAATGAATTCATTCTTCCCGACATAGATTCAACAAAGTGCTGGAAACATTTCTCAGATATTTTGGTCCATATTGGCATGAGACAGTAGCTGTAGATTTGTCAGCTGCTGATCCATGACGTGAATCTTTCATTCCACCACATCCAAAAAATGCTCCAGTGGACTGAGATCAGGTGACTGAAGTTATTTGAGTTGCTGTTGCCTTCTTATCAGCTCGAAGCAGTCTGGTTATTCTACTCTAACCTCATGCATCAACAAGGCGTTTTCATCCTGATAACTGCTGCTCATGGGGTATTTTCTCTTTTGTAGACCATTTTCTGTAAAGTCTAAAGATGTTTGTGTGGAAAATATTTGTGTGGCATATCCCAGCAGATCAGCAGTAATTTGGCAGATAATATATTTGTGTTAAAGAGCAGGTATACTTTAAAAAGGTGGCTGTTGAGTGTATTTTGTTTAAGAGAATAATTTTATTTTAAGCATTTTATTTTCAGTTATTAATTTGTCCAATTACTTTTGAGCCCCTAAAATTAAGGGATTATGTTAAAAAGTTATTTAGCTATTAGCAATGTCTCACAGACAAAGTAGCCATTCATTTGACCAGAATCGTTGAATCTCTCTCCCTCCATCAATTCTTTTACTGCGTTAGTTTCACCTTCTTCGTCTCTTCCTCACTTCTCCACAGCTGGTGCTGGCAGCAGCAGCCTCGTGTGAATGTGAGGTTACTTGTTGTTGCTGGTTCATTTTATGGTTCATGGTATATTAGCAGCCCTGACAGCTAAAATGACAGTTAATTTGACACATTTTGCTTGACCTATTTTTTGTTTAGTTTCTTTTTCTTTTTGTTTTCACATGAGATACTTTTTCTTCACCACTTCTACCACTCTAAACATTTTCTACAAACTGCATGAGTGCACAGCGAAGGTAGAGGAGGGGCCTGTTGCATTAAGAGATTTGATTGGGTAATCTAGTGTCGGTAATGAAAATGAATGAATGGGCTGCTGTCAGTGCTTGTACAGCTGTTGCACAGCGACCCTTCAGGCTGACCCATCGGCCCAAAAATGCGTCACCCCACCCGGAAAGCCTGGCATGCAAGATTACCAGTCCAGCCCTGCCACTCTGTAATTAGCAAACATTTGTTGTAAAAGCAGTCATTAATGGAATGACTCATTGCACAATAACAGCTCATTCACAACGTTTTAACTGGAAGTTTGGCAAGAATGTTAACAACTCACTTCATTTCATAAATTAACAACTTGCATGATCTTCCAACAATCATGCTCATATCCTCAAAGATCAAAATAGACCTGTATATTTCAATCCATTATAGCAATACTGGATCAGAAATAATATAACCTTACGCCGCCTCTCATTATTATTTATCTTTTATTTTAGTAGGGATAAGGTAGTGTTGTAAAAATATTTACAATGAGTGGAAAACAAGGAACAGAGAAGGAGGAGGAAGAATAGTATTTTAAGGGGTATTTCTTCATAACAGGAATCTTAACTACAGCCTTAATGAGAGACTTGTGTACTACTTCATACTAAATCAACAACTAAAAACTCGAAGCTACTTTAGACTCACAGAAAGCATCACTGTGTATTATGTTGTCATTAAAATGTGAATCTAGTCACAGTTCAGGCAAACTGTGCAGGCTCTACACAACACGCCCTATTATTTTTCAAGTAAATCTACTACAAATGCTCCAGTGGGCACCAACAGCATCTATATATTGGAGAGGACCAGTTCACTGACTCACATTAGTGAAGGCGATGCCTAGCAGGTGATTAGCTCATTATGTCCGCACACCTATTAAACAAGCATCCACCTTTCCAATTTTAAGCCTTACCAGAAACTAAATGGAATGTCTTATACAAATCAAATCAAATAACCTACTATACACTCGTGTATGGAGTCTTATAACTAAGTTAAAAAAAAATAAAGAAAAAAGAAAAGTAAGTACTAACTACTACAGAAGTAACAGTTTGTTAGTACCAGTCAGTAAACACAGCTTTCAGTTGGGCATTTTAACATGGGAGTCATTGGGGAGTGCCTGAGTCTTTGGAGCCAACCTCAAATGGCCACTAGAGGAACTGCAGTTTTGGGAATCCTTCATTTCTCAGTCTGGTTCTGTTGGTGGCTTGAATGTGGTATACCAAGATTGTACCAAAAAGAGCCTTAATTCATATCAGCTATTTTCTCATTTCTGATTTTTTTCCTGTGGTCCTCCAATCACTAGTGAGATGACAATTTTGGGTGTAACATATTTTTATTGCACGTGATGGTAATGTCACATTCTGTACCCAAGACTAAACACAACAGCTGATATGACATTGTGAAGATGTAAAGACACACAAACACACAAACCTCTGAGGGAAAAGGGAAGCATGATGTTTTAGTAGTGATGAACACTTAGGCTTGATAGTGTTAGGGTACCTGTGTCGCTGACCCAGTGTTTTCATTTTTGTACCTTTATTTGTGTTCTCATCTTGGTTTATTACTGTGAAGGTTTTTGGTTTCTGTTTTTCATTTCTATTTTCCCCGGTTCTTCTTCTTCTTCTTCTTATGTTCGGGTTTCCATACTCCCTCTGTTATGTGTCTGCCCTGGTCCCACTTCTCTCTTCCCTCTGTCGAGTATCTGCTTGGGAGTCTGTCTGTAGTCCAGTCTGTGTTTCCTGTTTTACTTTGAAAGTCCGTGTCCTATGTTAATGTGTCTGGTTTTGCTTCCCTTGTCTCATTAGCCCTGATTTGTCCCAGCTGTGTTTCCCTCCTGTCTCCCATTCCCTGATTGCTCCCTCTGTGTACTTAAGCCCTGTGTTTTCTTTTGTCTGTGTTGTGATCTCCATCATCCCATGCTGTGTGTTCTGTCTGCCTTCCTGTGTAAATTTATTTTTGCATTTTCAGTTTTTTGTTTTTTTTTGAGTCTGCATTAAAGCTGTTTCTGAGTGCACTTTTGCCTCTGAGTATCTGCACTTTGGGTCCTACCCTGCCTACACACAACCTACACTTGATAGATAGTGGTTAAGCCTTCATGTCACCTATACCCATTCGTGCTGGGAGTGGTTAAGTAATGTGCAATGTAAGCAATCACATTATGACCCCAGTGTTGCTATGTGTTAGACCAAAGTCAGACAAATGGCAGTCAAAAATATGTTTGGGTCCTGGTGTACTGTAGCTCAAGGCATTGAGCAAGTGACCTGGGGTCAAATCTGCCCTGAGGCAGTTTACATTAGGTCTTCCCAAATGGTAAACTGCTCTCCTCAACTTACCTGTCTCTCAAAGGCAAAAAATCCACCTTCCAAAAATGATATCTTGTTTAAAATTTTAAATGCCCCCCCCCCCCCCCCCCCCCCCCCCCCTTAAATTTTAGCATTGTTTTTAAGTTGTTCACAGTTGCTCTACTTGTAATGTGCCTTGAGGAAATTTCCATAAAATGCTGCCTTGGAGTTGTAGTAAAGTGGAGCTCAAGGTGGCATCTTGGAATAAGTAAAACTCTCACATCATAGATAAAGCATATACCCTTTTCTAATATTTACCCCCAGAACAAACAAGCGTCTTGTAAAGGGACACAGCAATAAACTGAACTATTCTGCTCAATGTTAATTTCATCACTTATTGTTGCAGGTCTTGACAAAAGACCCAGTTTGTCATATGGCTCCTTGGGGAAAATTCATTGCCTACCCCTGTATTAAATTTTTATTTATTTTTTTGTAGTAGAAACACTTAACGACACCCCTCTGTAAATGTTGTAAAGTTCAAGTATGTTATGATATGCAGTACTGAACATGTTCACCTGCCTCTTCAGTGAATTTCCAAACCCTTGGATGGACTCTTAACTCTGGTAACAATGATCTCTCTCCACGTTCTGTCCTGTGGTCTTAGTGCGCTTGGCTTGAGGGCACACAAATCAGTTTTCCACATGCTGGATATTCTGTTTAGAGTGGTGTTTCAGAATAGAAGATGGTGCGGTTTGAATACAACTGTTCTCAAAACAAATGATTCACACTAGAGGCATCTAATCACTCTGGCCCACCAGCTTACAGGTTAATTGTTAGCTAGTCAGCAGCATATGAATCAGGGACTTGTCTTTGAATTCATTGTACTCTCTGGCAGATTATAAGTTAATTTAAATAAATAAATAATGCTTTATGTACACATGGATTCAAGTTTTAACACTGACTCCCATTGTTTTTCTGACAGCAAAAATGAGTCGGGACTCTTATGGGTTAATACACATGTCGCCAACGAAGAAAATGTTGTATATTTATTTATAATTATCTAAATTAGGTATATGTGAAGCTTATGCGCAAATTCAAATAGCAGGATCTGTAATCATTCACCTGCCTGCTTCCCTGGGTGTTCCGCTGCTAGTCTGGCTGATTTGGATATAAAGCACAATCACTCTGGGTGGTTTAAATCTGTGCTCTCAGAGCTCTATCCAAACCTCAGCCTCACCACCAGAGTTCTCATCAACCAATGTATCACAGCTGTCTAATTACTGGATACATTGATTCATTTCTCTGTCTTAATCAATCTTGTTCTGCTCTTTCAAATGATCTCTTCTTACTGAAATAAATAGACCTCTTCTAGATGGTGATTAATCCTAAATGCATTGTATTTAAACATTGTGTCAGCTGGTTTTTCTTTAGCACAGCACTAGTCTTTATAACCAATAAGCACCAGGAGGAGTCAGTCAAATGCTCCTGATACCTGGAGAATAATATATCATGAAGTGCTCCTTTGTGAGGAGATCAAGTATACAAAATAATTGCTTGAGGAGCCAGTGTGATGTCAGTATTATCCCACTGTGATAAATGCAGCAAATACACCATAAGAAGCAAGACTGACCCTTAATCATTTGCCTTCATCAAACAATTTAATCCGCTGTGAAATTTTCTGCTTAAAATAAAAAAATAAAATTCATGTGGCCAGGAGAGTTCGTACTCCACCAGACAACTGTTGCATGCTTGACTCACCCTAAAAGATGATAAATTAGATTTCTAACGAACTCTTGACTGTGTAAGCGTCTCCAGAGCTCTACTGAAAGCAAAACACCGAGATCGTCTTCACTGAGCAGCTTTTAAAAAATCTTTCTCAAGGAGACAAAAGTGGCAGCAGCCTTGCAGCCCAATTGACTCCACAAATCCAAAAAGGCTTTGCAAGCCAAGATCATCCCCAGTGGCACAGACTACGGTGCCATGAATCAAGTATTTGAAAGTGCCTTTGTCTCAAGTACTTTAATACCATTGAAAAGCAGCTGAAATATCAAATTAAAACCATAACGCCTGATGTTCTATGCATGGATAAGAGCCCACAGTATTTTTTTTTCTACTGTCAGATCTTGTGCCAAATACCTTTTCAGCATAAAGTACCTTCTGTGTCTGTGATGTATTTGTTTGGTTTAGCTTCCGAAGCTAAGGATGTGAATGGGTCTTCCATATTTTGAAAGGATTATTCAATTTTGTTTTCCCTTGAACTGTAGTTGGAAAATAAAAATACCATGAAGCTGCATCTTCATGATATTTAATAAAAAAATAAAATAAAGAAAAACACTTCCTCCGTATAAGAGACCAAATTATTTACAGTAGGCTGGCTTGATGCCCCTGACTTCAATTGTGCAACAGCAAAGGAGACCATATCCCACAGTGCTTCCCTTTGACTTCAGATGAAAAACATTTCATCAGTTAAGGCTGTCTCTTCTACATCAGTTGCCTTTGCTCAGTTTGACATCAGTTTAGCTGTCAAGACGCCCAGTATGCTTGGTGTTTAAATAGTTCTTACATCCCGTACCAAACACCCTACTGTATAATGCATATCAGGGAACATTATTTTACAGCCAATAAACCAGTTAAGTTTAATAACAAAACCCATTCACTATCTAAAACAACTATTTCATCATCATTATACTGTCATTAGCAGATATTTAGCAAGGCGTTGACATCCTTGACACATGGAAATTCAAACAGCATGTTGCTCGACTGCTGCTGGGTATGTTGCAGCACCAGGGAAATGTCAGTGCTATCCTGTTGTTGACTGTGTCTTCATCAGCTCACACTTTGAGATTGAGAGAGAGAAAATTAAAAGCACGTTTTTCTCTAACTGGAGGCCTGTTTTTGATGCAAAGCTCTGATATTCATTTTCTCTTTCTATGTGTAAATACTGAAAGTCACAGGACAGGTGTTGCCTTTAACTTTTATGAATGGTGAGTTTGTCAGACTAAAACAAGAGCCTGGCATATTCTCAAAGAAAATTCATCACCACATCACCACAAGGGGAAATGACATCACTGGTTTAGCTAAGGCCAACCTATCGAAGCAAGCAATTGATATTCATGTGATGGTCCGGCAAATTAATGCCTCCCCTTTGTACCTAAGGCACATCATAAGTGATTGTTTTTACCCTGATGATCTGCCTATTTGACTTCAAAGGGTACCATGAAGAAAGTTGAAAGTTCCTATAATTCAGCAGATATCATTAGAATCCACATTTCTGATGGGAATGTAAAATAAATGCTAAAATCATACTTGCCTCTGTGCAAGTGAGGTCTTGCTCAGAAAATACAGGGCATCTCCATGGGATTTTAAACCATACACATGTGTTTTTCTGTGTGTGCATCTCTGTCTGTTTGTAGTAGCATGAGAGTAAAAACATTTTAAGTCAGATCCAATGCATAACTAAGTAAAATACACCCGGTTTCTAACCACAGCAGTTGTATCAGACTTTAAATCTGAAAGATTTAGTGTTAGCTTCTGTTATTTCAGACATGTGTCTTTACATCAGGGATGGAAATCTATGCTACATAAATTATTTAATACATAAACCACATCTTGTTCAAGAAGCAACTGCATTGGCTGAATCTTTTCTGCAAATCTGAGTCTCTTGAGCACACATTTTATAGATTTAATGATATTATGTAGCATAGGTGATAAAATCCACTGATCCACTAGAATAGTATTCTATATTGCTCTGTACAGTATTCCACTATTGTTTGTTTTTTTTTCCCCTGGTGTGCTGACACCTCTCTTAATGGCATGCTGTCTTCTTTTGATGCATAATTACTACAGCGGCTGTCAAGCTCTGCAGGTAGATTTAGTCATTTGATTCTTTTTCTTTTAACATATATATTCAATCAACCAAACACATGACTGCAATTAAATGCATTTAGACATGTAGGCGTGGTCAAGATGACCTGCTGTTGACGGTTGATGCCAGACAGGCTTATTTGCGAATTTTAGAATCTGCTGATCTACTGGGATTTTCCCGTGCAACCATCTGCAGAGTTCACAAAAAATGATCAGAAAAAGAGAAAATATCCACTGAGCAGTAGATCTCTGGGGAAAATGCATTGTTGATGCCAGACGTCATAGGAGAAGGGCTGGACTGCTTCAAGCTAGAAGGAAGGCAATATGAACTCAAATAACCACTTGTTACAGGCAAGGTATGCAGAAGAGCATCGCTGAATGCATAACGCATCGGACCATGAGGCACATGAGCTTCAGGAGCAGGAGAGTACATCACATGCCACTTCTGTCATTCAAGAACTGGAAGCTTCAAATCACAGTGGATCACCAAAGTTGTACAGCAGAATTAGCAAACGATTTCTTGGTCTGATGAGTCTCAATTTCGTTGCAACATTTGAGTGGTAGGAAAATTGGCACAAACGGCATGAAAGCATGGATCCATCCTATCTTGTATCCAGTGTTGGCCAAGTTACTTAACCTTCCTGCCTTCTTGGGACCTTTTTGTGCCACTGCTATGTGTTAAATGGCTGCCATTTCCACTGTGTTCAGTGGAATATAACCAAACTTGCCACAGGATAGTTTTTACCTGTCAATGTTAATATTCCAGTGTGAATTCCTTAAATCAGCCTAAAATGGCTGAGCAGCAGAAATCCCCACACCCATCACCCTGGGGACCATTTTCTGCCCATTGACTTCCATTATAAACGCTATTTTTCAACCCCAAATTATCATCATATGATTTTATTTTTTCTTCTTTTCTTGGATGTCAATGAAGACTCAGGGCCTTGAAGTTTTAATTTTTAAATTGCAAAAAAAATGCAAAAAAAATAATGGCAGGTCAAAATGTATGTTGGTGCCAATCTTTGGTCCATCTAAAGGCCTACTTATAATGACAATCACATATTACTTCAACTGGTTTTTTGTGGAAATATTTAGTTTCGTTTTTTGGTTTTTGGGGCTTATAACACAGGGCGCTCATGTAATAACACTGGGATTTGAAGGGTTAAAACAACGAAAATATAATTAAAACTTTACATGAATATTTCAGGGAGAAGTAGTTTTACAAGGTTGGCTAATTTAAAGTGGAATAAAATATGGATATATGGTCTTTTTATGGCGTGGCTGAGAATGGTCCCTAGGGTGATGGGTGTGAGTTTTTTAAAGGATGGCAGGAGGGTTAAAAAAAAGTAAACAGTAACTAATTACTGATTACTTCTCCAAAATTTAATCCCGTTACTTTCCTGATTACTTATGTTCAAAAGTAATTAGTTACTTAGCTACTTTTTAAAAAAATGATTTACAACCTGAATAGGGTTGAAGCAATAGATCTTTCAGCCCAATTCTATTTTTTCTGCATAATCCATCATATAAAATGCAATCAAATGAAAAAGTCTCATTTTGAAACTAGTTTTATTTGTTTTAATCTTTTAACTTTACACATGAAGCAAACATTAAATTATATGCAACATTCTCTGACTGGAAGAAATTTAACATTTAAACCCATTTTCTGCACATTCCAGCACATAAAATAAAATATTTTTTTTGTGTTTACACTCACTCTTTCAAATAAATGCACGTAAAACACAGCAGAAAATAAATAAAATCAAAGACTCAGCAGTCCTGTTGCTCTATTTTCACCTGTATAGCAGGAGTGGGGCAGGCGGAGGTTTGCCCTGGTGCAGGTGTGTCGTAGCGGTCAGTGGAAGGATCTGGCAGTTTCACATTCCCATGGCAGAGTACTGTCAGTGCTTGCTCGGAAGTTTAGGGTTTGTTTTTTTCCACTTGTAACCCATGTGAAATACAGGGCTGCAAAATCCCTTTTTGTAATCTAAGGCTATAGCCTGTTATTGTCACAAGGGGGCGCTGTGATGCAGTCTTGTGTTCTGACGACCTTGCGTCTAGTGCGCAGGAAGTATTACCTCTCTCTTCCTGTGAGATCTTCCCTCTGATGGCGGTCAAGTACGTGTCGGAGCGCATGGAAAAAGTATCTTGGTATGCAATACTGCAACCCGGTTAATGAGACCAGATTGTTTTACGTATAAATGCTAATAAGGTACTCTTTTATTAGGCCCCGAACTCTGACCACAAAGGGAATAACGTCTGTCAAGTTATTTGTGTCTGAAAATCCCGGTGAGTCACGTGCTTTCGTTAGCTACCTGTTAAGTTAGATAATGTATTTCACTAGCCGATTCAGCTCAGAAACCTTTGAACAAAAACCAATCGGGAGCTATGAGAATCTGGCGTGTTGTTTCACTTCTCCTGTTGTTCTTTACAGTGTGTTATAAGTGTTGAATGCTTTGAGCTAAACGATGCCGATGCTAGATGCGATGCTAGCTGCTAATAGCTGTTAGCCACCCCACCCCGCTGAAGCCATATTCCGATCGGGGAGGTATTCAAGTAGAAGCAATAGCTCTGTTTATATTAGAATGGTTATGTCTTAATAGATATGAGCATATTTCAAGTTTAATAGTATTTGCACTGAATTAAGTTACATTTTCTTGTAAGCCTTAAGGATGAATGTCACTTTCATTGCTATGACTGTATACATTACTGTTTAAGCTGCTGATGTTCTTTGTTGTGATATAATTTTGATAAAATTGTTGATACTGGTACAAACAAGTTACTGTAACTCTTGTAACTTGGTAAAGCTAAAGGGAATGCCATTTGTGATTAATACATTTGGAAAAGAAGTTAATGAGCTCATGTTAAGAACACAAAATGGGAAAAGAAATTGATTGTTCTGCACTGTTTGTGTAGATTGGTTTTTTTGAACTACTAGAAGGATTCTGGAGAACCACTGACGGCGAGAACAGCCCAAATGAGATCCTGGATGATCGTGAAATGGTGTGGCCAGCCATGCGATCGGATTGTGGGATTTGCCTGAGAAACTGATTCAAGCAACCCTGGATTACAGATAAGCCCTATGCACTACTTTTCCTACTCGGATAATAGGGTTTGCACACTGACAATTCCCCTACAGTACACCTGTTTGGGTTTTCAACGACTTTAAAGGACAATTCAGACTGGACAATTCAAACTTCACAACAGGAACACTTTAATCTGTTTCATTCATTCCCAAGAGCTCTGATACTGTTCAGTATAAATCTTCCATTTAAATGTCTTTATTTTGTTTTGTTTTACATGTATTCACCTTTAAAATGCACTATTAGTGTGCAATTTGGGTTATTGTGTTGTATATGTATATAAATGGTACTGAGGCAATAAAGGTCCCAGTTATTCACTTCCAAGCCAACTCCTTTTGTGAGTCCCCAAAACAAAACCTCCTGAACCTAGTAAGATGTCTAGGGTCTCTATTTGAAGTGAGAGTGTACTGGTCCTGAGTAGAGGCGCTACACAAAACGTGGCGAGCCAGCCAGGAGGTTTAATTCCTTTTATTTTGGAAGTTGAGCAACTGGTGCTTTCATGCCTTTTGGGTCAAATCATTACAATTGTCCATGACATTCTGGGTTGGAGCAATAAGACAACATGGATGTAATCCAAAGTGAAGGTGTCAAAGTACCTAACTCTGTCCTAGTAGGAGGGTTAACAGGCGATGAGGTTGACAATGAGGTTATTGATTACTTAGGGCAGTTTGGTTCTATTGGAAGAGTAATCAAAGTAACTAGCACAGAGGCACAGTTTAAAAACACAGCCATTGTGGAGTTCCAATCAGGTGAACCAGTCCAGTTCCTTAAGGATAGCTTGCCTTGCAAAAGACAAAGCCGTAACCCAAGTGTTGTCCATCATATCCAGCTTCTGTCTGCGCTGTATGCTGCAGACAGGGGTTCATGTTTAACCCATTCTTACCTAACTGAACTGAAAGGGCTTGCTAAACTGAGTGGTGCAGATTTTGAGAAGGTTTTACTAGATGAGCTGGCCAGAATGAAGAAGTCCACTGAGAGTGATCCCGCAGTTGGGCCAAATGTAACAGTGCCTAATCAGAATCTGCAGCTCACTAGTGACACAGACCAAGATGAACCAGCCATCATAGAGCATCAAAGTCCTCTTAAACTGGGCAGTGATTTAACCCACTTGCCTGAGCATGACTCTCACTCATCCTCTCCAAGTGTAGAAGTGACTCCCTCGCACAGAAAAACCACTATCTACTTACCACCTGAACAGCTCACTACACCTGAAGTACAGAGAGTAGTAGTTGAGCATGTCATTAAGAACAATGAAATGCCTTCTCAAGGTCATGCAAAGCTCAGGCCCTTCTCGGGGAAAACCCCTTGCTCTACTTTCGAAGCTGATTATGATACGTGGCGCAACAATGTTGAATTCCACCTCATAGATTGTACCATATCTGACAAACATATGGTAAGGAAAATAGTTGAGAGCCTTCTTCCACCAGCTGCTAACATTGTAAAGCACCTTGGTCCTAACGCTTCTCCCCATGACTATCTCAGCCTTCTTGACTCAGCGTATGGTACTGTTGATGATGGGGATGAGCTTTTTGCCAAATTCCTGAGCACAAACCAGAACTCAGGTGAAAAGCCTTCTGCCTATTTACAGCGGTTGCAGATAACCCTGAGTAAAGTCATTAAAAGAGGTGGCATCACTACAAATGATTCAGATCGCCAACTGCTTAAACAGTTTTGTAGAGGTTGCTGGAACAACAGCTTGATCACAACCTTGCAGCTTGAGCAGAAGAAGGACAAGCCACCTTCATTTCCAGAGTTGCTCCTCATGCTACGTACTGAGGAGGACCGGCAAGCGGCAAAGTCCAGCCGAATGAAACAGCACTTAGGCATTTCTAAACCTAAGGCACATTTGAACTCCCTTGAAGTAGGAGAGTATGTCACTGATGATACAGACGTATCAGCTGTTAATGATAGGCTAGTGCCTTTTGATGCACATAAGTTAGAAAGGAAACTTGCAAAGCTACAAGCCCAAGTGGCTTCACTGAAAGCATCAGCTATTGACAGTTCAAGCCAGAACTCTGACAAGCCAAATAAGAAAACCAAACCTAAGTTCAAGATTCTTCCTAAAGAGAAATCTGACCCAAGTGAGACTAAGCCCACTAAGAAGCCACGCCCATGGTACTGCTTCAGGTGCGGCGAGGATGGTCATATTGCTCCCTCTTGCAGCAATGAACCAAACCCTGAACTAGTTGAAATGAAACGTAAGGAGTTCAACCAAAAACTACAAGTCTGGGAGGAACAGAATATGTCAGCTTTAAACTAAAATCAGTTTCTGGGGAGGGACTACCAGGAACTGAAAGTAATCATGAACGTCCCAAACCGGAACCTCAGAGCAAAGTATCTTCTCTCTCGTGCAGCACGACCCCAGATTAGGTTACCCAAGGGACTTGTAGGACAGAAATGTACAGCAAATGTTACCGTGTCGGGAGTCAATTGCAGTTGTCTCCTTGACACTGGGTCTCAAGTGACCACAGTGTCCGCTTCATTTTACAACACCAATCTTTCAGAACATCCCATTCAGCCTATCAGTGGCCTGGATGTTGAGGCTGCTAGTGGCCAAAATGTTCCTTACTTGGGATACATACCCATCAGCCTTAAGTTTCCAAAAAGCTTTATTGAAACTGAGCCTGAGGTTTCTAGCCTTGCTTTAGTAGTACCTGACTTACGCTCTAACTGTGACTTGCCTGTGCTGATTGGGACAAATGCACTTGATGTTCTGTACGACGAATATTGTCAAGGTAAAGATCCCAATGATTTGTCGTCGGTCTATGGCTACAGGCAGATCCTCCGTACACTCAAGGTCAGGAGAGAGATAAACCTAGCCGGAAACGATGGCTTTGTAACTCTTAAGGGCAAGGTGCAACACGTAGTACCAGCTCAAGGGAGGGTCCTCCTTGAAGGCTGTGTCAGATCCAGCAGTGCTGGTGAATGTGCCATTGTTGAACAGCCAACGACATCCACCTTACCAGGGGGAATTTTTGTGGAGTGCTGTCTTGTCACTTTGCCCAAGAAGCATCCTCATAGGTTACCTATATGGGTGAGAAATGAAACTGAGCATGACGTAACACTGCCTTCTAGATGTGTCATTGCAGAGCTCCATAGTCCTGCAAAGATATATGACGAATCACCCATTTCAACCAAAAATGATGACACTGTGAAATGTTGTAATGTTACTGCACAGCCAGTTGATGAACCTGCTCACCCAGATTTGACATTTGACTTTGGCAATTCTCCCCTCCCGCAGGAGTGGAAAGAGAGGGTTACCCAGCGTCTAAGTGCCTATGCTGATGTTTTTGCCCAGCATGATTTGGATCTTGGACATGTATCTAGAGCTGGGCGATAGAACGATAACGATATGTATCGCGATATAACTTACTCGATAGAGAAATTAAGCTATCGCGATAGACTTCGCCGCTCTTGTCCTCAAAAAAAAAAAAAAAAAAGGTCAGCCAATCCAAATTAAGTAGCGCAGAGCCGAACCAATCACAGCCGCAGCGTCACGTCCGCGTGACTTGTTACGTACAGCACAAGTGCCAAGCCGCACGTGTGTTTGTTTGGGAAGCAGCCAGCGGGTAATGGAGCCAGCGGGTAATGGAGGAAATGAGTGTACCGACTAGAAAAATCAACCGAGCGTGACCGAAGAGAAAACAGATAATGGTTCCAATGCCGGAGAGATTGTCGAACGGAAGAGCCATAGAAGTTCCGTAGTGTGAAGGTATTTCGGCTATTTCAAGTCTGACAAAAAACAGAGTAGCGTGCACTGTAAATTGTGCCGAAAGCAAGTCTGGAAATACAATAAACTGGTGCATGCGTCACACTGCGCCACGTTATTGTTTCGGTGAAATGAATTTCTACAATACTGTTACTGTTAATTCTACTCTCTGCAGTGTTTAAATGCTTACATATACACACAGTTACTGTCCCTCCACACATACGACTCGGTTCTGCTTCTATGCCGCAGCTTTGTTTACTTTTTCCCACCGAGGCTTCTAGACTTCTGATTGGCCAACATTTCGGCACGGTTAGGAATCTAGCTCCACCTGCTGCTTTGGCATGTTCATAGCAGCGTTTTCCTTCATTTCTGCCTTTATGTGTGGACGGGATTATTTTTTAAAACGAAAACGGAAAATCTCCGTTTTCAAAAATACCCGTGTACCCGTGGACGTAGCCTCAGTCTCTGACTGGAAGCGCTAATTCGTCATTCGGCTTTTGTCAGACTAAAGTAACTGTTAAAAGTGTTTGAAAAGCTAAGCTATACAACAAGGAGAGATTGAGAATTTCCTTTTAGTTCTCAGTTTATTTGATATTGACAAAAGTTAGTCAGTTTTGTCTGTTCTTCTGTAAAACAAACTAAGATTTATTTTTAGAATTAATATTTTGTTTCTAAGTGGAATTGACAATTTAGTCTGTTTTGTTTGTTCTATTTTGAAACTTAAACGCTTTAGTGGCTGCCTTTTGTGTAGTTTGCAATATTTGCCTTTATTTATCTGAAAAAGTCTCATGTTCCTTAAGTACATCTACCCTGTTGAACTTATTATGGGAAATAAATATTTAAATAAAAACAAGCTGCTGATTATTTCACATTTTACTTGTGAGCAACGGCACATTTAAATCTTACAAATATAGTTATTTGGCTTATATCGTGATAGATATCGTTATCGCCTGAAATGAAAAAAACATATCGTGATATGAAAAAATCTCATATCGCCCAGCTCTACATGTATCTAAAGTCAAACATCACATAAACTTAAAGGACGAAGCACCCTTTAAGAAAAAGTCCAGGCCAATCCACCCAAATGATTATGAAGCTGTGAGGAAGCACTTGCAAGCACTCCTTGATGCAGGAGTAATCCGTGAATCAGAGTCCCCTTATGCTTCACCGATTGTGGTGGTTAAAAAGAAGAATGGAGAGGTCCGTCTTTGTATTGATTATCGTAAGCTCAATGCGTTAACAATACGAGATGCGTACGCACTTCCAAACCTTGAAGAGGCTTTCTCAGCCCTTGCTGGATCCAAATGGTTTTCAGTAATGGATCTCAAGTCTGGTTATTACCAGATTGAGATGGAGGAATGTGATAAGCCCAAGACAGCTTTTGTGTGCCCCTTGGGATTTTACGAGTTTAACCGTATGCCCCAGGGGATCACCAACGCTCCCAGCACCTTCCAGCGCTTAATGGAACGGTGTATGGGCAGCCTCAATCTGAAAGAAGTTCTGGTGTTCATAGATGACATCATCGTGTTCTCCAGCACTTTGGAGGAACATGAAACCAGGCTTCTACGTGTCCTTCAGCAACTGAGAGAATATGGGTTGAAACTTTCTCCCAAAAAATGCTCCTTCTTCCAAAGTTCTGTGCGATACCTAGGACACATCGTGTCTACCAAAGGTGTAGAGACCGATCCTGAGAAGGTCAGAGCTCTCAAAACCTGGCCAAGACCCCAGACGCTCAGTGACCTCAAGTCTTTCCTAGGCTTTGCAGGGTACTATCGACGGTTTGTGAAGGACTATTCAAAAATTGTCAAACCCCTGAATGATCTTACCAAAGGCTACCCACCATACAGGAAGGGCAGAAAGGTGACACCCGGTCCTAGCGGATACTTGAACCCTAAAGAGCCTCTTTCCAGCCGTTGGACACCTGCTTGTCAGGAAGCTTTTGAGGTAATCATAGAGAAACTGACATCAGCTCCAGTGCTTGGATATGCTAACCCAAAATTACCATACGTCCTCCATACTGATGCGAGCACCTCTGGGTTAGGGGCAGCCTTGTATCAAGAACAGGATGGTGAAGTGAGGGTTATTGCCTACGCAAGTAGAGGACTTTCACCCAGTGAAAAGCGGTATCCAGCTCATAAACTGGAATTTCTTGCATTAAAGTGGTCCATTGTAGAGAAGTTCCAAGATTATCTCTACGGGAACACATTCACGGTTTTAACGGACAACAACCCATTGACCTATGTTTTGAAGTCAGCCAAGCTTGATGCTGCCAGCTATCGCTGGTTGGCCGCTCTCTCCACCTTCGACTTTAATATTAAGTATCATGCTGGTAAGAGCAATCAAGATGCAGATGGCCTCTCTAGGCGGCCACATGATACTGTGGATGATGACTATGCTTCTCTTGAAGAAAAAGAGCGAATGAAACAATTTGCTTCCCATCATCTCTCTTCATCTCCCAACAGACAAGATGTGACAGCTGACACATTCAGTGTCTTGTGCCACCGTCATCTCTTAGGTGAATCTGACAATAGCCTACCTTCTATCACTTTGGTAGAGTCCCTTGCTCTACATACCGATGCGGTGCCAGACGTCTACGCAGATGATGGAACATTAGGTTGTTCTGTCATACCTACCTATAGTGAGGTAGAACTCCAACAGCATCAGAGGTCTGACCCAATTATTGGGTATGTGGTCAACATGTTAGAAAATGGAGGTGAAGCAAATTCCAATCCTAACTCTGCATCCTTAGAGCTTAAACTAATGCTCAAAGAGTGGAAACGTTTGGAACTGAAAAATGGTCTCCTCTACAGAACCCGCAAATCAGGTGAAAATGTCACCTTTCAGCTTGTCGTCCCTGAGTCTTTAAGGTCCACCATTCTCACTTGCCTTCATGACGACATGGGGCATATGGGTTTGGAAAGAACCCTCGACTTGGTTAGGTCAAGATTTTATTGGCCTAAAATGGCAACTGATGTAGAGAGAAAGATTAAGTCTTGCGGATGTTGTGTTAGAAGAAAGACTCTTCCTGAAAGAGCAGCACCTCTTGTGAGTATCCAAACAACCCGTCCCATGGAACTGGTATGCATGGACTATTTATCCTTGGAGCCTGACAGTCACAACACCAAAGACATTCTGGTCATAACTGATCATTTCACCAAATACGCTGTTGCTATGCCAACAAAAGATCAAAAGGCTACAACAGTTGCGAAGTGTCTTTGGGAGCAGTTTCTGGTGCATTATGGTTTTCCTGAGCGCCTGCTTAGTGATCAGGGCAGGGATTTTGAGTCCCAACTCATTAAAGAGCTCTGTGCCCTAGCTGGTATCACGAAGGTGCGCACCAGTCCTTATCATCCACGGGGAAACCCAGTTGAACGGTTCAACCGAACTCTTCTTGGCATGTTAGGAACTCTACGAGACAAAGAGAAAACTCATTGGCGCGATTATGTGAAACCACTAACTCACGCCTATAATTGCACCAAGAACGAGACCACTGGGTTTAGCCCATACGAGTTAATGTTTGGTCGCCAGCCGAGGCTTCCCGTGGATATTGCATTCTGCCTGCCAGTTAAAGATGGCTCTCCTACATCTCACTCTCAGTATGTGAGAGCTCTGAAGGCTCGCCTTCAAGAGAGCTATCAGATCGCTGCCAAAAACTCTCAGAAGGTTGCTGAACGGAATAAACGCCGTTTTGACAAAACTGTCAGAGAGTCAACTTTGGAGAAAGGTGATCAAGTGCTAGTGCGGAACGTGCGACTTCGGAATAAACACAAACTTGCAGATAAGTGGGAGTCAACCATGTACAGAGTGGTGGAAAAGATGGTAGACCTACCTGTGTATGTTGTACAGCCTATGAATGGAGATGGTCCTATTCGAACTCTTCACAGGGATCTCTTACTCCCTTGTGGTGACTTATCTGAAGCTGAGGAAGTTGACCAGGTCAAGCCAAAGAGTTGCAGGCCAAGAACGAGGCGCAGTCAGCCTCTGTTACTGGAGGAGCAATCAGAATCTGAAGATGACTCACCTGTCTATCCTAGGCAGTCTTCTGTCATTCCTGGAAAGTTGGTTCAGGTGTTTGAAATCCCGAAGAGACGACAGCAAACAGGAAAAACAGTACCGGAGGGTAGTTGTATACCAGCTACGCCAGCAGACTGTGTAAACCCTCAGCCTCAGAATGAGCCTTGCAGAGGCAGCTCCCCTTTGCTGCCTGCAGAGCCTGTAGGGGTACCTCCTGAAGTAGCTGAAGGAGAGGAGCCAGATGTTGTGGCTGAGCAACACCCTACTGAAGACGATGTAACTTTACCAACTATGACTAATCAAAAATCAGCTGTGGCCGAAGACAGCATTGATGTACCGTCCATTAGGGCTGAACGATATATCGCATTTGCGATAATATCGCGACATGATCAAGTGCAATTTTCTAACCGCAAAGGCTGCGATTATACTCTGGACATGTCCAAATTCATGGGCTGCATCCTCCTGAGGCCGCATTTGTAGACCGATTACGTCACAGTGACGCGCCGAAGGCTGTCCAAATTACTACCATATCCCAGAATTCATAGCGCGGCCCAGCCAAACTCTAGTTTCCAGCAATGGCGGCCGCTACTAAGTTTTAAAATTACTCATACTAATCTTTCTGGGTCACAAAATAAACTTTTAACATATTTTCAGGCGAGAAAGTAGTTGTGTAAACATCAAATATCTGCTCGGTTTATCAAGATATCCCATATTTGCAAAAGTGCTTCGACGTTTTCAGAGGCGTCTGCTACCCACCAGCTCGACAGCTAGCCGGGAGCTCGAGTGTTACTGATGCGGCCGAGAACGGCACAACTCCCGGCACATCATTTTCAGATCACCGCGGAGTTTCGCTGCTCGGGTTAAACGTAATATATAAGTCACTTAGACAACCTAAAAATGTTATTGTTGGGCTTTTTTCAGTGTTTTGTTTGTTCGTGAGTAAATCGGTTTGGCTGAGATTAAAGTTATTAGATTAGATAAAATAAAACTTTATTAATCCCCCGGGTGGGTTCCTCCTTGGTTTTCACACAGCTGACTAAACGTCAAACAGAAAACTTATTAAACAGAAATATGAGACAGTCGAGAATTTACACCAGTGTCTGGTTATATTTTAGATAGCAAGAAGCAGACGGCCGAGTTTAATAAACTCTACCGAGACAGCGGTGACGCTAATCAGAACCGTCCAATTTCACGCCTTTAAATTTTAAAGGCGTGTTTGTGTGTGTGTTTATACAATTGCTATTATGTTTGCACTTTATATGTAATGTTACTGACTGCAGAGATCAGTAAGATGTGTGTATTTTTTATTTATTAGTTTTATTTATTTAATATTATTTTTTAATTGAATGACTGTCTAGTAGTTCACAGATGTCGAAAAACTGAGTGTGGTAAAGCCACTGATTTTTTTTTATGTATATTTCTGCAATCTGCACATTGTACTGACTTTCATTTTAATGTTTACACCAGGGTTCCTTGTCAGCACTTTATGCTCAGATGTTTGTAAGATAAAAATAAACTATTGTGTATGTTCAAATATACTGTTGTGATTGAAGAAGTTAAATAAAAATGTCAGGCATCACCTCATGTCATCATAACAGAGGTCTGTCTTCCAGGAAAGAACAGTTTAAAATTAATGTAATATAGTATTGGCCATACTATATGATGTATTGCTTGTCTTTGTTTAATAATACAGAAGACAAAGACCTTAAAAAATAATCGCATATCGCATCGCAATCGCAATATTGGGGCAAAAAAATCGCAATTAGATTATTTTCCATAATCGTTCAGCCCTACCGTCCATTGATGTAGAGGCTCCTATAGCTACGGAAACCATTGATCTGAACCCACAAACCCCTGAGGTAGCTCTGGAGCATAAGGAAACTGTTGACAGTGGAGAAAAAAATGACCATGTTCGTAAGTCAGAAAGGACACGTCGACCACCAAGGCGCTTCCATTATCCTGAGTTGGGAAATCCCTTAATTTCCTTTGCGCAGAGCCTCATAGAGAGCTTTAACCAAGCACTTTATACAATAGGTGACTATGAGAGTTCATCTGTAGACCACAGCGTGACGCATGAAGGGGCTCATGCTGGGTCAAAGGGGGAGAGTGTAACCCATGTGAAATACAGGGCTGCAAAATCCCTTTTTGTAATCTAAGGCTATAGCCTGTTATTGTCACAAGGGGGCGCTGTGATGCAGTCTTGTGTTCTGACGACCTTGCGTCTAGTGCGCAGGAAGTATTACCTCTCTCTTCCTGTGAGATCTTCCCTCTGATGGCGGTCAAGTACGTGTCGGAGCGCATGGAAAAAGTATCTTGGTATGCAATACTGCAACCCGGTTAATGAGACCAGATTGTTTTACGTATAAATGCTAATAAGGTACTCTTTTATTAGGCCCCGAACTCTGACCACAAAGGGAATAACGTCTGTCAAGTTATTTGTGTCTGAAAATCCCGGTGAGTCACGTGCTTTCGTTAGCTACCTGTTAAGTTAGATAATGTATTTCACTAGCCGATTCAGCTCAGAAACCTTTGAACAAAAACCAATCGGGAGCTATGAGAATCTGGCGTGTTGTTTCACTTCTCCTGTTGTTCTTTACAGTGTGTTATAAGTGTTGAATGCTTTGAGCTAAACGATGCCGATGCTAGATGCGATGCTAGCTGCTAATAGCTGTTAGCCACCCCACCCCGCTGAAGCCATATTCCGATCGGGGAGGTATTCAAGTAGAAGCAATAGCTCTGTTTATATTAGAATGGTTATGTCTTAATAGATATGAGCATATTTCAAGTTTAATAGTATTTGCACTGAATTAAGTTACATTTTCTTGTAAGCCTTAAGGATGAATGTCACTTTCATTGCTATGACTGTTTACATTACTGTTTAAGCTGCTGATGTTCTTTGTTGTGATATAATTTTGATAAAATTGTTGATACTGGTACAAACAAGTTACTGTAACTCTTGTAACTTGGTAAAGCTAAAGGGAATGCCATTTGTGATTAATACATTTGGAAAAGAAGTTAATGAGCTCATGTTAAGAACACAAAATGGGAAAAGAAATTGATTGTTCTGCACTGTTTGTGTAGATTGGTTTTTTTGAACTACTAGAAGGATTCTGGAGAACCACTGACGGCGAGAACAGCCCAAATGAGATCCTGGATGATCGTGAAATGGTGTGGCCAGCCATGCGATCGGATTGTGGGATTTGCCTGAGAAACTGATTCAAGCAACCCTGGATTACAGATAAGCCCTATGCACTACTTTTCCTACCCGGATAATAGGGTTTGCACACTGACAATTCCCCTACAGTACACCTGTTTGGGTTTTCAACGACTTTAAAGGACAATTCAGACTGGACAATTCAAACTTCACAACAGGAACACTTTAATCTGTTTCATTCATTCCCAAGAGCTCTGATACTGTTCAGTATAAATCTTCCATTTAAATGTCTTTATTTTGTTTTGTTTTACATGTATACCTTTAAAATGCACTATTAGTGTGCAATTTGGGTTATTGTGTTGTATATGTATATAAATGGTACTGAGGCAATAAAGGTCCCAGTTATTCACTTCCAAGCCAACTCCTTTTGTGAGTCCCCAAAACAAAACAACCTCCTGAACCTAGTAAGATGTCTAGGGTCTCTATTTGAAGTGAGAGTGTACTGGTCCTGAGTAGAGGCGCTACACACTGTAAAAATAAGTTTTCTTCCCACGCAGTGAACAGTGGACGCTAATGTTTTTGTCACTTTTTACGGAATCAAACTCAGAGTAAGGTCAGTACTTCCACGCTTTAAACGCTGCACGGTCATACTCTCTGCCGCACTCGTTTTATTATCCATTGTTGATCTGCACACAGCTGTTGCCACGAACGTCGCACTCGCTTACATCATTGTCATGAGACACTCTCGCAAAAAAAAATCACAGTTTTAGTAATGCAGTAACGCAACGTGCTTATGGGAAAGTAACAGTAATCTAATTACCTTATTTTGCAATAGTAATCCCTTACTGTACTAGTTACTTGAAAAAAGTAATCGGATTACAGTAACGCGATACTGCCCATCTCTGCTTATATCAGAGACACTATGATGGTGTAACCATCATAGTGTAATGTTGTGGAGCACAATATTCCTGGCACACTTTGGGACCCTTAGTACCAACTGAGCATCATTTAAACACAGCCTACTTGAGTATTGTCACTTACCATGTCTGTGCCATTATGACCACATAATCCAGTAGGATAACACACCACAAAGGACAAAAGCAGTATTGAAGGCAAAAGCAGGTTAAACCCCATACAATAACGGCCTACTAAATAGTACATTGAGTTTTTTAATGTACAGTAGAATGACTTCAAACTAAGTTTCATATTGACCATTCTTGCTATCAGTAGTTAGCACACCATTGTCAAGTTTTTATATACTCAGAAAATCTTGTTGAAAGCAGTGACCTTCTTTTGAATAATGTGAATGTATTAGTTTTGCTTTCTCTGCTGTGATTCACACAACATGTTTGTTAAATGTGAATAGAGCTTAAATACCAGAACCCACATACCGCAGTGGAGCTAAGATGATGTGCAGATTGTCATAATGTGTCTGTTTAGTTTTCCATACGTTTTACATAACAAAAAAGACATTTTCATCTTATGCCGTACATCTTTATCTATAGTACAGCGTGATAGCATACAATGTATCATCTATATTTCAAAATATAGCTGTAATTTTCTAATTTACAGTCAAAATGTTACTGGTTCCCATGTAAACATAACTAAAAGCAACAGTGAGATGAGAGACACTTAGAATAACTACTGTAGCAGCAGGAATAGCAGCTGTGAACAGTGAATAGTTTGACAATTTAAATAGACTGTCCAGTTAAGGCTGTACATTATATAAGCTCAGTTTAAAGCATCAGCTGCAGTGAGTCTCAAATTTTCTGCCTGAACTAGCTTGCAGGTTTTGCGTTATTAATATTCAATTGTCAGCACCTGATTGCCAGCTGTCACCCACAAAGATAAAGTAAAATGTTTGTCAAATAGTGAAATCTAACGTTTGGTTTAAAATCCCCTAAAATCTTCCTTCACACTGCCATTTTTTTTTTTTTTTTGCTTTCTAAAATAAAGTAGAAAGAAATTCTTTCTAGGAAACAGCAAACCACCAAGCACCTCCAAGACCTACGATGTAATGAAAAATGCATGACTCAAACATCATTCACTTCGATCCTCAGTTACTAGCCTACACTATACATACCTCCTTTCGGGTAAGTGAACACATACATCATAAAGCTGCACATAATAGCCAAAGACCTATAAATCATGCAGTAAGACACATTCTCCATTCTGCAGTCTATATGCTTCTGAAACTGGCATCCACCCTATCAAGGCATTTTTCATGAGCGCTACACTTCTTTATGTGCACTAATATTAGAAATATAATACAACCGTACAGCCTACTGTTTCTAAATTTGAGGTCTCGTGTATTTATTAACCTGGGAATGGCTATGAATCACTAGTTGGTCTCATGGTTGGATGAGCATGAAGTGTGAGTTTTACAGGATAATAGAATGAGCCTCTGCATTTGACTGAAGCTAAAGCTTGCCTGAGTTTCTAAAGATGCAGTGTGTTCAAAAATTATATTTGGCTGAATTTCAATTTTCCAATCAATCATCCTTCTTTTTATCATAGTAAGTTGGCTGGAAAATATTGCATTGTGTAAGATTCATTAGCCGAATGAAGACAGAACAATTCCGGTGCAGTCTTTTCAGTAGCAAATTCATGAGTACAGATCAGCAGCGGACGTCTGAGAGATTGTTGGTAAATTGTTTTGCAGATGAAATGGGCAGGTGACAGGAAGCAAGAGAGCATATCACCGTTATACATCTCCCTCTCAGAGCACCTTGGTATTGGTCTTCTATCAGATAGGAGTTCTCTTCTTCCACTTCACTGACTGACTGTCCCCACAAGAGGAGAGTTCTCAGCTCCAACTTCAACCACTTTCCCATTATGCAAATGATTTCCCTGCAGAAAAGCTCCACGCCTGGTGCCCATCAATTCAGTAAGGCCTCCAGTTTGAATACAGGCATTTTTTTCTCTCCTCCACCCCCCACTTCCTCCCTCCATACTTCTGAAAAGAAGGTCTATTTCTGATGCAAAGCACTGGTGTTCACATTGCTTTGGTGAGGGAATAGAAAGAGCACTTACCCAATCAATTTATACAACCCCCTTTGAAGAGTATGCTTTTTTTTCTATGGTGAGAAGTGAAATTATACAAATGTATGGGGCATACCAGCTGTAAAAAGTAAGATGCACTCATACAGGCATTGGGTTGTTTAGGTTGACCGCATTGCCATTCGAAATGCATACATCACACCAGGGCGTATAAATAAATTTCCCTAACCCATTTGATTAACTTCTTAGAGGCCCTGGAGATCTGTGGCCTTAAAACCTCACCATCGTTTAATCCTCTCTTCTGCAGAAAATTCCTTGAGTAAGACCATCAAAATATCTTCAGTCTCTGCATTGCCACTGGCAGAGTATGTCTGCAAACTCAATACATAATGAATACCATTTAGGTTATTTATGCATTTTCTAGTATACTAGCCTGAATTTGCATATTTGTTTTTAAACAACTGAAAGAAATCATATGCATAGATAAAAGCTGAACTCTGTAAGAGGCTTGGTAGACATACATTGAAACTCACTTGTATCAGCTTCTTGGTTTCTCAAGATTTTACTTGCTGTTTAATCTGTTTCACGTTATAGTCTATTTAGATTTGGTATAACTCTGGATCTCAAATGTGTAGCTAGTGGCCAAAGCCTTCAATATTTTTAAATAGCCAGTAGAGTAGGATTTCTCACAATTTTAAGTCAAACTGTAAGAAGAAATTTTGAGAAAATTACACCTCAACTGATGTATGCCAGTAAATACTTTTCCTAAGAGTTAAGGCTCCTAAACTCTATTTCCATTTCATTTCATTTGGTCACATATTGTAACATATGTTAAAACACAAAACATCAGTCTGTCTGTGTGTGTTTTATGTCTGCCAACTCCTGCACAATGACCAAACCAATATGTCAGAAATTCTTCTTATCTATCAGACTATATAATGTCATCATGTTGCCAAGCAACCACCTATTAATGGGCTAAAACAGCCTGCATTTAGCAGTTCTAACATCTCATAAAAGCATTATATCATTTTTACTTCATGACAATAACTCATGCAACAGAACTTCAGTTGTGCGTCATATGTTGTAATGCCATCAGGCTCCTTGGCAACCACCTAGCAACAGGCTGAAATTACATGTTTTTTGCATGTGTGCACTTGCAGTGCCTTATAAAAGCATCCTGTTGTTTTAATTTCACAACAGTAACATCAAATTTATATCCACAAAAACTGAATAATATTTGATATGTTAGAACGTCATTGTGTTGCCTAGCAATGACTTAAAATGCCCCATTTTAGAATTTATGTATTTAAAACAACAATCTGTAGCATGGATATGTACTAGTAGAGTACAATTAATTTCAACACGTGTTATAGTTTAAAGTATGGCTACTTTGGGATTAATGGGTACAGTGATAGCCAGTATGTCATACCAGTTGATGAGGTCATATTGACTATGTCCACCTTTCATATACAGCCACATGCATCAATCTCCATCTATTGGCAAGAGGAAAAACATTTAATCTTCCTGTAGGGAATAAGTACTGCTTTCATTCGGACAGTTCTTATTTTATCTTTATCTATATTTCTATTCCTAATATAAAAATACAATTTTAATGTGTCTCAGAAAATTTCATTTCAAAATAAATAGTTGTACTTAGGGCTGGGCGATATGACCCAAAATTCACATCTCGATATTTTTAAGCTGGATGGCGATATATGATATATATCTCGATTTTTTTTTTTTTTAAAGCCATAAAGTAAGAACAAAAAGAGAAAATAAAAATAAAAGAAAACAATGTTGTTTTTGTGCATAACAAAAAGCTCACAATTGTGCAGTCAAAATGTAAACTAACAGACGCTGAGCATAATAACAAAGAGACAGGTTTCACAGCTGCTCTGTTCCCAACTTCTACTGCGTGACTGACAGCCTGGAGTTTGAAATCCTCTTAGTAATCACGTCTCTTGACAGGTGCCATTTATGGTCCTTATACACACACAATACGGTAATATTACGTTGAAGCACAGTACGTATCACTCCGCGAGGCTCCTCGGTAGCCGTAATGCTCCAACAATCCATCAAGCGGTGCAGCTCCGTAGCTTACCAAAGTCGTACTAAAACATTTTTTGACAGATTTCTGAGCGCTGTGTACCACATAAAATCGGTTCGCGGTCATCAAGCACAACCAGAATTCATACATAAGGCGCACTGTCAACTTTTGAGAAAATGCAATGATTTTAGGCCATGCAGCCCCTGTGGTTAGCTCGTTAACGCGTTGACGTGTCCATCTTGTCGTTGCCTGCAGGTTAAGCTATGGGGGAGAGAGGCGAGGCCGAGTAACGTTGCGTAGAGACAAAAGAGAGGCAAACTTGCGGCTCCACAAGTATAATTATAACGTAACATATACTATATTGATATAAACGATATTGTCACATCTTATATCTCGTATAAAAATATATCGATTTTTTTTTTTTTTTTAACTCGATATATCGCCCAGCCCTAGTTGCACTTACATTTTGTGGATTTAGAAACTTACCAATCTACTGTGCACTCCCAAAAAGAACATTTCTAAACTCTGTAGCTGCTGCCATTTTTTGATAAATTGTGAATTGAAATCAAACCACAGAAAATGGCAAATGAACTGTCACCAAACTTCCAAATTTCCATAAAATATCTCCACACAAAATGCACAAAAGATACAAAAGGATTCTTCTACACTGCCAAAAGAGATTCCTCTTAATTTTTAATTTTAAACTCATAAATGACACAGACATTATTAATCAAGCGGTTTTAAAGATATTAGATTTTGTTTATTTTGGAGTTGACTGACATGCAGCTATTAGCCTGTTTGTGAGTTGTCATTTTATACTGAAGCATGACAGCAAACTTTGAACTTGTCACATCAGCTGGCATTTAATCAATGCAACTTGACAGCTCTCTCCTCCAAAGCTCAAACTGTACAAAGTCCCTCAACCATCAAAAAGTGGGCACTGCACTAACCCAACCTGACTACAGGTTAATTCATAAGATTAACAATTCCCCACAGACACCTTGTATAGAACTGCTGATCCCTACACTAGGATTAGTTTTTCCATGCGTGTGATCTCCTACAAGCTGTCAGTGGCAGTGGATGCTTTCACATTTACTTCTTTTCCAAACTATTTTTTTTCCTTCGCAGAGAAGGAGATTACTACTCCAGGTTGATAAAACAAACACATGGCAGATGAAGAGGAGGCATGCCTCTTAATGAGTGAGTGGCCCATGCTATTTCCTTGTGATTCACTAGAGATTAGAGTGATTACAGTGTGACAGCTGTGTAATTACATGGGTAGTCCCAAACAAGAAAGTAGGTGACATGTTTGAGCAGCTGCAAGCAGTGACATTGTCCCTTCTGTCACTTTACTGTAAATCCTTCCCTCAGTGTGTACACGAGTCTGCATTTATTTATTTTGTGGCTAATATTTAACATGCAGGTGTCGTGTATGATACCAGTATAGAGTCATCAAGTGGATACCTCACACCAGAGAGGCACCGCTTTCCACCAAAACAGGTTGTAACTGCTTGGGGCCCTGGACTACATGGGGGTGGGGGGTGTGCATGATTCTCTTTGAACAAACAGCGAAAACCACTCAAAAATGAAGAAGAGTTATCCTTCTGGGAGTGAAACAAAGATGAAGAACAGAAAACAAAGAAAGACATTAGTGGGTTGAGCAGATAGTATTGATTAAATGTAATGCAAAATAAATAAGTGCAGCTAACTAATCTAGCTTTAACTAAGGAGGGAGATACTTAACATAACTTCCACTAGCAACACATTATTCCTTTTATTCACTTACGTTTTATAACTTGGCTAACAGAGCAGCCAAGTTAATTAGCAGTTTGTTACCAGTCAGCCCGGTCGTGGGCATAGTTGCCAAAATTAATGTTTTCTGTCATTTCTGGAGTGATATTTAGTCATTTTATTGGAATATTGGTGTTTGTGGTGGCGACATCATTGGTTAGAGGGGCCCCCTGGGAATCTTTGCTCTGGGTCCCAACAGATTTTGAATCACCAATGCCTCTTACAACAAATGTTTGTTTTATTAGGTCCAGTCTCGAATGCTAACATTTAAATGACAGTATACAATACCAATAACTCAAAAATGACCCGAATCTGTTTTCAAGACTTATGTTTTACATCTAATACCACGATACAGAATGGCATGAAATTGGTTGTGACAACACTGTTTACATGTAGAACATTGTTCTAGAATAAAGAGGTGATGAAATGCAAAGCAATGCAATGTGAAAAAAAATCACTGATTTTTAAAATATGACTACATTTCTCTTTTGGGGTATTTTTTGGATTACTTTCACATGAAACAAGATATCTAAACAAAAATGAATTGATGTGGAAAGCAATCTTGACTGCAATATGATATATTAATGATTCGCTGAATATGTGGCTGAGAATTGCTTCAGCGAAATTTCCCCAGTTTCTGCCTATCCTTTTCCTTCTGCATGTCAAGCAGAAGACCCTAACAGCAGCTCACCTCTCCCGGTGTATCTCTCAGGTTTTAATTTAACACAGTCACGCTACAAGGACATCCCTCTGGATTTTACAGCGTGGCTGCAAACCATCAAAATAAACAAGAAAATAAAAACATGACTTGGGTTTAGAGGAGAACGAGAGGTGTAATGCCACCCATTACCTCATTTATTTGTATTTATGATTTGGCAAATCATAGTAATATCCTTTCATTCCTGCCTCATATCTGGTGCAGGCTCTCCGTAATGACCTTTAATATTTCTTTATTTGTTTATTTCTAAATATAGTTTAAAGCAGAACCCTACACCAAACACAAAACAATTTACCAAGAATTAATTAATCAAAGAAAAAAAATAGTTCCCTTGTGAGTTTTAGCTTGCAGGAATTTAAATGCTAACCGAGGAAAGGCAGCTTTAACAACTCTGGGCTGCATTTAACAAATCTCGAGCTGTATGTCAGATTTAAGGAAGGATTCAAAAAGCATCTTAGCCAAATTATGTTTTAACGAATGACACAACTCGTGAGGAGCTACAGTTCATGCAGCTTGAGGAGTAGTACTCATCATTGCCTCATTAAGATTTTCTACTAGTTTCAGTTAATCTTCTATTGACAGTCTCTGTTGCTAAGCGTTCTATTTTAGTGTAATATATTGTTCAATGCTGTGCTGTAGTGCTGAAATCTTGGATTTCTTGATCAGTGGAGTGTCTGCCCACCTGCTGCTGTACTGGCATTTTGGTGACTCACCGTGGGTTGAAGTTGAGAATCAACGCAATGGGGGGCATAGTTGGCAATTCACTAAAATTTTTGAGCAACTATTCACAGAGTGTGTGTGTGTGTGTGTGTGTGAGAGAGATGTATGCCAGGTCAGTCGGTCAGTGCATTTGCTGCATGTACTGTTGCAATTTCCATGACTTTAATTGGAGAGAACAATCTTCCTGAATAAAACAAATCCTTGCTGTGGATATTTAGCTTGTCAGCTTCATTTTCAATGTACATTCATCTGCATAAATGAACTCCACAAATACAATTTTAGAGAAATTATGGCCATAATGCCAGAAAGGCAGAGTAAATATTTATGTCTATTCTCATTAGCGTATCTCATCGACAAGTAGTTGTTTCTTCAGCTGATAAACTCACTGCAGCCATCTAAAGCTGACAGGTGGTTTTCTATCTACAGTGTCTAATTTGAATGACAGACATGGTCAAAGTGTAGTTATGCATGCCACATCCACTGTGGTTACACTGATTATACACAACTGCCATAGAACAATGATGGCAGTTTTGTCTTCTTGTGTACTTCAAACTGGTTCTTTCTATCTTAAAGAGCCTGCCACATTATTTATTAAAAACACTCACAGGTGAAATATAATGTGTCTAATCAGAGTGCAATTTGAAATGACATGCATGGGAGGGGACTATTATTCCAACTTTTCCACTAAACACAGCTGTTCAAGAGTGAAAACTGCCATTACCTTAATAAAAGAGAAATGATTTAGAGCATCAGGAGACTCACAAAAAACTGCACACCTGAATTTCTTTCAATACAATATATACACATATTGTACAATACAGCAGAATATTGTTGTAAAAGTTGTGGTTATAAGTTTAAGTTTTGAACTTGTTGAGATGTTATTTATAATTATTCTATAAACATACTAACAGTAGTAATACATACTCCAACGGGGTTCAGAGTATATAGAGCGACATGATTCCTAAATTATTTTCTGGAAAAAAAATGCAAATAAGAAATAGCCTCTGTTTTTTTTTTCCCCAGTTTGCACTTTGAGTTAGGCCAAATGTGTTTGATAAAAGTTTATTAAACTCAAGATCTTAAATCAGTTGATACATTGACAACCTGACTTTCCTTTTATAGTTTCTTATAGTTTCTTAGTTTAAAGAGTCTGTTTTTTTCAATTAAAATTTACAATAACTCTTGAAGTCATTACAGCCGGATAAATTACAGTATAAATAAGGGGGCTGGAGGGCTACATTCAATGTTAACCTCCATTATGGTTGGGATTGTTTTCATTATTTTCATAATAAATAGTTATAACTTAATTAAATAAACTCAGCTATTCACCAAACTTAACATTTTACAGGGATTAAATGAAAAAAAAATTTAAAAAAGAAGGAAAGAGTATATTAAACTCTTTAGATCGTAGCTGTTTGCCATGGATTTTTAATTCCTCCTAGATATCTCCTATTAGTTAAAACTCATACATATAAAAAAAAAAAAAAATAGAATTTTTTTCATAAGTCATGGGTTAGTGGAACAGTGGGTTTATTTTACAACATAACGCAATTATGGCCATTGTCTAACAAAGTATAAAATGCTTTGAGAAAAAGGTGCAGAAAGAAAAAGAAAATGTATGTCCTTAAATCATAAAATATCTGATATAACGGATTAACCAGTTTCACCAAAACCAAAAATAATGAGTGGTGAATCTTCAAAAATGTATTTAAACTTTGCTAAGTGAACAAAGAATGCCTATTAACTCCAATCTTTCATTTTCTACTGCTCATCTGGGTCTGGGTCACATGAAGCAACATCCTCCTCCTTTGGACATTGAGGTGTTCCCAAACCAGTTGAGACATAATCTCTCCAGCATCTCCCCCCAGTGTCTTCTTTCTCTGTAGTCATTAAAAAAAGTGTCTGAGGCACTTTACTGTTTTTTGGGGGTTTTTTTTTATTTATTTATTTTTATGTTGTTTCTTTCTCTATGGTTGACCAATATCGTATAAGATGCTGTGCATTTCCACTTTTGTCCCTAAATCTTTCAAACTTTTGATTGGTCCACACTTTTTTGTTCCACAGAGGATAAAAGACAGTGTTTTTTTTCCCTGCTGTTTGTACAAAGTTAACATTTTTTCTTGTATGAGCCATCTGTCTTTATTTTTCACGCAAATTGTGCCTGGCTTCTCAATCTGGATGTCGCAGACTGATCATTTTATGTCCGCAATCTGTTGTGACAAGCATTATGTCTACTAACTGCTATGTGTTTGGTGTGGTTTTATGTGTATAAATGCTAACACATTTGTTCTTACTGGCCTCCCTAATGGAGAAGTGTTGCCGGATATAAAAATCTGCCAAGACAAGAGGAGAAACAGATCCCTCTTCTGTGATACATACTGTCTTTGCCAATTCTCCTCTGCCACATCAGTGCTAACCTGTCTCCTGTGAACCCACTCACATAGCCCATAACCCTGCAGTCGCTTCTGTTTGGCAATCATTTTCTCTTTTGAACGTGGCAAACGGCATGATAGACCGGTTGTCATCTGGAGCACACAAAAGTGCTCGCTAGCTATAGGGCTTTCAAGATAAACATCCTGTTGTCTTCATAGTGTCTTGGGTGGAAGAAAGCAGACAAATTATAATTTTGCAAATGTAAAACAGATGCAGTCATAGCTTACGCTCCCTGGTCCTGTCTTTATTACGCAAAAGGTAGATAAATGGGGGGAAAAATGGCAACAAGTGGTGCAAATAGAGGCATGCAGTAACTTTTACAGAACGGCACAAGTCTTTCTTGGCTTTTTAGCAAAAAAATTTAATATTACTATTCCCTCTATACTTTTACCATAAGCTGAGAATGAGTGTTGTAGTATATTTTGAGAGCCTGCCTCTGAGGAAAATTAACAAAAGAAAAAAAAAAAGTATGAAACACCACAGCGCACATAAAAGTTTAAATTTTGGGGAATTGCATTTAAATAATAAAAAGAAAAAGTACTAACTATGCAGTAAAATGTTCCCCATTAATGTTATATGGATCAGTATTACTGCAGATGTTTAAGACTGAGCTAATTTTTAAATATATTTTTTGCTTAAGCTCCAGTTTTGGTATATTCTTTAAATCATGTTTGTATTGTGGCAATGTTAGATCACATATCTCTAAGAAAATCTTTTAATAAGCTCAGAATTAAAAAAAATTAATATTAAAATATATTAGAAGAAATAAATGTCTGGAGCACTGTGTGACATGGTAAACTGTCAGTATTTACAAGGGAATTTTAAACTCTGATTCTTCCTCTCATGAAAATGTGACAAAAGAACAGAAATATGCTCAATTTTCAAATTTGATGTCAAGGAAAATGCAGCAACTGTCACCAGTAGAAGTACATCAAGCTTTTACACTTAATATTTTAGTTAACTGAATCAATTTCAAGTCTATCACAAACTCACCACCTTTAATCGACTGAAAGCAGACTAAAACTAAAATAATGTGGTAGGTGCTCTATGGGAGGCTTATGTACGATGCAACTTTAGTTCAGTTCAGTGTTTCCACCGAGGCTAATGATGGAACCAGAGCTGTGAAGTAAATGAGAAATGAGCTCTAGCCACCAGGGTGGGGCAGAAAACGTATTAATGTGTCCTGACAAGAAACCGTGGTTCCTGAGAAGAGTCTGAAGATGGCGCATACAATTGTCTTTTTATGTTGGCTGTCCTCACAGGACAGCTGGCATTCTACTTCTTTGAAGCTGTGTTTTGATGTTAAAAGAAAAAAAAAACTGTTTCTTTTGTTCAGATTCATTGTATAACAGTTATGGCCCTCAGCATGAAATATAAATTGTGTGCGTTTGAAGTCTGAAGTACGATAATGATAATTTGCTCAGCTTCAGACACACTTTTAACTGCCTGAGCATCTGAATTCTAGGATTTGTGCTTTAGGAATTACAAGTTTACCTTCTTTACAAATGACTATTATACAGAATGTACAAGCATTGCTTCTTACAGGTGTCTTACGTATGTGTTTGTTTATCATCTGCAAGTTTAACTGTATGTGAGTCTTCCTGTGTATTCTGTTACCACTTATACATTATCCCCAGCCTGCCTGTGTGAATCAGCTGCTCCTGTGTGTGGTGCTGTAGAGAGCAGAGCAGAACCACTGGGCTGAAGCTGTATTGCTACAGTAGTAATGAGGTGCCTGGTGCCTCAGCATTTCTGATGAAGTCTTCCCTGTGATCACTTCTCTATCTAATCCCCGTTGGCTAGGGTCCTAGCAGCCTGCCTCCCATTAGTAGAACTGCCATCTAATGCATGTCCAGGAACTCTCACATTAACTCTCTCCTGACTGGATTAATGAAAGCTTGTGTCCCACAGTGGGGCTTTGCATGCATTTCCATGCTAACAAACCTTTTGTACAACATGATGCACTTTTCAAACTGCCTAATGAGACCTAGTTACAATACAGAATGCTAAAAAGAAGTACAAGGTAGATTGTCTTTTCCAGCGACGCAGCAACGTCTACCAGCCCTGATTTTATGGGTGTGTAAGGTCAGATCTTAAGGCAATGTGAATTACCTTGTGGTCTTTCCTGCTGCACTATGTCTCTAAGGTCCTTTGCAAGGACCCATCCATATGCCATATGCTGTATCTGTGGAAGAATATGTCCTTCTTGCCAGTTGAATTATTCATCTGTTGAAGTCCTCATATCTGTGGAGGCAGCAGCTTCCCTGCGTTATGAGGCTGCAGTAATGTAACTATATAGGGACCAAAGCACCCTTTACCAACCAGTCAATCCCATTTTCTCCAACACAAGATCTCTACTGCTTCAACCCCCATCTATCTGTACCATTTTCAGTCATTTCCTCTGTCATTCTTGTTTTTTGTTGGTTTTTTTTTTTTAAATTTCTTCTTTAGCCCTTTTCTACTCTCTGTGATTTCTTAAAATGGATGCTTTATACATTTAGCTTACAAGTGTACATGTTTTGTTTTTTCCTCTACTTTTGGAATTCCCCCATCCTATCATAGTTAAATAAGAACTCACTATCACATACCTCTGAAGCCTTCTTTAGTCCCAAACACTCCTTGTTGTTACTCTGTCTCTGTGTCACTCTCCTGTCTTCCCTTGAATGCAAAACAGAGATAACAAAGAATAATAGACTGTCCCTCATTTCTGTAGTTTGCTTTTTTTGGTAATGTCTTAATAACCACTGGTAGCATGAGAGGGTACCTGCAGACCATTCAAGCTGCACCGGCAGTCCAGCTCCTCCAGGATGATGCACCTGTATGCGCCTTTATAAGAGCATTTGTCTCCCAGCTAAGTCTCAAGAGTGTGGACAAGAACCCAGGAGATGGCCCACTACACGAGGAGAGCGAGACAGTGTGGTAGTAGGGCATCAGCCAAGCAGCAGGAATAGGTATCTGCTCCTTTGTGCATGGAGGAACAGGAGCATGACATCAATTTTGTTTCACAAGAAGAGATGAGGAAGGAGCTACAGAGGTCTGGTAAGCTCACATTGTAAGCTTTTTTTTATTTCTGTATTTTTCATTTTCTGATGAAAATGAAGAATGATCTATAGTCAGCGTGGTTTGACTACATTACAAGACTCAAATGTTAATCCAGTTCCTAACTACAACTAACCAAGTAGAATAACAACACAGAATGAAATGAAATTGAAAACACCACGTCTCCCTTAATTCATCCCCTCAGCCATTTCAGTGAGTTAATGTTTTTAATTGCTAGTTTTAGGTTTTGTTTAATACTATGTGATGACAGAAAAAAGAAAAACAAAGACAAAAATCTGAATTTACTTGGCTGATATGACTAACTCAACAATGGGCTATTTCTATTTCCAAGGGACCACTTCAGAAATTGGTTCCACTGTTGTGGAGGGCCTTACCAATAAGTCGAAGTTAATTCTGGGTATAGTGAAAACACCCAAAATATTTTCACTGTTCAATCAACATTTTCAGCAACAACTGTGAAACAAAACATGCATGTTTTTGCAAAATTTCAAAGACTCATTTTCCCTGTCAGATTTGTTGTAACATCTGGCTGTTTGCCCCATTTCAGACCCAACCTATCTAAGCATGCAGCTGCATCTGTTATCTGCATCTGTAGTCTCTTTCATTCAGCGAATTGCTTTCAATTCCTCTGGAAAAGCAAACTCTATCGTTATCTCATATACAAAGATGAGTAATTTGGTTGCACGGTGGACGGCTCATGTCCAGGGCCAAGGAGAAAAAAACACAGATTTACCAATAGCAGTTACCTTCAAAATAAAAGCAGCAAAGCTGTATTGTAATTTTACTAACAATCACAACAAATGATCAAACTAATAACCACAAAAAAACAAACAAAACAATAGGGCATTTTCTGAGTGTATTCTTAATAATAACTATTCACTACTACTACTACTACTACTACTAGACCCATTTTCATTCATTCATTGTGAGGGTCAGGGTCAGTTAAATCTTAACTATTTCATATTATATTTGAAAGGTGCACTTTACCTTTAAAATGCACATTATGTCAGATTTGCATGATTCTTCATTTGTCCTGTGAACATTTGTTTTTCTTCCTCCTATACGGAGCACTGGAATCATTAGTGCAATCCTTTTCAGTAGGTGACTGTCTTATCCTTGCTGTCAGAACATCCTTAAAAACTGTCCTTGCAACTTCACCGCTGTATTACGACTTTGACAACAAAATTGAGTCAAAAAACGTGTCACTGTGCTGAATTACCCGTCTCGAGGTCCCTCATAAAGTTGCAGTGTCCTGTTACTTGTGGCGCAAAACTGCACAATTTTTATTAAATGGGCAAACCTGTGTAAATGTAACACATTTGTTGCTGATTGGCCCAGACAGACTTGCTATTATTCTTAGGGAACAACATGTAACCGTTGTCATGGTGTCTTTCTGTCTCTCCCTCACTCTTTCTGTCTCTCTGCCCACCGCCCCACCCCCTTCTTTTCAATTTCACAGCTCCACACATTTGCTACTGATTCAGGCCATTACCTTACTCTAAATGGCATTTCAACAACTGTCATTTTCTATATTCAACTTTACATCAACATGGACACACACAAACGTGCTTCCAGTGACCTAAAAAGCAACTCAAAAAGCCCTGGTCAGAGTAACTGCAAATTAAATATAGGACAGGATGGAAAATGCTTATTAAAGCATATTCAAAATAAAATCTAAGTCTATGAATTGAATAGGTCAGTGCAATAATAACATAAAATGAACAAAATGCACAAATCTTCTTTTATGTCCCATTTTTTTTAAAGCCAATGAAACCACTCTAGGAACTAGACAGAGATTAAATCTTGGCTGATGTGTCCTAATGAAGATGTCTTTACATCAGCCTTGGCGCCACTGGCTTTTCTGGACTTTATGTCTACTTGTAGCTTTTAATGCGACCGTGTCATTGCTTTTGTTTTTTGTGTATTAGCCCTGTGAGCATTTACAAGTTAGAAAAATGCCCCCAGTCCATTTCCCCAAATTGTCACATGTAGCAAAGAGTCCATCAGAAATAATTAGTTTGTTACGTGCTGTCAAAACGAGCAATGCAAATCAAAGTCCAGCATCTTGTTATGTGATAATTTATCGATCCAGTCAGAGAAGATAACATCTAATTTACTAATGAAGGGTTATTGAACAGTGCACCTTAGAGGAAAGCAAAGACAGAGAAGAGCTCTGCTCAGCAAGCTGGATGACTTTTTTTCTATGCCGTCGAAGCTGCTTGCTAATAGAAATTGTTTTTTTCCCCTCACATACCGGAATGATATTCATCACAGTGCTTTCAGTGAGATGACACAGTAATGCATTTTGGACAGGCCAATTTCCCCGGAAGCTTAGCAAGTATAAAATGTTCTTTTATTTTTTTGTTTTCTTTTGTTTAAAATTTAATGTAAGGTGTTTTTACTGTCTCTACTGACTATTTTTTTTCTGAGGTCAAATTGTGATAAGAACATTAATGCTGTACATGTTAAGAAGACTAGTACTTTATTGCTAATTGTGCAAATAACAGTCCAGTATTGAGAACTGAGCTTAAATCTTGTTCTCAGAGGCAGTGTCACTTCAAGATGATGTGTCTTCCATAGTATCAGACATACTGGTAGACTGATTGAATTTTCTGGCATTTTATTTGAAATTGTAAGTGTATACTTTCATAACGATGAATCTTAAGAAGCAATTTATTGCTTCTGAGATCAGTCAAGCAGTGTTTTGTACCTGTAATGTGTTTTGTTTTTTGTTTTTTATTTTATTTGGAGAGATTATGAGACATCTTCAATGACTACAGTGTTCTGTTTGTTGGTGCCAGCTTTACAATGTTATTCTGAAGGTCAAATCCAAGTGAAATCAGGACAGACTAGTGTATAAAGCACTGACTCGTGGAACAGTCTGTGATTTTAAATCAATTTTTGTTTTATATGATGGGAATAAGGCCATGAGCCAGCACTCTCAGTAGGAGTCTTAGTGTTGGTGTTAATAAGAAAGGCTGTTGACATCAGTAAGCTCAAGATGAAGTATACAACAGGTGGAGCTAACTGGGTTTATAAAGTCCAGTTTTGCTGGTAATTGTTTCCAACGTGGGCAAGAGACAAGAGTAATATTTTTAGTTACGTGATGTCCATTTTCTTAACAGAAGAAGCTTTTGCTTTTGCCTAGTACAATGGAAAATCTCTGAAAAAGGTGGTCTTAGAAAATATCTATTATGAATGGAAATGTATAATTTCTGTTTTCATTGGGAAATGTTCTAAGGCCACTTACAATTTGAATTCTGTCATTCTGCAGTGAAAACCATATTAGTGATTGTAAAACATTCAAGACAGTACATTTAGAAAAAGACTGATTTAGCATCACTTGTTTGGAAAGATTGCCAGGAAAAACCTCTCTAAAAGAATATTCAATTAATTTAATTCGATTCAGTTCAGTTCAGTGCCAAATCACAACAACAGTTGCCTCAAGGTGCTTTATAGTGCAAGGTAGGGACCTTTCAATAATACAACTGTGGGGACAAAGCAGCACAGCTTATATTTGCATAGTTGAATCATGACACCAAAGTGGGACTATCTGTCCACATGTTCATTTGGTGAAGACCAAACACAGCACAAAAACATCATACCAACTGTCAAGCATGGTGGTGGAAGTGTGAGAACTTGGGCAAGCACAGGACTTGGGCACCTTGGAGTCACTGAACCAACCACAAATTTCCCAGTATAGTGTAAAATATAGTATTCTAGAGTTGGATGTGAGGCCATCTGGCTGGCAGCATTAGCTTGGCTAGAACTGGGTCATGCAACATGACATTGATGCCAAACACAGCAGCATGCCTAATCAAATTCCAGACCTAAGATCCAGACTTTAATTTGACACACTGACAGTCACATTAACAGCTCCATTTTGACAGACATTTCAATACATTATGAATGGCTCTGATAGAAAGCAATTTAAATTTAAAGAAACTGCATCGACACTGCTTTGTGTGCACACTGCTGAGAAAAGACCAGCAAGTATTTTAATTATATACTGATCTCTGTGCATATGACTTAAGACCTTCAGGTTAATCAATTATGTCCAGTTTCAATAATTTGATAATAATAATAGGCAAGACAAGGCAAGTTTATATAGCACAATTCAACAACAAGGTGATTCAAAGTGCTTTATAGAGACATTAAAAAACAAAAACAAATAAAAAAACATGATTTAAAATTGATTAATCTAATTATTATTTCTTAAGAGCACAAAGAGACTCGGCTCTAAAGACTCAGTGTAAAGACTTAGTAAAGAGTTACACGACAGACACATTTTAGCACAGAGCTTACTTCTTTGAGCCATCCTCTTTCACAATAATGCACTTTTCTGATGACACGGTAAAACTGATGCTGCACGTCGTCATTAGATCCAACAGTAACTTTTTAATGCCAAAAGAGGGTTTTGTTGTGATGAGGAGTGTTAGTAAATCTGGCCCGTGGACACAGTTATTTTTGCACTTGACCTCATTAAATATGTATTTGTAGGAGATTCCCTTTCAGAGCCTGCAGGGAAGCCACAGTACAACAGCCATACATGAAATCCAGATATTTTTTTAAAGTGAGCTGATACACTACATTGTTAAAAGTATTTGCTTGTCTGCCTTCATATGCATATGAACTTCACTGACATCCCATTCTTAATCCACAGGGTTTAATATGAGGGGCAACCCCCAAACTGTTCCCACGAAGTTGGTAGCATGAAAAATGTACAAAATGTCTTGGTATGATGAAACTTTAAGAGTTTCTTTCACTGGGACTAAAGCTTGAATTGGAATTCTGCAGGAAATCTACGTTCTAACTTATGTAGTAACCACAAACTCCTTTTATCCCTACACTGCAATGACATGATTCAAGTCACTGTGATTTGCACCCACCCAGCATGTAGTTACATTTGTGCATGCTCAGCTACATCGAAGGTACATAGGGTTAATGGGGTTCTGCTTATGGGGTCAATTGCGACGTAGATCTGACGCAGAAGTATAATTCACATGTAAGAACAACAACCCCAGTCCAAGGTCCCTTCTCCACCAAACTTTATACTTGGGACAATTAAGTGAAACAAACACTGTTTTCCTCCAAACCCAGACTCATCCATCGGATTGCCAGACAGCGAAGAACACTTTGCTACTGGTTTAGAGTCCAGTGGTGGGGTGCTTTACACCATTGCATCCAGTGCTTTGCATTGGGCTTGGTGATATAAGGCTTAGATGGAGCTCGGCCATGAACACCCATTCCATGAAGCTTTCTACTCATTCTTCTTGAGCTAATCTGAAGACCGCATGAGGTTTCGAAGTCTTTAGCAATTGGCTCGGCAAGAAATTGGTGATCTCTGTGCACTATGCCCCTCATCATACACTGATCCCTCTCTGTGATTTATGTGGCCTACCACTCCGTGGCTGAATTGCTGTCGTTCCCGATCGCTTCCATTTGTCTCTTTTTATTCTATTTTGTTGTACTTTTTCAACATGTTCAAAATAAAGATTCAATCAATCAATCAATCAACACTTTGTTATAAAATCACTAATAGTAGACTGTGGAATATTTTGTATTGCTGGACTTGTTTCACAGATGACATCCTATCACATAGGAACATTTCACTGAGCTCCTGAGAGCGACCCATTTTTTCACACAAGAATTTACTCCAAGATGAACACAAGTGCAGCTATATAGCAACACCACAAATCACTTTAACCTCCTAGGACTTGGCGTCCACATATGTGGACATCACATTTTGGGACGTCTAGACCAAAATACTTAATTTTTCCATTTTTGCCATTGTTCTATCAAAATTTGAAACAAATGTCCTCATATGTGGATCTCATTTTTCTCAAAAACAAAAATTAGGTTAAAAAAAAAAAAAGAAATTCAGGTAATTCTTTGTTTTTACATTCTTTAGGTCCCAATCAACCCAAATAGCAAAGGAAAATTAAAAATGCATGCCATTAAAGAGTTCGGGTCTTAGGAGGCTAATGTAGTTTGCCTTTGTCAGATATCTACTATACAGCAGTGAAATGTAAAATTGGTACAATTAATAGGACTGAGAAAGGTGAAAAATGTCTGAATCTTACAGTATATAATACTGACTTTAAAAAAAGTTAGCATTACAGTTGCGACCCATGAGTGGGAAAAGGATCTAATGGTAAATAACTTTTTGTGTGCTTCTTCACACCAAACATGTCAGCTGAAACTCAGATTTCAGGTTCATACAGTGGAGTAGTTTGTAAAAAGCAGGATTCCTCTGGATGAATGCTGCCGCCATCTAAGCTGTCAGGTATATCTATAACTCCAACGTTAACTCTGTGAAAAGTGGCTGAATTCAAAATTCGAGATGGCATCAAAGTTAGAGATAAAGCAGGCAACTATCCCACAGGAAAGAATGAAAAAGGGAGAGAAGACACATCCAGCGAGGAGAATGCTGCAACCAAATGTGTAAACGATGCACTCCGCTACTTAAACAAATAGCACTACAACTCTGATTTTTCAGGCACTGCTTCTGTATTTTGAATTAGGTTTTGTTACATAAATACTATCAACATGTAATATTCCATGTATTGTTATCAGGTTGTATTGCAATCATTTTGGAACATGGTAAGGGACCAGATTCTTTTTATTATACTCTGATACATCAAACCTTAAAACTGAAAGATAGTTATACCTAATCACAATTGACAATATCTTAAGTATCTAATGCAAAATGTGGATAAATGCAAGAAAGGTTATTTTGGAACAGAAAGAATGTTGTGGCACAGGAAACAGTGGGCATAGTTAAAAACATGTCATGGATTCAATTAAAAAAAACAAAAAAAACAAACAAACTATAAACTGAGACTGACAATGACCAGTCATGAAATACTTGAAGAAAAGTAAGGTACACCTTTAAGAATGCCCTAAAAGTCATTCTGCATAGCAAATAGATGCAAATGGAAAACTGATAAAATCATTTAGAATTTTTTTTTTTTAGAGCAGAAGACCAAACAAGAGCAAGACAAATCGTGAATATTCTTCATCAGTTGAAACAAACATCATTTAAAATTGATTCAGATTAGATTAGATAGAACTTTATTAATCCCTCGGGTGGGTTCCTCTGGGAAATTCGATTTTAGTATATGTGCTACCGAAGTAACACATTCAGGGAGATGTATAACCGTATATTAGTCTTGTGTTTACAGCTTGTTGTGTTATAAAAGCATTATGCATCTTTGTTTTATATGAAAGTTTTTCAGAGAACGTCCCTGAATGGCGCACATCTTTTGAAGCTTTCATGACAGCTTCATCTGCAGTGCCTCTTCAAATTATTCTTTCTCTCTGTTCCACCTGGGATATTTTGGGAGGTTTGCAGTGGCATCTCCGCTCTGTCCTGACATTTTGACCCTCCTTTTGAACATTGTAGCAAAGCACTCCTTTTCGCCTTGTCTCCAAATGCCAGAGTCTTTTTGTACCTTTGGGAGCATGCAGAGATCAAATGGCCACAATTCAATGTTGTGAACCACACACGAGGGAACAAGTCACCAGAGGTCCACTGAGAGAACACCCTGTGCCAAGATGAAGAGGCTCACTGATCACTGTCTGATAGTAGTCTTGAAGATGCTTTTTTACCTTTAATATTACCCATCCCACAGACAGACAGGACAGACATGGGTGGAAACAGGCTGTTGTGATTTATTCTTTCTATTTAAGAGGTTTTTGAATATGAAATTGGTTTGGAATGCAAGGCCTTAAATTACCTCACTGGTACTCTTTGAAAACCTGACGAGGTACCTTGGGAATAAAAGTTAAATTGCATTAGTTTAGTGTTATTTTCTCATAAATTTCAAATTCTATATACATTTGTAAACAGCTATCAGAGCTGCACAACACTATTAATTTAGAGAGAAAGATAATGCACAGTGAGTCATCTTTTTATGCCTAGTGTGCATGCATGGAGGACGTTACTAAAAGAAGTTATTTGCATTTCATTAGTCATGAATACACATGAGCCAAAAAAGAACAAAGACGAGCTACATGAATTTTTGAATCCAGCCCCTGATGGCGAGGTGCCTGTATGAAGCCGTGAAAATTTTATGCTTTCATAATAACACTTACAGCATCATGTTCCCACAGAGATGAATATAACCTCTCACTTCAAAATTATTTGCGCTTCCGTGGGAATTCAAACTTTCTCTACACTTGAGTAAGAATGACTGTAGTAAATACTTGCAGAAGATGCTATTGTTGTTATATAAGAAGCATCAACACTTTGCAAGGCTAGCCCATTTTAGGTGTTGATTTGCCATCGCCTCTGAATGCATCAGTATGTAGGCGGTGTGCACACCAATCCTGTGCAGCACAAGCTGATCAAATCTGCACAGTCAGCACAGATGGGACTTCCTGGGCAGGTAGAGCAGCCTCCCCAATTGGCTGTCACTCACTGCCCGTCACTCCGAGCCTGACTGTCAGTCATACAGAACACACATGCTCTGACGCAAAGGAATGAATTAAGTTTTGGAGTGGTGACATTTTTTGCCTTTTTTCTTGCTAGTACATTGCAGAACTTTCATTCCGATGAAATTACCCTTGAGAATAGATTGTGAATGGATGCCTGAGCTCAAAACTGTTCTGTAGCAGCAGTTTACTTGTTGAAATGTGTGAGGCTCATTAGGCCTGGGCTTCCCTGATGAGACAGTTTAATTACATGCCACTGGGTCCAAATGGTAGAGCTGCCATTACAACCTTTATTAGTGCTGTGAACCAGCAAAATGCAACATAAGTTCTTTATAATGTCATTGTTTCCATTTGCAATAGTGTGTGCAGAGGTGTTTGTACATGTGCACAATAGGCTTTTGTTTTGTAAAGGTAAAACTTTTTTTTTAAAAATGGTACTGGACTGAGATAAAGTGTTGTTATGCTTGCTTTTATTTGCTTGCATTTTGTGCACATACGTGGCCATTGAGTAGAGTCAATGGTAATCAAACAAACACCTGAAAAGTGTTTGGAAGCTCATCTAGCCACAACAGCCACTCTGATAGGGACAAGCGACCACCCAGAGAGCTCTGTGCTCTTTTCATTCGAAACAGATCTACCGCTTACCTTGTCCTCTCACATCCTCCAGCACAACCTTTGTTTGATTTAACCTGGAGTCTTATGTCTGAGGCAAGAACCCCACTGTTTCTCCCCACAGACCAGTTCCTGTGGGGGGAAACAGGAAACACTTTCCTTCCCCTTTTGTTTCTTCGTTGCCTTAGAAGTCTCTTTAGCATGTAGATGTGATTAGCTAATGCCACTGTGTAGCAGGACTGATTCAGACTGTTCCTCGCTGCTGGAGTCGCTTAGACATTGCAATCCCAGGAAAATCAAATTATAGAGCCATTAATTTGTCTAGGTAATCCAGCCTGTCAGCTGCTCTGGAGAAGTAATCTCCCAGGACTGCGTTCATCAAGTGTGTGATGCCAGCAGAAGTGAAGCATTATCTAATTAACAGGAGAGGACTAGGAGTGGCTAGGAATTACATCTGGCCTGAATCACCTGGCTTCGTGCTAAAACTGTGGTGACATCTTGACAGTGCTGGGTATATGTGATTTTGAAGTGTAATCTACACTGATTACCTGTTAAAAGGAGTTCCTGATTCCCAGATTCTGAAATTTTGCCACTAATTAAAATTCTGCTTATTGTCACCTAGTTGATGCTGTACAAGATAAATGTTTCTACTGAAGGACTTTATACTTCCATACAGAGAAATATCTTCTTCAAACACAATTTCTCAACAGTGTAGTGCTAACGATGCAAAAGAAAAAGGTTTTGAGTGTGTCTGTGTCTGCAAGAACCCCATGTATATTCAAGACTTGTACCTATAAGGTGCAAACTTTGTTGTCAGCAAACCCTCACAAGGTGACCACCATGTATTTGGCTATTTAGCTCACTTGTATCATTGAAAGGGCACAGAGCACTATTAGATGCACTTTGTTGTTCTACTCATTAATAGAAGACGACCTTTTGAGCAGCCGAACAACAAAATTCGTTGGTCGTAAAGGTTGAAGGAGGTGAAATCAACTCTCTTGTACTGCTATTTAGAATAAGGTTAATTATATATTTTTTAAAACTGCAAATTAAAATCACTTCAAAGGTAGCAGTGCCAGTAATCAGACCACAGACCTTTTATAATTGGGGAAATTAAAGAAGCATAATACCAGTGATTATTGCACTGATACCAGATAGAATGCAGACGTCTGATAAACATTTCTAAAAGTCTGACAGCTCAACTGCCTTGGACTACATCTGGTGTTTCCTTACAGGCAGGTTATTCGGATTGCTGTTGTGGTGGTTGAGCTGAGCGAGTTGTACATTTGCAGGTTACAGTCCAAAACAGTGGAGTTGGAGTCCACCTAGTCATGGTAGAAGACATTTGAGACAAGGACCACCACATAAGCAATCTGAGCAGCCTGCCTGTAGGGAAACGCTATGAAGGACCAAATCCAGCTAGTGACTGCACTTTCAGAAGAGTGAGGGGATTTTCCAGTATTAAATCCACACCATTGTCATGTCAGACAGATGATAATATCAAAACTGCCAGATTTTCTTGGGTGGCCATCAATGTATCTCAGTAGTCCACCCAAGTTACATCAGTATCTGGAAAACTGAAAGAAAAAGATCTCAGGTCACATTTCTGTGAGTAGCAAAGTCTTGAGCTGATCAGTTACTTTGACTTCATTTGTGTTTTCAGTTAATGGGTTTACAAGGTGTGGTTGGTCACCTTGGTTTTATTTTTAAAACAAAAAATATACAAAACTATAATATATTTGTATGGATAAGCTAATAACAACAGCCTGAAATAGTTAAGTCTCCCTAAAACTCAGTGCCAATGCTCGTTAAAATAGAATGCCAACACTTATTTTAAATATAGAGAACCATGAAACTCCTTTCCTCACAACATATGGTTCTGGAAATCAAGATATCAATACTGAATGTGGGTATCATTGCATATCCAGTGTGAGATTGGGCTATAAAAAGTTACTCCACAAACAGCCAGAGAAACTATGTACAAAGAGAGAAAGTGTAAGACCATTATTTGTTTCTCCCAGAGTGGTCAACCAACAAAGACCAAAGTGCATGTTAGTCTAATTGGTTCTAAATCAGTCACCCTGACTGTTTCTCTGTTAGCTGTGTGATGGACTGGTGACCTGACCAGAGTGTAGACCACATCAGATGTAATAAGCTCCAGCCCACCCCCAACCCTAGTTAGACAAATGGTTAGTTAAATGGATGGATGGACACATAAATGGATGGACAGACCTTTCAATCGGGTAATGGTCCTAGTCAGAATCAGATTTGAGTTCCAAGACTAGTGGATAATTATTCAAAAAAACTTCTAATATGAAGCTTATTTACTTTTTAGAAACACACACAAAAATGCAGTTGTATTTGTTCTTATTTTTGTTGAAAAAATAAATATACATACATTATATGGACAAAAGTATTGGGGCACCCCTCTGAAACTTTCATTTCAGCTCCTAACTATGCAATAAAGCTTTACAAACAATTGTGAAAGAAGGGGTTTTTCTAATGAATTTGAGTGCAATAATGTAATAGAATTCCACAATTAACAATTCACTTCTTGAAATTTCTTCCCTCCACAATATTCTACTGAGGTGATATTACTGCAAAGTGGAAAGGTTTAGAAACCACAGCCAGTCATCTACAAAACACATGCAATGGTGTAAAAAAGTATTTACTCCTTTCCTCGTTGATTAATTTTTGAGGCATATTTTTAACTACTACATCTATCATATCATCAAAGAAATTCTAATATTAGTTAAAGATAAGCCAAGTAAACACAAAATGCAGTTTTTAATTAATTTTTGTGTGTGTGTGTGTGTGTGTGTGTGTGTGTGTGTGTGTGTGTGTGTGTGTGTGTGTGTGTGTGTGTGTGTGTGTGTGTAGCAATATTAAATTTGTAATATAGTTACAAATGTACTGAGCTCAGTGTTGTGGTCAAAAGGAACTGGCCAGTGAAGCTGTCCTTTGTAATGTGGAGAGAAGGCAAAAGGGGGATAATTAAAGAGTGCATCAGCCTGTCGAGTGTGTCTAAGCCTCTCTCATTAGCAGACATGAATAGAGTTGAATATTGCTCGGAAAATATGATTTTGAAATATTAATTTTCTACTTGATTAGATTTGAAATTGATGAGAAACTTAAAGCGTAATTAGGCATTGATAATGCCAGCCAAGATCACAGTGCAAAAGAGAAGAGAGAGAGGTAGAGGAGCATGTCTTTCCTATGATCATTTTCAATTTGCTGTAGTTTTAAAGCCAGCGATGATGTTAGAAAACCATTTTGTTTTAAAGGACATTTGTTTTCATCGTGTGTGTGTGTGTGTGTGTGTGTGTGTGTGTGTGTGTGTGTGTGTGTGTGTGTGTGTGTGTGTGTGTGTGTGTGATGTCAAAGCTTTTTGCCAAACATCATCCCAAAAATCTTCCTGTTCATTTCTTTGTTCAGCGCTGTGGGGTATTACTCTCTAATCACATCACTTGCGACAGCTCGTTCACAACATGCAGTGTGTTTAACTCCAAAAAGGTATTTTGTCTTTCAGCAATGAGCCAGGAGGAGACTCGAAGCAGTCATTTTGCCAAAATCAAGACTTGGAGGATACAAATAGAATACCCTTTAGTAATTGTGCATTTAGTCATTGGCAGTGTTTGTTTGCATGAAGACAAATATGTCTCACCATACAGGAGTGAATAAGTGATAGCAAGCCACCATTATAACCAATCTGCTTTCTTTTGTGTGAATCCAGGCCTCATTCTTGTGAGAGAGTACTTTCACCATGTTTAATACACAAAGGACTGCTGGCATAGCCGGCTGTTGAACAAAAACAGATCCTTGCATACAGAGGATGTAACCCAAACCTTTGCAAATGTCATCTTCCCTGTGACTAAGTTTACTGCTGCTATTTGTGTCACAACAAACAACCCCTGGGTGTGTATGATTGACAAGTTGTGAGTGATAATTTGTCACATTTTGTCATTATTCCTTTATGCCAACTCACAGTTTATTCTGGAGCGCACAGTAACACTGTCAACTGGAACCGTAATGATACCTGACAGTGACACATGAGAGAAGACAGCAAGCGAAAGCCTTGAACTTTCAACTAAAGTATTGTGCACACAAGAAAAAAAATAAACATTTTTTTCTTCATCCCTTTGGGCTGACGTAGCTCGTTTGTTTTTCGATGACTTCATTACCGGCAGCGACGGTATTAATTTGAAATCCTGCTGCCATGCACGCTTTCTACCTTACAGCACATTTCAGCTAACAAAGATGAGGGTCGTGTAATGCCTGAGCGAAAACTCCCTTGAACTTCAAAACAACAATGGGCCGCAAAACGCGCATCGACCACAGCCAACTTTGTGGCAGCCAGCCCTGCGCAGAGCTGTTTAGCAACTCGCGCCATTGATCTCTTAAGGTAAGCATCTGCCACAATCGGCATCCTATCACACAAGGGGTAAGCGGGGGAGTGCAAGAGGTGCAATTAGCTGCTCCCAGGAGCACAGAGGGAGTGACAGACAATCAACATGAAGAGAGAAGGAGAGAACGAAGAGAAGGGGAAGTGCGGAGATACAATAGAGTGAAGGAGTTGAAGGGTTTATAGGTGGAGAAAAGGGAGGCAGAGGGGAAAGATGGTCATTACCTAAATGGGTCGTTATGCCCCATCTATCCATCCCATGCTGCCATTCCCTCTCGCCCACACCACAGGAGTTTTAATTGGCCCAGTACACAGTGTTTGCTCGAGCACTCTGCAAGTTTGGAGAAGGGCTCTGTGGGGGAATGTGGTAAGCTCAGTCATGCTGGAAATGTATAAGATGGAAAGAGTGGGTAGAGAAGTGAGGTGTATTAGTGTGCACGCGCATGTATGTGTGTGCTCACTTATGCATGCATTTAAGTGTATATTCCAGCACACCTAAAACTCATATCAACACCGACAATTTTATATCCAGGCACGTGGATAATGAGCAGCTAGAGTTTTGGTGATTTCCTGTGAGGGGTGCATAAAGAAGAATCAGCAAACTTCAGGACTCATTATATTGCTGCTGTCACTGCATTAAAAGTACCGGTCACTAAACTTGAACTCCCAGCTAAGATGAAGCCTCACTTATTGTGGAGCTGGAATTTCTACAGTATTTCTCAGAGTTAATGTCACAAGAAATAGGTTTTCACCTGCCTGTAATGTCTCAGACTTGCAAAGTCTCCTGTAAAAACGGCTTCTGTACTGATAACTTCACTGTGTGCTGCGCTCATCATAAATCCCTGTTCAAATCCACATGCTTTATGCCTCACAAAGCAATGTTAATTTAGATCCCTTTGCAAGAGCAAAGTTGACTTAAAAGTTGAAAAGACTTTTTTTGCCTCCAGCGGCGGGTACGTCAAACCGAAGCTCCTGGTTGGAGATACCGTGATGGAAAGCAGAGTGAAGTCTTGTCTTTTTCAATCTGATGAATACCAATACCCTCCATGGGATTATCTCACCTGGCAAAGATGGAGTCTTTGCCTACAGGGCAAGTCTTTGCTTGTGGTGCGACACGATTATAGCTGTGTGTATTATACCAACTTCAATTGTCCTTACATATTTTTCTGCTGTTTCTCAGAGAACACTGTGACCTTGAAGTTGATAGAATCTACACACTGCCGTCTCTTTAAACTGACCTGAACATATTGTACAGTTGGTCTGTAAAATAATCAGAATATTCAAGGTGGGAATGAAAAACAGTACAGTACAGTATGTACTTTACTTGTCCAGTGGTGATGTCCAGATGTATAAATAAGGACATATGTATGAGCTGTTAAATTGTTACTTTTGAAAGTACATGTAATTTCTTTTGAATAGGTCTTGATACTTACATTTGTGACAGCTTAACATGTCGTGCTAGTCCAAGTGCAAGAACATTTCATGACAAAGCTTGGTTGAATTTTGCAAAACCAATTATATCTTTTAAAACCCAGGGGTTGTTTTTGACAGATTTTTGTATATCGACTAACACTAATTCAATCACCATTTTAGATTCTGGGAAGATAGATTTATTAGTTGGAGAATTTGAAAGTTAATTGAAAAAATGTCATATTTGAAAACACTTGCATTATTAATGTTGAAATTTATTGTGCACATTGAAGTACAAGTCTGTAAGAACCTGATCAAACCCTTAGATTCAGCCTTTAAAGATAAAAGCGGCCATGGAGTCTGCTGGTAGATTAGTCTCAACATTTTGATTTACTGGCAAATAACCTTTTTGATCAACTTTGAGCATACTTTAGCTCTTTGTGTTCAGTCTCTTCTGTGTTACAAAAAGTCTGAACCATTGCAAAGGGAACAGCACTGAAATACAGAACCACATCTTGATGTATAAGACGAATATTTGCAAAAGCTTCTAAACTACCGCACTAACAAATGTTCCCTTTCGTAATAAATTACAGTCAGTTCCTTCTACTGAAGTATTACTAGTTTGCTTGCTTATAGTTTCCTATTTCTATATATGTGTATGTTTTTTTTAAAGATAGATTTAATTTCCAGTGTTTGCCTGTCAATTCTTATTGTTTGATAGAGCTATAAATATTACAAAGTGCAAAGACGCAGCATTCGTCAACACAAAGACACAGTGAGTTATGTACACATGTGACTAATATCCTTTTTAATCCTTTGTGTGCATAAAATACATATAATATTTTTATTACTTCTAGAGAAAAACAGAAGCTATTGTGAAGAGAAGATAATTTAGGTACATTGGCAATTTTTAAACAAATATTCACACAGCTTTCTCTCTCACACACAAACACACACATACGCACACACATTTGAAAATGCTGCCCTTTTTTTTTTTTATCTCGTTAAAAGAAAGGTATCACGAACAGAAATTTGAGGTACTTTCAACTGCTTTCCCAAGTGGTCACCACAGCTTCCATGCCCTCTTTGACACAAGACTATCCATTTATACAGACTTGTGACCTGGATAAACGATGGGTTTGTGTCTATTCCCAGTCTTGAACTCGGGATTTTGTATGTCAGGCACTGTGGTGCCACTGTCATCAAGTGAATTATAATAAACAATACAACAAGAAAAGCATAATAGCTATTTTAGTCATGTTTTTTTAATCATTTAATCATATTCTTGTTTTTCCAGTCACTCCCCAAGGCACTTGGCCATGGATGAAATTATGAGTGTATACTGACTAAATCAACGGCTCTGCCTTCATGCTCAGCTCGCTCTTCACTCAGTAGACCAGATGCATCCGCATCACTGCGCTAATTTGTACCTGTCAATTTCCCTCTTCACTCTTCCCCCACTTGAAAAAGACTTAGAGATACTTAAACACCAGTAAATGTGCCCCTGAGCTTGAAGGTAGTAATTCCCCATCCCTGCCACATTACACTTGACTGTAAACAGTCCAAGTGCATGCTGGAGGTCATTGCTTTATGAAGCCAACAGAACCACATCATCTGCAAATACCAGAGACAAGATCTAGAGGCCATCAAACCGGGAATTGTTCTGCGAGATACTGCGCCCATAAAAGTTATGAACAAGATCAGTCTGTTTTAAAAGAAATATGAACACAATTGGTGGCAAAGGGCAGCCCTGGTGAAATCCAATGTCCAGTGAGAATGAGTCTAATGTAATGCAAGCTAAGTTCTAATTACAGCAGCGCAGTCTGATACCACGTATTGAAAAAAAGAGTGTCCGGGTCACTATTAATGAGTGGGCTGGTGGCATAGTCATTTAGAAGGGGTTCAGAGTAAAGCTGCTGCTCTTCCACTTTGAAAACAGCCAGCTAAGGTAGCTGACTATATGAGTCCTCCTATATAATACGATATACTATATAACACCTCCTTCAAGGCTTTCAAGCATGTCAGTTAACAGGGGTGAGCAATTAATTTTTCCCCACGGGCAACATGAGAATTTGGGCTGTTGTGCAAGACCACACAAATACATTTATAAAGAGCTAAAATGAAATGCAAAATGGAGTTCAGCTTATTGGTGCAGGGCTGCACAACAGTCCCAGTTTCTCATAAGGACCCTTGGGAAAATGAATTGCCCATCCCTGCTGTAAACTGTCCTAACTAACAAATTCCAGGTTCAGTATGTGTATGTGTTTGTATGTAAAAATTATGTTTCCCATACATAAAGGTCAGAGCCAAGAAGATAGCGGTGAAGTGATGTTAGTAGAATTGAAGACAATCATCTAAATAAACAGGACAATAACTGTCTTACGCATCAGTTGTTGAATAAAGAAGTGGGAGTTGACAGGAAATGTGCTATTGTGATGTTACCACCCACCCCTCTAAAAAAAAGGAAAAAAAAAGACAAACAAATAATTGGATGGTGAATTTGTCTAGCAGCAATGTCTTCCTGTATGTTTATGTGTGTACGAGAGGAAGCGTGAGAGAGCGATCACATTGGGTTAGGCATGGCTAGAGACATGAAGCAGCAGCAGAGAGCAAGCTGAGCACATCATCAGCTACATGATGCACTTCAGTCCATGTGCTGTAACCTGACCTCATAAAAAAAGCAATGAATCACCACTGGAAAAGTACTAGACATCAATTTATTATCAAGAATATTAACATTCATCACTCAAACAAGTGTATTCCATTCAGTCCCTGCAGCATTATGGTCTGTTGTCCATTTGATCAGCGCACACACAAAAAACGAACACAGCGATGCTCGTTCCATTGTATATGAATACTGAGAGAAGTGTTTTGAACTAAGCTTGTATTTTTAGCGGGGAAAAAAGAGTAAACTCTGGGTCACTTCAAAATTGGACCATTTGTACACATTACATATTGGCTCCATGTGAAAGGAGTCAAAGTATTGCTGAATTCCCCACCTGCCTTTCAGCTTTAGCTGTTTGTTCTGAATGTTTACACCGAACTCAAAAAAGGCAGTCTTTGTTAATGCTACTGCAGCACGAAGCGGCATTTAAGCTGCAGCAGAAATCCTTCACAGTAGTACATCTCCACATGCCCTTTACATTAATGGTTCTTCTTCTTCTTCTTCTTCAGAGATTTCTCTCTTTAAAAGAAAAAATGCAGGTGGGCGTGCAGTTAATTGAACTTTTATTCACTTAAAGTCTTTCAGTGACATGACATTCTTAGAGTTTGTATCTTCTCTTATCTTTCTTTTCATATATATTATTTACAGAGAATATTTCTCAGTTTGCTTATTAAGTGATAACATGTTAGCGCTTTGTTTGCAGGTTGATTGAGGGTGTCGTTGTAATGCTTTGTGTTTTATTTAGTAGGAAAAAAAACACCTAAAAATAGTAATTCTTGGGCTTTAAACCTTACAGTATAATTACAGCCTGTGGGCTTCAGAAAACACTGACTCTTGGGCTAACTAAGATTTCTGTTTAGATATTCAGCTTAGGACTTGACTTTCTCTTAGCCTATAATTTAAAGCACAGAGTAACATATTAATGACTAACCTCATTTTGTGATGTTTGGCCTTTTTTGGGCATCTTCTTCCAGCCATATGATGGTGTTAATCTTTTACCTTCACTAAGGAAAAATGTATGCTTCAACCTACAGTTTCCATTTGCTAAGTGTTACCATTAGCCGAGCCATTGCTCTGTAGCTAGCCGTTGAGTGATATGTCATTACATTTCAAACCCTCCAAATGTTGCTGCTCTTTGTTTTTTCTGCCTGTTTTTACATCCAGAGTTATACCAGTCTTTACAATTTAAGTTATTTAGAAATAATTAAAAATATGGCATATCACATTTAAAACTAGCTTGCTAGCTTTCTGTTAACTTCTTCTTTTATGGATGTCTGAATATTAAACTGAAGAATGACCACAATTATTATTTTATTTTAGCTCTACAAATTTAGACCATTTCTAACTCTTAGTGGAGCCTCTGTGTTTTTTAAAATGGAAGGAAGTCTTTGGAGCCAGAGATGACTAATGATGTCAGGTTTAATATGTGGATATCAACTCTCCACCATCAACCACAGAGACATACACGCAAACACCCCTCCTCTGCACCCTCCATTCTGTCATCATCATCATCATCATCATCATCATCATCATCATCATCATCATCATCAACTTTATTCATGTGCATGTTAATATAATAATACCCAAAATGAGAACAATCACTTTAACGCTTTTATAAGAACTTCTATAACTTCTACCAGTGGGCTCCTGTTCACTTGCAGATTGTGTGTGCATGTCGGACTCAGACCAGGAGCTGACTACAAAATGGTGTGGTGTCCTTGTAGAGCATACACTTAATACAATCGGATTGAAACACAAATTCATTGAGAAGCATTGCACACAAATCTTCACCTGAATGAGCACAGCATCGATTCGGTAGGTGTCAGTGTGTCATCCTTTAACAGAGACAGGGGTCATCACCCCTCCATACGACTCAATACACAAGCCATGTGATAGAAGCTGGATTTCTTACCATTAAGTGAACAACTACTGTACATCTGTTCATGAAAGCCAACAAGATGTATTTAAAAGCTAAAAATTTCAGAAGAAACTCATGCTGATTTAGATATTGTCATTTGTTAAGCTTTTCTCCAGATTAATGAAAATTAAATGCTTCCTAATTTAGGATGGGAGGAGGAAGGCGCGTAGTTGTTGTTCTTGTTTTAACCAGCCTTATCACTTTTGTCACCGCTCCCTTATTCACAACAGGTCACCACAATGCATGGATTTTGTGTTTAATTGCGGGTTTTTTTTTTTACACTGGATGCCCTTCCTTGAGGCAGCCCTCACAGGGATTTCTGTCTCCTGCTGGTCTCCAACCATGAGTCTTTTGCATGTTAATTAAATATACTATGATATACTCTGATATATATATCATGATGCAATTGCTAAAATATGTTCACATGCTGCTTTTGTTGTCGATAGACCTGAATTTTTGTTTCGAGTGCTCACACATTTGCCGATTTATAGAAAGTTTTATTTTCAAATTCATAAATGTAAATTTGTGACACAACATTCAAACTGAATTAGCAGGAAAACAAGACTAATAAAAAAAAAAGAAAAAACAAACTAAATTATCTGTTAGATTGGGAGATATTCATCTCAAAGGCCCCGTTTCAGGCCTTTATGATTGCAAGTGTCTGAGTCAGTCAACCTGAGTGTGAAAACTCATCTGTCTGCCCCTGTACAGTACATTGACTTTGAACGCTATAAAATATCTGTCTGACAATACATTTTCATTGTATGACTGCAACCTAAATGGCCTATCCATTTTTTTTTCAGTTGCAGGAGAAATACCATCAATTTTGCTGATGTACCTTGCAAGGGCAAAATGACATTGTACTAAGCACAACTATGTTAAATTAGGTGAGTAGAATAAACTTTGAGTTTCCAGAGCTTACGTGAACCAACATGGTGATCATGAAATACTGATGTGAACAATAAAGAAAAATCCAAACGTAAAAGACGTGACTCAAATGCCATCTAATAATTGGTTCCGATGTACTGCAGAGAAACTATGCGTTATGTGGAAGACTCGTGTGTCATGTTGGTCAAACTACTTTTTTTACACCTCTTCTTCTGGTCCTCTCTGCTCCTTGCTATCGCTCCCTGTCTCTCCCTAAATCTGTTCTGCTCCAGCAGACTCTCGTCTTTAATCCTATCTGATTAGGACCCCAGTTGTCCCCCTCCACCCACTCACCCAATACTGCGTGGAGGACTCTATGCTAATGTGGAACGACTGCAAAAATGGAAATTAGACTGCTTGCACTCACAGCGCAGCCAAAGACGATGCAGCCTTGAAAGACGCCGCATTGTTCCACAGCAAATCCCAAACAGGAAGATAAGAACCTGTCAAATTTGATCAGCACTGGACACCGAGTTTAAGAGTTGTGCCTTTGGACGAATTCCGTTTATCTCTTCATCTGTTACAGAAATTGCACGCTATAGTCAGGAACAGTTGAGTATGTGCGTGTGTAATAACTTTGGTGTGTATACTTTTGTGTGAGTATGTGTGCGCATAGATAAGATATAGCCTTCCAAAGTGAAAAAGACACAGAGACAACAGCTTATTTTTTGCATTTCTGAGCTTCACACGAAGAGAGCAGTAGATTGTCAATTGAACTTGTAAGCACCTCTTCCGGCGACACCTCAGATGTAAACAGATACAAAAACTTATCATAGATACCCTTCCATCTGGGGGAGTAGTCTGGAATTGAGCTGCTAACAGGATTATGTCTTGTGTGTTCACCTTTACTGAGGAGATAGAGGGGCAAAATCGATGTGTGACTAATGTGATCAGGGAGGGCTATCACCCCTCATCTTCTGCTTTCAATGAAGCCCCATTAACCATGCAACTGTGCAGCTTCAGCACAACCCAGCATATTTTTGCTCCTCTGCAAGACCTACAGTGAGCTTACGCTCAGAGCACAATATGTTCCTGAAATGGGATATGTCTGATATCGTTCCATGTCTCTCAATTTGAAAATTTAAATTCATACCGGCGAAGATAGGAGAATCAGCCACATCGCTAACAGATCAAGGCTCTTGTCAGTAACAATTCAGCATGCCACACCGGAGCATTTTCATTTACCTACAGCCCAGGTGAGCAGGTACCATGAGCTGAGCATATCTCATTAAAACTGAGGAGAATGGTTCTGCCGTGTCTATTGTGCTCGGTAATTCCTTGGTGATGTATTTCTCCTCCATCTTGCTAATCCAGCAGCGTTTCAGATCCCGAACCCCCTTCGCCTCTGCATTTTCCCCTTCTCTGAGAAAGAGAGTCTGATTTTCCCCAAGTTAATGAAATTGTCACAGCACCTTATGAAATTGCCACCGTGTAAGCAATAGCATCTGGCAAATAGATGGCGCATGTAATGTCCGCTGAGCCTCACTACACAGAACTCTGTTAATGGATGCAGAGAAAGACTGAGAGACGGGTGTAGACAGACAGGAACAGACTGACAAGCGTACAGACAGACAGATTGGCGAGACAGGAGGAGAGCATCTGTGCGAGCAAAGGGATGGAAAACAAAAACAAAAAGTGAGAGTTGAAAAGCCCTCCAGGATTGTGGCTTAATTAGTTGAAACTGACGAATGACAACCTTTAATCAGAAACAACAAGTTTAATCAAATGGGAAAATTAGTGCGCTTGTGTGGCCTCTGCACTCACTAAGTTTAACTTAAATTCAAACATGAAGTCCTGTCTTCTCTCACAAGTTTCTCACAAGGCCTTGAAAGCAATATATTTTTAAAGATGAAATAAAAGCCCTGGCTTACATTACCTGATATCAGGCAGGACTGTCAGCTTGTTTCAGTCACTTTCCGGCTTCTGACATTTTCTCCATGATAGCAAATTTCCATGGAGGAAACTGTTTGATATCACCTAACCAGCCCTTAAAGACCAGTATACGTCTATCACCAAATTAATGTGTCCTTGCCAACATATTGGTTTTATGAAGATTTTTTGGGCAGAATGTAGCAAAGTGAAAACAGTTCAGCAACTTTCACCATTTGTCAATTAATATCCACATGTTTTCGCTGCACAGCATGTGATGTTGACTGGATAATCCTTCATCTAGGTTCATTAGAGGGTTTTGTTTTGTTTTGTTTTTTTCAAACAAAAAAACTAAATTTAATGTCACACTGTGAGGCAAATCAGTCAACACATTGATACAGATACAATCTGTCATGAGTTAAATGTGCCATCAACTTCTGAAAGAATTAGGTTTTGTACAGAAATACTGTAACTCATGGAGCTTTTAATGTGTGGACTAGGATCCAACCATCCATTTCCTTCCACTTATCCAATTCAAGATTGTGGGGGTGGAGACTGGAGCCTATCCCAGCTGTCATAGGGTGAGAGTTAGGGTACACCCTGGGCAGGTCACCAACCTGTTGCAGGGCCAACATATACAGACAGACGACCATTCACACATTGTTTTTAGACTGGGGGGAAGATAGAGAGAGAGAGTGTGGGAGGAAGCTGGAGTAGCCAAAGAGAACCCACGCAGACACAGGGACAACATGCAAACACTAGGTAAAAAAGGCCCCAGACTGGACTTGAACCCAGGACCTCCTTGGTATGAGGCAAGAAGGCTAACAGGGGTTTATTCAAAATCAAATTAAGGTTTAGAGTACTAAATAACCACAAACAGCGAAACAAACTAAGTTTTTGTTGTAGAGCCAGTTCACTATCTGTTTAATTTCTATCCGGTTCCGCTAATATTGCTGTTTAGTTGACAGGTAAAGGTTGCATCAGTTTTCTTTGTGCAACACAATTAAAATGTTTTTGTTTTACACTCCACGCTATTCTCCAGACTTGTAATGGGTCACCAGCAAACATTCACAGTTCCCTAAAGTCAAGTTTAGAGGTGTGAAAATCACTGAGAAGAAAATTAAATTTGCATACAGAGTATAACTACTGATCAGAGAAATGCTACTGAAACAAACAGATTTCTCTACTGTCCCCATTACATGGATGCTTCTAGGCTTGAGAATCCTCATATAATATGATAATATGCTTAAACAAAAGATTACAGAATAAGAAATGGAGTTTAATCTATAATAATTCTCAAAAATGTTACATTCTGACATTTTTTTCTATGGGTATCCATGTGTGTTCCCTGTTACAGCATCTTGCTGAGAAGAAGGAAAAGCACCCGGCTCCTTGGCATCCCTGGCAGGCCTCTGACAATCCGTGCTGGCTACCCTCCCAACCTGCCTTTCCAACGGGATGCCAGCTGGCCTGCTGCTGCCACCTCCGCTCAACCACAGCTACCATCATCACCAGGGAGGCTGGATGAGTGAATACAGGACGTAAAAGCGGAGCGAGAGAAGATGGGAGCTGCCAGCTTGCAGCATCCTCACCAGCTCACTGAGATGTTAAATCTGTTGTCGGCCTCATCGTCGCCCTGCCCAATTTGTATGCAGACAGTGAGGGTAACTCATTGCAGACTGTTTCCTTTACCCATTCTCTCATCTGGGGTTGCTCTAACATGCAGAGCACTTCCAACACGACACCGTTTTGAGAACTACTTCCGATAACGACGAAACAATCCGAATTCTTGTACAAGTAAAACACACTAAGGTGTCAAGGCAGTCTTCCAGCAGCGAGAACAAAGCTGCTCCTACTCATTAATGAAGACCTGCCTCAGTAGGCTTTAATCAGACAGAGAAGATGAGGAGTGAACTGATGTAATTATCTATTTATTAACCAGCCCTCCTTGACTTTCCTCATGTTCTTTCACACCTGCTTGTCCCATTAGAAGTGTTCGGTCAGCAGCGCTGAGAAAAGCACATTGAACCCGTATCACGCAATAATTAGGCCCCCCTCCACATATCACAGTTCTGCTTGGCTCTGCTCTCAGGAGACATACCCATCATGTCGGTGCACATACCCCAGACACCAAGCCTCCCGACCTCTCTGACATTGACGAACTAGAGAAAACTACACTCCTAAGCAAGCGTCTGCACAAGCATCTGCACACGCAGTACAATGTACAGTATTTACATGGGGGGGTGCATTGTAAGGCCATCATGTGCCGCTATTCATTTATTTTCATGACTTGTGCTCAGCTATTCCCATACTGATTAAAGCGGAGTGAAGGCACACATTCCCCTGTTTGCAATTCCTGCTTTAAAAGAAATCAAAGCTATTACTATTTGAAGTTACTCATGATTATAGTGCAGGCTGTCAAACCGCCAAATCTAACACTGTAAAAAACTTTTGCACTTATATCCCCTTTTCACAGCCCCTGGAGCCTGCTCTCATTTTACCTCTATTAGCAATGTGTGAGTCGACAGTGTTGGATGCCTGCCACGCAATTAAATGACAGCCGGAAAATGTGATAAAGGATGATATGAAGTAAGTACATGCTCACGGAGGAAAGACAGAGATGACTGAAATCTTCTACCTTCCCACCTACAATTTTAGTTAATGTAGCCTACTTAAAACATCCATGTTGTGCAGTACATTTGCATAAATCCAGACTAATTCAAGCGAAGCAATGTGAAGAGCAACACAAGCTTGATCTTAAATGCAATTTGCATTAGCACCTCAGAGAGATTAAATCTAATTTCATCATGGCTTTCCTGTGATGATTCAATGTATATGGACCCACAACATCTACTGGCAAATAAAAATTCAGCTGCAGCAATGCATAGTACATCAGCGACTCTAAATAGTGCTTCGGGAGGGAAAACAAGTAGAATGGACAGAGCTTGACATTTAATTAAATATTACTTCCTTTCATCATCAGCTACTAATATCCACTTATGCTCCAAGTATCCCAAGGATGGTGGTTTAGCTGAAGATTTAAATTTCCAGATGAGGTCTAACAGATGATCCTCTGTTATGAGGTTTTTAACTACCTTGGAAAGCCAGTAGTGTGTTACTGAGGAGTTTACAACATCATATCACATTATGAATATTCGAAATGTTGGCAGAGCACATCAAAGTCAGCTCATATCAGTTCCCCAAAAGCACATTTAGCTGAAGGTTGGGTTGAACAGTTCTGGAAAGACAAAAAAGAATAGCGTATTTAAAAAAAGAAGAAGAAGAAGAAGAAGTAGCATGAAAGTAACATTATACTCATGGCTGTATTATTTATGATTAAAACATGGATTCGTAGTTATAATTAGCATTCAGAAATTATTATTACCAATGTGTTGCAACTTTCTCTGATTGAAATTAATGCACCAAGGATTTGGCTAAGAGCATCACTGAACTGCGTGAGCGTTGCAGTATTCATGACGACAGTGTGTGCAAAGAACAAAGGTATTGTTGAAGCACTGACACTGCAGTTCAGTGGTTAAAACTGCAACGCGTGTAACAAAAGAACCGAGCCAAATGCATATCCTTTCACCCATCATAAAAAAGTGCTATCACACTGCTAACATTTCATGACACGTAGCAAGTCCAAAAATTCCCCCAGGTTATGTGTTCCTGGATGAATTTTGGCTGCTACTGTTACACCTTTTCTCTAGAAATGTTTGACTGTGAAGACAGGCTTAGTATGTTAGCGTCTAGCACTTCCCGCTGATCCCAGAACAAGTTGTGAATGAGAAAAAGAATGAGAAGGGTGGAAAAAAGGAAGCTTTTATATTCATTCACTTTCTTACTAATTTTTGCAAAAGAAAGGAGTTCTCATTAATTGTATGTTAACAGTGAAGGAAGTCTCAGGTAAAAGTTTAAGAATAGAGAGTGTAGCCCATTAGACTTACATTTCACACAAGACCAGCTTCAAATGAAATATAATTTTGAAAGCACACTGTTCTCAAGATGCATATATCACTGACAGTTTCTTTGCTTTGTTCAACAGTTCGACAGTTTTGGCTTTCAATTTCAGGCACCGATCCCACATGGATGGGAAAAGCGATTAATGTATGCTTGCGAAGTGTTCAGAAAGAATGCAGGGCTAATTTTAAGGTGCAACATACAATTTTTATTTGTATTTTTCTGTTGAATCAAAGTCAACAGAAAAACACAAGTGGGCATGATTAGATGCAGACACTCCAAGTCGGTGCATACTGAGATGAAGATGCCTCTGTGCACCTTGAAAAATATTTCTGCTTGAGCAAAGATGTGTTCATCCTGGGGCTTTTCCCCCCTTTTTTTCTTTTAATGAATCTTCTTTATAAACATGAGAGTCGAGATGACTCTTGGGTGGGTGCTTCTTTTTCTAGCTAGCTTGCGGCTAACATATTTACACACTGGCTGTTTGGGGTGAACAGAAACAGTTAAGGAGTCACATTTACACAAACAATGCAAGCCAAAGATCCTATTTTCACTTGAGTAACTATCTGATTTCAAAAAGATAAATGCAAATGCATCCAAGAAGCTTATTCTTCAGATTCTGATCTATTTGTCCAGTACTGGAAGTGGCTGATGAGTCATAGCTGGATGCTGAAAAGCTTGCTCTTTACTGCAATTGTGCAATTATGGAAGTAAGAAGTGGAAATATTCACCCTCTGTCTTATTTTCTGAACACATCAGTGGTCTGTGCCCTCTGTTCTAAAAATGAACATTTAAGGTTGCACAATTACGCTGAAATCAATCGCTGCTCTCAATCTATTTTACCACAAACAAAAAGAAAAGAAATGCCTCTGGCTATACACATAATGCAAGTGGGTGCATGGCTGGGGGACCAATGTGAATTGTGTTACTTGTTATACATGAATTCATGTTATGTCATTCTTTTGACACTGATTATTATAAACAATCTAAGGACTATCTCCACCCTCTGAACAGAAGAAAGGCTGACCTTGATTCACATGGAGCAGAAACAAAGTAAGACTGAATATTAGCAGAGCTGTATTCTGGTTAAAGTGATATACCCAGCACTGTGCTATAGTCTTAAGTCAGCCCTCATTTCTTTGTATTTTGTAATTTCTTAAAGAGGTCTTGAGTTTTTCTTTGGCAATTGGCTGCTTTTTCATTCATTTTTTGGTCCAGTCTTTGTAGCTGATCATTTCAGAGGAATGTGCGTGCATAAGTGTGTGTGTGTGTGTGTGTGTGTGTGTGTGTGTGTGTGTGTGTGTGTGTGTGTGTGTGTGTGTGTGTGTGTGTGTCTTTTAAGCCACTTTGCACTGACTTATGAATCAATCAAGCATAAAAAAGGCAAACAACTTTCCAAAGAACTCCTTTTAAATTGAAACTTCAGGCACTTTGTTTCTAGCAGACTGCTGTGAAAATATAATTTTGTTTTCATTTCTTTTGTCTCTGTTAAATCTAAGATAAAAGATAACACAGACTGAGAGGCCTAAAATAGTATTTTTGCACCAACAAGGTGATTCCTTAAGTGAGCTATTGGCCCAAAACGTTTCATATCATTATAATGCATATCAATGCATTGTGTCTTTACAGATGTGAGAAGACTGGATAAGTGGATGAAAAAAGAAGAGGTGGTTGGCCTTAACATTGATCTGGAGCAGATGAACAATATCTGAAACTCATTTCTTTAACAAGCAGTAAAGAAAAATCCAGCAAAACCTGACACAAGAGAAATCCATCTCACCCTTCCGTCTACTGTTTGCTGAAGCCTCATCAGAAATGGTCTCAGTGGAAGGGTGGCTGTCAAGAAGCCATTCTTAATGAAGATAAACAGGAAGAAAGGTATGCCTAATTAGACAAGGACTTGATTACAAATCAGTGGCAATTGTTTTATGGAGTGATGAGACATTTTTGTACAGAGGAGATCAGGACTGAGGTACAACACTGAGTGTCTGCAGACATCTCTTAAGCATTGTGGGGGCTCTCTCATGGTTTGGTGCTGCATTTAGCCAGTGGGGTTCTTGTAAAATTGATGGAATTATGAACACAAAAGAGTACCATCACCACCATCAACATATTTGAAGTAGTGAAGGATCAGAACAGAACAAAAGGCAGCCAACATCCAGAGAAGAAGCCTGGAGAATTATTCCTGAAGACTAATTAAAGAAATAACTAAAACTCTTCTTAAAGAATAAAGGTGATCATACCAAATATTGACTTTCAAGCTTGTTAGAATAGTTAAAAACTTTTGTCATGGATTGCTGTGTCTAGAGTTGGATGTCTCGAGACCGGTCTTGAGACCACTTTTACGTGGTCTTGGTCTCGTCTTGGTCTCGACGGACTTTTGTCTTGGTCTCGGTCTTGGTCTCGCTGTTTCGGTCCTGCGTTCTCAAATCGACATAGTGTTCGGGAGATTTGGAGTCAACCATCAGCGGAGCGGGGGGGTGGCTTACTGGGCTTAAGCCCGGGTCATTTTTTCAGAAGCATGGGGTCTTTTGGAGTGTAATTTTTTAGTTAGATGCCTGACTGACAACTGTATAAAACAAAAACAACACACGAAGCACAGAGCGCACCGTCGTAAATTCCCCCTAATTTTGGTATGATCCGAGCTCAGGCACTAGGCGACTGAGCACAGCACCCATGTGAGCGAGGGGGGGAGAAGCTGCTGCCTGCGAGTTTGCTGCAGACAGAGGAGAGCTTAAGTTTGACCAGGTACCAAAGCAAATCATTCGTACTGAACTAATAATGTAAATATGACGGTGTATCACAAAAGATTGATATCAAACTGATCACTTGGTTGCGTTACTTGCTCTTCGAGTGAATCAACAAATGGATAAATAAAAAGCCGAACAGCAATGCTGATTTTTTAGAGAGTCTTAGCTTACATTTCATATTTTCAGTTGTTACCCTCCACGGCTAAACAAACTCTCTAAATCGGTTTCAATTGTGTACTGATGAACACAACAATGGACATAAGGAGCTTCTTTCAAAGAAAAAACTCAGGTAGATGTTATTTTATATATTATGCTTTGGATGTTGTTTAGTATATCTATGCAAAACAAGAGGAATTTCAATACACAGCAGTATATTCACAGTTGAAACCAGATATTTACATACACTTTAGGGAGAAAACATAAATTTTTTTTACTGCTAAACATCAATTTAGAGTAAACTTTTGTTTTAGATAAATAAATGTTGAAATATCTTTTGAATTAGTTGAATGTCAGAATAAAAAGAGGGAGCTGTCTATTTTAATCACTTTCATCAAATTTAGGAGTACATATACACTAAGTTTATTGTTAATTAATAAGAAACTCCAGACGATTCGATTCTGAGCTGAAGAAGCTTCTGATAGGTTAGTAGAGTCCATGTGAGTAAACTGGTGGCACAGCTGTGGATGCATATAAGGCAAAACACAGAGCCTGTTTCTGTGACATGGGAACATCAAGAGATGTCAACCAAACACCAGGAACAGAACTGTGGAGCTCCATAAGTGTGGCTCAGTTTGAATACAATTTGGTGCCATTTGCAATTAAGAAATACAGATAGTTTCTCTCTTTACTCTCAAAGTTAACAAATATGTTTTTTATATTTATCAATCTAAAAAAATAAACATTTAGTCTGATTTGATGTTACAATTAAAAAGTGTTTGTGTTTTTATCTGAAGAGTGTGTAAATATCTGGTTTCCACTGTATTTGATGATGTTGGTGTTTGGCTTGATTGTCAGCACAAAGAGGGAGAGAGAGGAGCAGAGAGGGAGAGAGAGGAGCAGAGAGGGAGAGAGAGGAACAGAGAGGGAGAGAGAGAATGAGGACAGAACAGAGATGGAACAAGAGCAGGTGAGACACACATGTTAGTCAAATGGTTGTTTGCCAAAACTCATCAGAACATGTACCTAGTGTTTCTTTTTAGATACCATTTGTTCCTTTTCAAATTCTATATTTATTAAGTTCTGCAGGCTTGTTTGCACAACAAGGCTAAATAATTATATAAACTTTTCTCAATCTAAATATTGTACTTTGGTAGAATTAAAAAATAAGTGTAGTGCAGGTCTATGATGATTTTTTTAGTGCTACTATCATTTAGTTCTGATTCTGGTTCTGTCTTGGTTACTGTTGTAGTCCTGTTTTAATTCCGGATCAGTTCTGGGTCTGGTTGAATTGGGGTTTAGTCCCTGTGTCTTGATACAAGCCCGACTTTGTTCTGCCTTGCTGCTTAATTAAAAAACTAGTTTAAGGTGTCCTGCATATGTATATAGAATAGCATCTGGCTGCAGTTTAAAGACTTTTTTTGTCTCGGTCTTGGTCTTGGTCTTGGTCTCGTCTCGACTCGGTCTCGGTCTTGGTCTTGGTCTTGATACCCTCTGGTCTTGGTCTTGTCTTGGTCTCGGATTAGGCGGTCTTGACTACAAGTCTAGCTGTGTCCAGGCGGGAGAAGAAGACCCAAACGCAGGACTCGGAGGCAAAACGTGAACTCAAATCCTCTGCTTTATTGCAGGCAAACAGGTGATACAAACTAAACTGGGAAATGCTAACTGTACTCTCACGGGGAAACACAGGATGGGGACAAACCGACGTTAACAACGCGACAACAAGTACGGACTGACAGGGACTAAAATACACTGACAGGAACTTGAGGAAATGAGGAACAGGTGGACACACAGCTGGAACCTATTAGGCAAGACAAGACAAGGAAGTAAAACAGAACACACTAACATGAGATAAGACCTTCAAAGTAAAACAGGAAACATACACTGACGAACTCAGAGACACAACACCGACAGAGAATGGAGGGAACACAGAGTACAGGGACCAGAGTGACATGAGACATGACTGACGGGGGAAAAGAGAATAAACACCAGGGCAGAACTAAACCTAGCTAGAAGTCACAATAATCAAAAGAGCACAACCAAGGACTCAGAACAAAAACCATAATATAAAATAATACCAAAACACAAGAACTCATAATGCTGGGTCACAAAGACCCAGAACCGTGACAGTTTTTGCGTTATATACTGTATTCCCATGTATCCTTGCATGAATGTTTGGATACTTAAATTTACACTTATTCAAATATGCAGTAACTTTATGTTTAGCTTGGATTTTACTTTTATTGGTTATACTGCAAATGTAAGATGTATCTGAACATATCACTTTAACTGACTATTTGGCATCCACTCTTTTTTTTTCAAATCTCTTTTTTTGGTTTTCCAATTCTTTTCCCATAAAAATGACATAGGTTTGTATTTAACAGATTACATTTATACGGAAAAGTTAAACAGATTAAAATACAAAAAACAACAAAAGAAAGTTAATCAGAGGATATTATCTATCGGACTACACATGGAGCTCAGTGATCGTTTATATCTCTGCTGTATTAAAGAGATCTAGTTTCCCCCTTTTTTCCAGTTGCAGATGTCTGCATCCATTCTTTTTAAGTCTTACCACATGTTTACACTATACAGTCATCATATTGAACTGGTTGGCTATGAAGCCCTAGTGTTGGAGTACACCTATTCTCTAAGTATTTGTGTGTGCAGACTGAGTCGCACAATTTTCCTCCCATAGTCCAGAAATACTGAGGTTAGGTGAAATTGTGAAGAATAAATAACCTTTTGTTGTAAATATGTTTTATCATCTGCTCAAGGTGGATGCTACATTTTGATAAAAGCACACTAGTCGGCTTGCCTTCCTGACCCTGAATAGGTAGCAACAAAACAACAAAAGGGCAATTTATATGAATTTTGATGCTATATAAAATACTGCAATCTGAATTTTCAAAAAGCCAGATGCTGAACACATCTAACTAATTCTGTGAAAAAAGCTTCTGCGTTCAATATTTTAATGTGATGTTATGAGGTGCGTTCCCTGGAGTCAGAGCAAATTCAGGGCAGGTGGAAACACCAGGTTTAAAACAAAATTCATGATTTCATTGTAAACCAATAGCAAAAGAAGACATTTAAAGGACAACCGAGTGAGCAGATGGCAGAGTTATTATTACCCTACATCTGAACCATACTGCAAAACAGAAAAAGCCAACGGTTACACAGCGGCTGTTTCAAGCTTTGTTTGACCACTCGATTACTTTTTAAAGTGGGCACATCAGAAGGCAATGTTGGGTGAAAATAGGGACACACCATGATGTGACGCAGCCAGAGAAATGCTGTTTATTGTCCACGGATGATAGGAACATAAAAAAAAATGTTATTTGGTGTCCTATGAAGGCTCCATGAGTATGCTACTGGCCAAGAAAAGGAATTGCAAATATTTGACGTAGATATGTTGGGTTTTTTTTGTTGTTGTTTTAAATCAGTTTTACATTATTATCGTGCTGTGAACAAATATCAACTGCGTGCTTGTTGGCTTTTGTGCTCCATGTCTCAATGTAGAAAAGTAATTATCCCTCCTAGCCCCGCGTGCAGCGGGGCTAGGGGAGGGTCTGTGCTGACGGACGTGGGTTACTGACCTGGCAACCTGGCTGCCCCTGGGTGGGTCCGGGATGGGCGTGAGGTTTTGGGGGCGCTCCGTCTCTGGGCTGGGGCCCGGGCCGGGCCTCGGGGGCTCGGGTCCTGGTTGGTGTGTTGCCGGGGTTGTGGGCGGGTGGGTGCATGGGGGCCCGGCCCTGGAGCAGGGTGCCGCCGGTGCATCGAGCCGCCTGGGGGGCTCTTCAACTGGTGGGGGGGATGGTCACATCTTGCAGGAGCTTTCTTCTCTCAGGAACTCTCTGCAGGAGGGGGAGATACAGGAGAGGTGGAGGAAGATCTCAGCCTGGGCGTTTACCGTCTTATGTAGTCTGGAAGATGTGTGGTTGGTGGGGTGGGTGCAGCTTTCTCTGTGGTGGGGTTGGGTGGACTGTCCAGGGCTCTGTGGAGCCGGGGGGCGCTACTGCACTGGGCCCCGGTCTGATGGGCCTGGGCCCCCCTTCCCTGGCGGGTCGCGGAGGGTGGGAGTGCCTACTGGGGTCAGCGGGGGAGCTGGCCCCAGGGAGGGGTTACCTGCCCCTCCCTTCCTTCCCTCCCCATCTCCAGCTGCCTCCCTCTTCCCGCTCCTCCACAACCACCCACACATGCAGGGCCTTGGAGTGGGGGTATGTCACCAGGGTGCAGAGGAGGCTACCCCCCCCCCCCGTCCCCTTCTGGCTGCCTCTGCCTCAATTTTATCCCACAACTTAGACATTCACATTACTCACACTCTCATCACACATACATATAGGATCTTGGGGGTGGGCACAATCACGGAGTCCAAATCACCATCAGGGTGTATACCTCACCCCTGACGTCGTTGCCCACCTCTCAATTTTAAATACACTTAGTCATTGAGGGTTAGCAGGAGGGACTATGCGCTTACCTGCTGCTCCTTGGCAGGTAGCTCCATGCCCTCCTGGGTTTTAATTGCACCTTAGAACACATATGCATCAACACTACAATGAGCGGGTGGAGGGAGGTTTGGAGTCTTCTCCCACCCCCATTCTCTGCGGCCTGCTGGAGCGGGAGGGCTAGTAGGAGGAGTTGGCCGTCCGACTGCGGTCTGGGGTGTGGGGCCTCCCTGCTGCTGCGGAGTCGGGGTGGTCTGCCTCTCCCCACCGCAGGGAAAAGGGTAACACCACCTGGGTCTGGGTGCAATTCCCCCCTCCAGGGGCAAGGGTACCTAGACCCGGTTTGTAGAGTACGCTTGGGGAGTGTGATTGTTTGTACAGCGTCTCTTTATGTCTGTCTCCACGTTGGTTGAGTGTGGAGTGAGTGCATATGAGAGCATGAGGGTGGGAATGGATGTTTGTGTCTGTGTGTGCCTGTATGTCTGTGTCTATATGTCAGGTTGGGTATCAGACGCCACCTCTCTGGGGACACCTCAGGCCCTCCAAGGTTTGGAGGCCTATCTCCACCCACCACCACTTCCCCTGCCGGTAGCGGACTCCCTCAGGTGTCGGTGTGTTGGTGGTTCTTTGTGTCTGGGGGTGGGCGTCCGGGTGCACACCGGCTCACTCCTTGGCGGCCGCTTGTCGGGGCCTGGGGCCTGGGGCTCGCTCGGGCCCCTTTGGAGGTGGGGTGCCCCCGGCCTCTCGGCCTAGGGCTCGGTCACTCAGGCGCAGCTGGGGGCCGGCGGAGCTCACGGGCGCGTCACTGCAACTCCCCCTGACTTCTGCTCCGCGGCTGCTGGGCGAGCCCTCATCTGGGACTCTCCTCAGCTCTTACTGGGACAGTGGCGCGGCTGCCCCTCTGTTGGTCTTCCATGGTCTCTTGTGTTCTGGGGGCCTCTGGATGTCTGGAGTTTTGATCTCCTCCATACCCGCTTCACACCCTGGAGGACGGGGCTGTGGCCCCCCCACACTCCCTAGCAGATCATTACATGGAGAAACCTTTGGAATGCAAGCATGCTGATCCACACAGGTATGCACACATGGGTATTCACAGACGCGGACTAAAGCTTTCTTGGCTGCTGCCTCAAAGCACACTGTGCGCTGTCTATCTTGCGTGCTGCACAATATCGTTTATTACTTAGTAAATACTGATATCTATGACTAGCTAGTTTATTGTGATGGTGCTTTGTTTTCTCTATTATTATGTTGCTCTTTGTTGTTTGCTGTCTCCTCTGTTTGTTTTTGTTTGTTTGTTTGTTTGTTTGTTTTTTCTCCATACAGGTGACCCAGGAGTTTTTTTTTTCTTTCTCTCTCTTCCCCCCCCTTCTCACCGTCTCTTCTCCCCTTTGGTTTTCTTTCTTTCTCTCCCCCTCTCTCTCTCATTCATTCCCCCTGTCCTATTTATTAAAAAAAAAAAAAAAAAAAAAAAAAAATGACAAAGGATGAACTGAAGCTCTGCCATCACGTAATGTCGCATACTGCTGTTTCTGATGTCATTTAGAGAAAAAAAAAAAAAAAAAAAAGAAAAAAAGAAAAGTAATTAGAATTCAGCTTCCATGGAAGTGAAAATCCAGCCGTGTAAATCAAATCTGCTGCCTTATGAAGGAGAGGCAACAACAATTTTGAGAGCAATATGCAATATTCATTGTTCATAAATAATTAATTTGTTTGCTCAAAACTCAGCCTAAAGTGATTGTGGCTCTTTTTCATTTGGGTGTATATCTATGGCAAACTCTGTCCTGCTGAATGGAGGGTCATTTGTATTTCACATTCACACACCCTGCTTTACCCATATTTCATTGCTTTCTGCTATCGCCTGTGGCTCTACTATGGTTTCAGAAAGAGCTCAGATTCACAATGAGAATCTCTCTCTCACACAGAATCAGGCACAGGATCTGCCGTAGATAAAGAAAATAATTACACTGTAATGGTGTCTTTCTCATGAAACACCCAATTATCTGTGTCTGTTTGTACACTCGCACAGGTACAAACAGTGATTACAAAGGCTCTTTTCGAGTGGTAAGACTCGACTGCTTTGCAATTTAGTGCTGATCTGAGGTCTGCTGAAATTCCAACCAAATGCAGAAGTTTACTTTTGAATGAGTACTTCCTCTCTGTTGCTACCTGTAATTTTAAGTGGAGATAATAATGTAATTTACTGTTGGTCGAGTGTAATGAATGTACCCAGAATGAGATCTGTTCTGAAGATTTATGTTTCTGGCTCAGTGTAGCCAAGGACACCCAGGCTAACATGGGCTTCACTTTACCTTCTTTACAGAGAGATAATTACATTCTCAGACACTGCGACAAGTAGCACTGCATACTAAACTGGGGATCACATTTGCGATGCAGTTGAGGAGGTTTATATTTGTGACTTGGTTGTACTTGCTTAGGTCATGGTATTTGTGATTAGCACAGCCCTGGAAATGAAAGTGGGTTACCACCGCCATGAGAACATCAAAAAAGTTTCTCAGTGTAAAGTGAAAGTTGCTCTCTGTGTCAAGGTCTTCTGCTTATTTCGAATGCATATGGTACATTATTATTAGTAAAGATATTTGGTAATGATGTGTGATCAAAAGGCGTTTAGGACAGATTCATAGAAATCAACCTTACCTGATTACATTTTAACCTGAGGCATCACGTCGGGTGAAAAGCAACACCAGCATACATATCATTTCTTCAACATTCGCCAGGTTGTGGACCAAAATGTGTACTTTCCACACAGAACTCTACTGTAATGCCTAAAGTGTAGGCGCAGGCCTGGATGCCAGGTTGTGTTGCCTCTGTAAATGCAATATGTGTACAGTTAGGTACATAGATTATTGGTCAGAGGCACGAGTTTTAGTAGTGTAACTAAAAATTATGTATGCCAACACAGTACATTTTAAATCAAAAAATGAAGATGCGATTGAAGTTCATGCTTTCAACTTTGTTTCAAAGGATTTTACAATACTCCTGGATATTACCTATTCAGGAATTATAGCCTTTTTTATACATAGCCCCCCTTTTCAGGGGCTCAACAATATTTGAAAAAACTCATGTCATTTCCAATATATAGATTGTTTTTGATTTCCTAAATAAAGGCTACTCTTTTAGTAGAAAATGCAGCGGATAAGCAAATCTTTTTAGATTATCACCATTTATGTGTATAACAATAAAATTATAAATATGTAACCATTATGGCCCGTCTAGGGGTGGCCAGACAACAACATAAGGGTGATCCATCCACGTCAGAACCCAAGCAGCCACATCACTCAACTGGTAAAGTTTGATAATGATTTATTTACAAGGTTATTTGACACAAAACAAGGAGTAGATTATAACTTCGGGGTGGACCTAACGCCAAAACAATAAACAAAAGGAGCCTATCTCAAGGATTTAACAAACTTACCTACTCAAAAGAGTTAAACCAAATGATAGCAACTTCCCTCCTTAACTACAAAAAACAGGAGAAAACTATAATCAAACAAAAGGGCAGCCCACCCCTACATACTCCTGTATAAGCCAGACACATTGGGCATGTTGCTAAAGGTCTGCTCGTTGGGATAAGCTGAGGATGAATGACTGGCTGTCCATGGCGTTGTCATCATATAATAATAATGGATTGGATTTTATATAGCGCTTTTCAAGGCACCCAAAGCGCTTTACAATACCACTATTCATTCACTCTCACATTCATACACTGGTGGAGGCAGCTACAGTTGTAGCCACAGCTGCTCTGGGGCAGACTGACAGAAGCGAGGCTGCCATATCGCGCCATCGGCCCCTCTGGCCAACACCAGTAGGCGGTAGGGTAAAGTGTCTTGCCCAAGGACACAACGACCAGGACAGAGAGCCCAGGGATCGAACCGGCGACCTTCCGGTTACAGATGCGATTCCCAACCCCCTGAGCCACGGTCCTATAACATCATAATGAATGCTACTCCTGGACAAACATTGCAATTAAGCTGTCCTGTTGGTGTTTCTGTCACAGCCAATAACCTGCATGTCCTCTCTCTCCACATCCACGAACCCCTCCATTTCCACATAATTAATTTAGACTTGTTTTCTTTGTCCCCGAACTTTCCAAAGTAAGCTATCTCTCTGACATGCTCAGTTTTAATCCTTTATATCAATGTTACTCTAAGGTTTTGCTCATCTTTTACTCTTTAATTCCGGGGCCTCTAACTTTGCCTACTTTATACTTTTTTGTCAGCAACAAATCTCCATCCTGTGGTTACCATTATTTCACAAATTACTTATGGTATTCATCCCTATCTGTCAAATCTGTGGCACAGTCCTCAAACAGAGTTGGCCTCGCTGAACGAATGGGTCAGACACCGGAGATTTACCTAAAAGGGTTCACATCTCATGTGAGACCAAATGTCAGTGGCTTGTTTATTTATTTCTTCCTTACTTAGTGATCGACTATTTTTATTGATTTATTTGTTAGTGTTATTAACAATGTTTTCATGTTTTCAGTCACAGGTCAGTTATGTTCAGACACAAAACAAAACTATGATTAGGTTTAAGAAAGTGGTTCCAACTGACCTTTTCACAGTGTTGCTTAGTTACTGTAGGTTACGGTGTAGATTTCCCACAGAAGCATAAATCAGTTCTACAATGCCCAGTATTTTATTGCTCTGTCTTTTGTATTAATTTTTTTTTCAGTCAAAAAACCTATACCTTCCTCCTTCAACACGATTGGTCAGATGCAGTGACATACCTGAAGCAATACTATTTATGACAACACCAAAATAGTAACATTAGAATGTGCTATAACAGGAGTGGGCAATTAACTTTTCCCAAGGGTCCACATGAGAAACTGGGACTGGGAGAATTAATTGTGCACCCCTGATATAGTGTCACGTTTTATCTTAATGGCAAATATTGCTGGTGTATATAAATGAACAGTAAAAGTCATATACTAAATTAGTCATCTGAAACTCTGTTAGGATGACTGATTATTCAGCAGTTACACAGGCTTCTTGGAGTTATAAATGTTAACAAATACATCATGCTGACGTACAACAACATCATGTTTTAGAAACTATTCAGCATTTATAGTCTCTTCTTATAAATGCTTAACTGTAACAGTGTTTGAGGGGTTAATTACTGTTAAATATTCATAAAACCATTGAAGACTATGTATTTTTCATACTTTATTTACAACATTGTTGACTTTTTTATTGAATATATTCATACACAACCTTTTAAAGTCAACAGACCTCAGTTGTCTTTGTCTGATATCAAGTATCAGCCCATTCGAGTAATAAAGTAGGTTCATACAGCTTAATTAGCACGCCATGTTAACTCTGTGCTGTCTCACCAAAACAGCCATGACATAATCAATCTGATGAGTTGGAACGAATCCCTTGGAGTGCAGCTGATCAATAGCCCAATAGGAAGTTCTCTGGTGTTAAAATGGATAGCTGCAGTATAGCTGAATTAGAGGCGACATAAAAGCTTTCCTTGATCACAAGACAGACAGATGAATGAATCGATCTGTGGAGATTCTTGTCCTTTTGTAAAATTGAAGGCACTCATTAAACCTCCCACACACACCCCCACCCCTTTTATTAAGAAAAGCAATTGAAAATATTTGTGACATATAAACATGTTTGGGCTACAGCTATGAGCACTACACATTTCATGCAGTGTTGGCAAGTTTCATACGGCTTCAAATATGCAGGTAAATTTGCATCACTTCAATGAATTAACTGATTATTCATCCTCTATTGGGACCTACCTGATATCTCACCAGAGACCGTCACAAAGGGCTGCGGTTTCCGGATTCTGATGGCATCTTGATACTAACTGCTATGAACTGCTGCACCTGATTGTGAAATCTATTTCTTTTCACCCCAGTTATGTGTGTAAATACCACCGACAGGCTTCCCGCTGCCGTGAATACCGAGTGCCACTACCCAGGGAAAACGTGGGTGTCTGAGGGAACATTTGTAGAATAGAAACACGCGTTATGCCTGTCAGAACTGCCTTTTATTTTTACAGTCTGCCTCTCAGCACAAGAGCCTATGCTAGCTCATGTTAAAAGACTGCACTCAGAAAGGGAGTTTTCGTTGCAGCGAATATAAATGGGGGCAGCGCCTTTAATTGCAACAGAAATGCACTAAGAACAGACGTGGCACGGATCCCATTAATGTAACAAAACTTCTTTGCTGCATTTCTAGAGCATCAGTTCCCAAACATTTTTAAGAGAGCCCAACACAATGGTAGCCAACAAAACTACAATAGATAACTACAATATATGGCTTATAAAAGATTATATGCTGAAAGACTTTAACCATTTTGGAATAATCTTATTTTCTTCAGTGCTAGTAGGTTATACTTAGGGTGTACGAGGTGTACACAAATATTATGAATGTTGTGTTTTTTTTCACACTCCATCTCAGTGACAGGTGGTCTCTGTGATTTTTCCTTTTCATGTGCACAATACTCACTTTGGCTCTCTCACCTCTCATCCAATATGTTAAGAATGGACAGTGCCACAGATGATGGCGGATAGCTTTCTTCCACAAGCAGCCAAAATACGTCCATTAAGCTATTAGCCAAGTGCCGTTTAGCCATTTTAGTAAACTCTAATTCAGGCTGTGTCACAGTCACAGGCTGGCTCTGTCTTTGTGCTGTTTTAAATCTTTCCATCACTTGCTCTGACCATCACTATTTTTGCGCCAGCTAAGCTCCTTAAAAACTTCCAAGCCAGAAAGCCTGTTGAGTTTCTATGACAACCGGCAACCATGAGTTGACACTTAATTCGCTGCAGCATGACTGTGTTTTTAATGTGGTCATTTTTTATTTGTTTTATCCCCCCTTTTGTCTTCGTTTGTTTCTTTAACATGGTTAAAGCACAATAGCTAAACAATTAATGATCAGTCTGAGGGGATTTTGCCTGAACCCCAGGGAGTCACTTTGGCAAGAACTGTTTTTTATCAACACAACTCCACACCAACTAACCAAAGACTTTTTTTGATTAATGAAAACTGCACATGGCTTTTTCATACTTTGAAAAATGCAGTGTTGAAGTCAATAGAGTTCATACTGAATGATTTCTATCATTTTTCCCCCTCCAGCTGCATTTGGATAAACCACATGCAGGGCACTGCCATACTGTAAGTGCACGAATGACAGTAAAGCCAAATGATTTGCAGTCATTACAGTTAGAAGAATTTGCTCTGCCAGCTGTGTGGAGACCTATTTTCAAAGTAAAAACTTCATCAGCGGGCACACAGTGAGTTACTATGCATGCAGGCTTGGCCGTGAGTCAGGCATTGGTAATTTCTGACTACCGGCCAAAAATGTAAAGTATATCCCATACTCCCTTGGTGCTTGTGACTTGGATGACTCCTCAGGTAGTTCACGGAAAAAGTAATTACAGCTAATTCAGCCATTAAATCTATTTTGAATCTATATGCTCAGGCCTATTTTATTTCCTGCAGTTTGTGTCAAATGCCATCCTTCTTGCCCACCAGATATAGGCTGACAATGATTCACTTCAGAAGGCGAATTCCAGCAGTAATGTATCAATTTAAATGAAGTAACAGCATCCGGATAGAACCGGATAGAAAAAAAAGGTGAGAACTGACTTACAGTAGTTAGTGAAACTGTTTCCACAAGTAGCTGGCTGATATGACTTTTTAAGGGGCAGCGAGATGGAAAAATACATGTTGTTCCATTTGAGATTTACTCATGTGTGATGCCAACCAGAGCAGAATATTGTTGGAATACCAAAGCCATAACCCTCTCTAGCATTTATTCTCACAGATTCACAGATACGCATGTCTCCCTGGACGACCACGGCCATGCGTTTTGCTGTGACGTCATCTGGACATTTGCTGTGTTTGAAAATGAACGCCAAGCCCAGAGAGACTTTCCCAAAATGTCAGATTGTCTTCTTTCATACCATACCCAACACCTCATGCACTAAAATGACCGACTAAATTTAGTGAAATGCCATACACCCAAAAATACAACAGTAGTGAGTGCATGTTATATTCATGAGCCCCTCTATGATGCTACACATGCAGACGCTCTGCTCACAACGGGCTCCATAATTGCATTCACTCCCATGTCAGGGCACTGTAGTAGCATAAGACATCATGAATATAAAGGTTGCATTATATTCCACAAGGGAAGAAGAAGACAGCGAGGGGGTGGTGGTGGGCATAGAGTGCAGAGTTATCCACAATAGACAGATGGGGAGTTAAAGTCTAAGCTTCCCTAGTGGTTGCCCACTCTTGTCCGTATTGGATGGGTGATGCAAAGGTACAGTAATAAACAGAATGATTAGCAGACAGCAGATGGAGGGTAAGCGAAAAAGCACACACACTACCATATGACAAAATACCTCATTTTTTATACTTGTCAGGACATTCAGCTGACTCATATCCAAGTCCAGACTGCATAACTGTTTCCGAGCAGTCCTGACAACCCTGATATTTTTCCTCTTTAAATATTTTCAACAGCTCTGTCAGTTACTTGAGTTACTGTAAATCCAATGTCAAATCATTTCCAGAATTCCCTTTTTTCCTTTTTTTTTTTTTTTACAAAAAGTGACAGCTAAAATAAATCAGACTACTCCACTTGCCTCAAGGTGCTTAAGAAATAGAAAAATTAACTGGACGCTCACTTTTAAATGAGTTGTTGAAATTTAATTTAAGTATCTGAGAATGAAAGGACAACTTTTATTACGCCTTCCAAAATGAGATGTGCACATAATTTTACAAAGACTGAAATATATCAATCAAGAGAGGGTTTGATGTCCTGAAGATATAATAAACCCCCTGATCCCTCAATTTCCCTCAAAATGAAACAAATCGAAATCAGCCACTGGAAGAAAATGAGATCTGAAAGCTTACTTTTGGCATTGCACTAGTGAGTAAAATTGATAGATGAAGTTAGATGAGATTAATCACTTAGATTCCAAAATTTTACATTTCAGAATGGCATGTATCCAGTATTAGCTCCAAAGAGCACATTGTTTATTTTCAGTTCCTTATCTGATAGCAAGATATTGACAGTTCGGCTAAACATCTGTAAAGCAAGGGGAAACCCCTGATATTATTATAAGCATTGATCATGCTCAATCAGAATTTGGGCTTAGTCATTAAGGGAGTATAACTCTTAACGACTTCTTGGGTCTAGATGTCTTAAAAACCTGAAGAGGGCGCCAAACTACCCACTGCTGCTGCTCCAGCTGAGGAGAGACTTGCTGCTTCAAATAGAATTTTTCTGTCTCAACAAGTGGAGCATATTATTTCTTTTTAAATTAGCTATAAACAAAGATTTTACTCTTTTATTCATACGAATCACTTGTCACAACAAACTAGATTCTGACTATTTTAACTTGGGTCACAAAATATCTGAAAACAATCAGCTTAGAAATCAGGTTTACTTTTATATATTTATGTAAAACACAATGAATTAATTAATTATTATTAATTAATTAATATCATAAATTGCGCAGACGCCTCACTGGGTTTTGCTTCATATCCCTATGCCTGTTTGATCAGGGATCATACTGTTGAGCCTCTGTCTTTAACCATTTATCTGAAAAGTATACCATTTACTTCTCCACTGGGGAAAATATTACACTAATTAAAACCATTTAATTGAAATTGTGTTGCTAGGAAACAGCTTTTAGTCTCTGCATGCTCTTGATATTACCACTAACACTTAACAGGAAAAAAAACACAAAACAATAAAGTGGGCTCATTCACAGTATAATATTTCCCGTACTTTGAAATAGTCTGTATGGCCACCTCTGTGTGACAATGGTGAAAGTGAAACACGTGTAAACGTGCATGATATGTCTTTTCTCTCGCTCTCTTTAGAACACTTGTAGTCACTCTAATAGAATATCATCAAACTGAGATTTTCTCAATTTTAGTATTAATTCAAATTTGTCTTTAACAATTTGTGTGTGTAAAATTTTTACTTTGGAGAGTGCGATTGTTATTAATGTTGTGTTCTTTTCAGTTGTTGGAAGATCCCTCAACTTAAATTCAGCTGATCAGTATGTAGACTATGCATTTTGAATAGGTTTTGATGGATGATTGTATTGAATTAAACTACTAGTTTTGAAATTGAAGCAGCAGAAAATGACAAAGTTGACCCTACTTAATCTAACTTAACTCTGCCCATTTACATTTTATTCTAGGTTGAATGAGATAAAGCTCCATGTAATCACCGATGACCAAACGGAGAAGTTGGTTCTTCCATCAGGGATCCCACCAACAGTAGAGGAGCTGCAAGGTGTTGTGAAGGATACCTTTGGGATTTCAAACAACTTAAGTCTTCAGTATTTTAAACCAAAATTTCAGGACTACTTCACTATTCGCAGAAGTGACCAGATAAAAGACAAAGACACTGTGAAGGTTGTTGGCATCACCCTGGTCATCCTGCCAGTTTTCGGCAGCCCCTCTGATCAACTGACTATGACTCATCATCCAATCCAGTTGTATCCAATGCAGACTCTGCTGCAACCACATCTTCTCAGGACACCATTATTCTCAAAAGGCAGAAGTTCACAGAACGTTGTGAGCCCTGGCCAAAGCTGTTCCCCATTCCACAGTCTGCACATGAAACTGAAATGTAACTGGAAAGAGCCACCGAGGAGTATAAAAAGAATGGAAATCTTCTGCCCACCTCCAAAGTAAAGACTGACATTCTCGAGAAGTTGGCTGAAACTGTATTTTCAATTATGGCCTATTCTTCCTATTATTTTGGGGCAAGCACTAGTGAAGAATTTCAGTGCATACAATCTAAATTAATCAGAAAAATATTATATTATAAATTTTGTATATGTTTTAAATTCCACAATAAAAACAATTACTGTTTGAATGTTGTCTTTGCGAAATTGATTCATTTTACTCAGAAAAGAAGTTAAATTAATTTGATTTTCTCTTACTATTCAGTCATTAATTATAATGTTTAATTGGAAAATTAGTGAATCCAATTAGAGTTTTAATTAAAAACAAAAAGTTTTAATTTTTTTGTAATGGATATTTTAGTCATTTTTACTAAACCTTTGCCAGATCGTTAGTAAATTCAAAGTAATTTTTCTCAGAGATTCATTTCAAATGAACTAATTTTTTGTTACAATTAGGCAATTTTAACCTTCAATTTGAGATTTTGTCCCTAAATTCAACACATATTTAAAAGACAATGTCAATAATATCTATTATTGTTTTTTGTTGAAATTTAATTAACATTTTATCTAAATTTTACATAAATCACTTGAAATTAAAATCTACTTAAGTAAATTAAGTGTCACTTTGTTGCCATAGGTTTTTTTAAGTAACCTCTTGTCACAGTTTTTACAGTGTAGGAAGAGCTGCATACACCAGACTAACACAGACATCCCACTATTTCGGGCCAAAAGTAGTCTGCTGTAGCAGATGAGTGCTACATGACAGACAGCACCTCATCCACCCTGTCTGATAAAGGAGGAATGGTGAAACATGAGCAGGCGGCGGTGTAGACTGTTTTTGGGTGGTGATTGCAAAGGTCTGTCAAAGCTAGATCTCTTGAATTCCAATGCTTCCATCTCCCTCTCTCTCCCCCTCTCTCTCCTTCTCTCAGCATCCAGCAGCTGCGCCTCTCATGCCTTTCCTGACGCTGAGCGAAGCCTCCCATACAGATGAGCGCCTGGAAGCCACGCACCTCTTGACGTAGCTACAGACCGGTTGCGGTGCCACTCTGTCTCCGTAGCACGTATTGCGCAACGTGACCGCTGCTCAACTGGCACCACGGCGGGCACATCCGGCTCCCACCGTCGCCTGAAATCGCCAAAAAGTGGTGTGGTGACGCCGAGACAACCGAAAGCATCGCCGGGGAGCTGTGGATAAACCATCCGGCTGCTCCTGACCGGTCTGGACCCTCCCCTCCCCTTGCCTTTCTTTCTTTTCTTTTTTTTCTTTTTTTTTTGCCACCGGGAGAGATGAGTCGAGCGCGCGGCATCGGGGTGCAGTCGGGATGTGACTATGTGAGCGCGAGAGCCTCCACTGTATACAGCAGCAGCTGGACTACTTTAAAGCGCAGAAGGTGAAAAGTGACAAATCTGTCAGTGTTTTTATTATTATTATCATTATAATTACTATTATTATTATTATTATTATTATTATTATTATTAAGCAGAGGAGGTGCTTTCGTTTGACAGCTCGCAGTCACCGCAGCAGTAAGCAGCAGAAGCAGCAGCCGTGGAGAGAGCTATGTTCGTGGGTACCGAGCCGCAATCCGCTTGTAGTCGAAAGAACCTCCGTGTCCCCGCGGGTCTTTGCTAAAGTCTACGGAATCGGTGGAGCTCACCTACCTGCAGTGGAGGAGAGTTTTTTTTTTTTTTTTGTTCCAAGGCCAGGCTTTCTGCAGCCCCACTCCCCGCGCCTGCCTGCTTCTCCACGTCCTCCGTGGTGGTTGTGTCTCCGCGAGCGCTCCGCATTTTTTGGGATTGCGTGACACTTCCCATTAAACCGACCGTTACCTGACTCTGTTCTCCTGCTGCGCCCATACATACCTTTACAGCGAACAGTTGGCGGAGGGAGGGGTGGGGGAGTCGGGGTCTAAATCAGTCTTACGTGTGGATCGGAGCGGTGCCCGTGTCTATGCACCTCAGCCACACCGCCCCGGAAAGGACTTCTCGCTTTTGAGAGCTGGATATGCAGAGATTAACGTGAAAAGGATGGATCTAACTATCTGTGTTTTGGGGCTGTTGGCGCTCATCGTGGACGGCATCCGTTGTCAAGGAGTGTATGGTGAGTTTTTGCAATTTACTCCAAATGCGATAATGACCTTGTAAAATGGAAGGGAAAAAGTGGTTTCTCATAAATCGCCTGTTGTAATCCCCTTTAAATTCACAAGGAGAAACGAATGAATGAAAGAAATGCAAAATCAGCTTGCCCCAGGTTGACAAAGCAGGTCTGAATGTCACGTTTGAATAAGGGGGGCTCCGAATGCCCCGAGGTTATACAGCAAATCGCGTGTGTAGCCAATCATACACAGCCCCTTTTCTCATCCAATCCATCACTCACGGTGGTCGGTGAGCAGGCTAAATTTAGGAGGGAGGGGGGCATCCAGTGGATTGTTACAATGAAGCATGCTAGATTTTGTCTCGAATCCTTCCGACTGCAGATGATTTGTTAGTTATAATTCAAATGGTGGACGTGGCAAGCACCTTACATTAGGCCAGATACATTTTTTTGAATGTCATCCATTAAGGCTATAATCTGTTGAGCAGCGACACTTGGCACGCACAGTCATGAATGGTTTTCATGTGTGGTGGATCAGTCTGCCCACCTCTTTCGTATGTCTGTCTGTCTGAATTTGTCTCCCTCTCCCAATAAACACGCTTAGCAAGGAGCACACATTTCCGTCTGTGGTTGTGCAACCAGTGGCACAGATCATATCTCAAGTGAATCGTCATCCACAGAGCACCGGCAGCAGCAGCAACAGCAGCACTCTGAGTGATTCATGTGCCCTAACATGGGACATGGACTTGAGTTGGACAGCCCTGACCTCTCTGTAGTAACAGTGGCTGTTAGGGGACATTGTCAGGTCAAGTTAAGATGTGGGATTGTACGTTTCAGAGGCCGTTGCCAAGCGCTTCAAAAGATCTTTGTTGCCATGGTGTGTGAGTGTGAGCGCAGAGATGATGTAGCAAGAAAAGGTTACTGTGAGCATGACAGGAACAGTCATGGTGTTGCATCTGACTAATGATGCGCCAGGATTTTATCTGTTCTCCTCCTCTGGAGAAAGGAGGTAAATGAGATAATAAATCACAGCATATGCCCCAGCAGCCGTGGCATGACTGTTCATTTGCTTATACAGTTATTCCAATTACCTTATTTCTCCCACACCTGACACCTGTTGGAGCGTTATTTCACATTGAATCACATCTGAAAATGCGAAGGGTGCGCATACACACACACACACACACACACACACACACACACACACACACACACACACACACACACACACACACACACACATCGATTTTATATCATCTTCAAACCTCAAAGCGGCACTCATTAAGCAGTCTCAGATTTGTACTTTAAGTGTTGTTGTTTGGAGTTAGCGAATTACTCGAGTTACGTATTAAGCCCGAGGGCAGAAGTTCTCATCAAACATTGATGCCTAAAGAAATCATTGCTTTTGCTCGATTCAATAACCACTAAAGCGGCCTTGCGAGATATATTCAGGTCAGGCAGGCATGACACTGACTATCAAAACTGATGTCTGATTAAAGCTGTGGATTCTTGGTGTGAGCAAACAGTCCATGGTGCAGCATGTGCAAGCTCATTAGAAGGAGTCGTAGCCCATAGTGTTTGATATGATGTTGAGAGAGTGGTAGGTGTTGGGCTTGTAGCAGCAGCAGAAGGGACCGGGTGGGTGGGGGGAAGGTTTAGCAGATGGAACTGTTTGGACGTTCTGTGTTTGCATGTATGTTGTGCAGGCTAAAATGTTCCCCTGAGCTCTGTCAGCCCCCCCGACTTTCCAAAATTTGTGTGCCTCAGTAAAGATTTGCATAAATCTTGCTTTCTAATCCCACTAACACAGTAATGGGAGATGAGCTGCACAGGTAGAGATAGACAGGTATAGGTTCTCAATCTCAAACTGTTATTCTATTCTTTTGAAAAATGACAAGGTATCGGCAAAAACCTCTAAACTATGCTTAAAGCAAGCTGCGTGCATCTCTTGGGAAGCGCTGTCAGTAAAAAAATAATCTATTGGTGAGGTTCAAAAGTCAACATTTATTATTGATAGTGGCAAAACATTTGCATGTCCCCGTCAATGTATGCACTGAAGGGTCTGACGCATGGAGGGTGTGGGAATTGTGCACCAGGTGAAAGGCAGTGAGTGGGTGACTGGGTAATGCGAGAAGGGTTGACACATGAAAGTAGCAGTTACCAGGATTTCACGAAAGCTTTCAGGCAGAGCAAAGCTTCACTGCGCTGCACTACATTTGTCACATCTTTGAAATTGGAGTAAAAAAAACAAACAAATTAGCAATAGATATTCTTAGTTTCACATGGTGAACTGCATTTCAATATTCACCCCACTAGATTTCATTATCTTCTTTTTGTTACACTCAAACCATCTCCTATCTTTCCTTCCCACAATTTCTAAATTGACCCCAGTGCTTACAAATGGGACAATTTGCAAAAATGAGACTTTCAGCGATTAGTTTTATCCCTGAGCATTGCTGTACGTCATCATCGGCCGAGTAAATGGTGGAATCATGGTGTAGTAATGAAGAAATCACATACTAGTGTGTTAAGTGGTGCTGCCAGAGTCATTAAAGAGGATTGATGAAGGCTAGTCATCCCTCCATGACTTCAGGCCACAGTGGGAAAAGGAGACACCGCTAAAGTACAACATCTGCTCCTCTCACTCCACTCCCTCCCTAATTCTTGCCTCTTTTTTCACACTTCTCCAGAAGATTGCTCTATTATGCCCATGTCTAATATTTGTTGCATTCCAGATATCCAGTAGGCCAATAACTGCTCCACCATCATAGCAAAATGGAGCTATCCCAATGCGTACAAACCTGGAAATATTCTCAAATGACATTAATGTGTAATGGCAACCAAGCTGTACTAAATAACAATATCAAAAGACTACAAGGGAACATGGCTCCTGTGATATCTCGGAAGTGTTGTTATGCGTGTTACTTTTCTGGAGATGTTCTTCCTCAGTATGTTCTCTTTGCATCAAAGTCAGTCGGCGACAGCTTCCATGGGATGTGCAGATGTTCCCGATCTCGTTTGTGTTTTGCTACTTAAGAGAAAAAAGTTCCTGCTGCTTCCCCTCCCATTCCACTTCTCCCTCACTCGCTTCGCCTTGCTCTCCCCATTTCTCACTTGCTCTCCCTCTCTCTCGTTTGCATTGAAGTCCAACCAATTGGTGGGGTTTCTTTTCATGAGCCCCGGTTCAGACGCTTTGGCTTCTAAGCTATGCAAATGCATTCTGCCAGTGAAACTAAAGCCGTCTTTGTTGGTTCTCAGAGGCCTCCTCCACAGAGTCCTTCATCATTCCCTTGGATCGGGACCCTCACATTTCCCACCGTAATGAGACCACGGATAACTCTATCGCTTCTCCTCCCTCTCACTTTCTGTCTCTGTTTCCTTGCCTGTCTATCTCTTTCCTGTCTCTCCCCCCACTCTCTGGAGGGAAACTGTACGGATGGACGTCTACAGTATATGTGCTTCAATCAGTGGTAAAATAGGATATGCAGCTCAGTATAGCCCAGAACAAGCAATCTGGTGCAGTGGAACTCTTTGCTGTGCACATTGGGGATTACTATGTACCCCTGGGTGGGGCTTCAGATAGCACCAACTTAATCAAACCGAATGTCAGTTCTCTTTGGACCCAGTCCTCTGAGATTGGCACTGAATATACAGTGCAGAGACAATGTTTGATCTTGAAGTCTGAAGCACTCCTGCCGTACTCAGTTCTCACTGGATAATCCTTGACAGTTTTACTTTAATACCCTAATACAGTGTGATTAAGGTGAAACATGTTTTCCATTGTGGTGAATTTTGGAAACCAGATTTCATAATCTCTCCAAATTCAAGTTAAAGCGGTGCTCCATCAAATACTATTCTTTTTTCACAGGTATTCTTATTATCAATTAGTATGCCTACTGGAGCAAGAGAGGGTGAGCAGATCTGATTTTTAGTATGGGTAAAAGTCCATCACCAAACCGTACATGGTAACAATGCACTGCCTTTTGTAAATACACCTGAATGCTGATGCCTTTGAAGAAAAAAATGTAAAAATGCAACACACTGTCCATGGACATTTTTTATGTCCTAGACTTTGGTTGGTCGGGATGTTGCTGGTTCAAGTTTTTGTTACTTAGCTAGCAGAGCATCAGGACTGAGACTCCTAAAGCAATTAATCAGTCCCAGCAAGCATTCATCTTGAGGATGTTTTAAAATGTTGAAAACAGCAGTACTGTTATAGATGTGTGGTGCAAGGAGTATAAGACTCGTAAAAAAGCAATTACTTGGGTGCCTCTGATGTCTGATTTTTTTTAACTTAGGATGACCTGCTCATATTGATTTTTGCCAATTTTGATTTTCTTTTTAAGAACTATAAATGACAACAAATGCAACAACAATCAACTTTTCTTCACTGCCTAAAGAAATTATTAAACTTTGCAATCTTCCCCAAACTGCTCTAAGATACTTGATCATCTTTCATTTAAACAGCTTAAAATAAAGTGGTGTGTGAAGTGCTCCAAACCCACCTTTACCTTACAAATCTAACCAAAAGCAGGTGCAACAGATTCACACAAAAAACAAATATGAAGTAACTCCATCATTTTCCAGCATGTTTATAAATTCACCAGATAATAGAACATACTCTTTTCTCTTTTTCACTCACCTCCATAATTTTCCTCAAAACTGCTTTGATGCATTGATTGCTCATTCTGAGGCTTCTGGATAACTTTAGCTTTAGCCACTTTGCATTTGTTTGCTTATTTAAAATGGTTAAGTACACCCTGGTAAGGGTGATTTAAGTGATTAGCTGTGTTGTCACCGACAGTTTGCTTTGTCGAACTTTGTATCTTTATTTACAGCAAGGAGCTTCCATTCTAATGACATGTTAGATGCTATGCCCATGTCGCGTATCCATGAAACAACCAGCTTGTAATTGAACATATGGGAGGCTGAGCAGATAGACATCAGGCCTCCCAGGTCACAAATCTGGGAGGAAAAACACAGAAAATCGACCCATGCCGCTTCCTGTTCTATGTGTGGATATGATTAAAGTTTTGGGGGGCTTTTGTGGCTCAGAGCAGTGCTAATGTTTAGCTAGCAACATGTGATTATGACTTCTCAGGCAATTAATGAGTCCCAGCAAGTGTTTATCTTCAGGGTGTTTTAAAATGCTGAAAGCATTAGTACTCCTTTAGCTGTGCAATGCAAGGAGTACAGGAATAGTGACAAACTTATATTCTTTAAATTTATGAAAGATAAGAAATTAAATTCAGGCATTGGCTTTTATAGGGGGTTATTGTAGAAACACTTAATGAACGGTGTAAAAGAAACCGAACAATTAACACTGTAAAACTATACTGTGTTTTAGATTACAATAGGTACACTATAATAGCAGTTTAATGCAGAGTACTTTACTGTAACCAAATTTATTTAGTCCTTGCTGCCTAGTGACCTGTCCTTCAAACTTCCTTCTTCCTTTAACATTGACTTGTTTTGCTTCCAATTCAAAGCTGGAGTAAGTTCTATGACATCAACGTGATGATCAATTTTCTCAGACTTTCTGAGGCTTCAGAGCTGCAGGAGATATTCTTTTGTATTGAACTGTTTTTTGTTGTAGACATACCACTCATGTAAATCTCTGGATAGGCCCTTAAATTGTTTTTCGGTGACATGGCGCTTAGCTGTGAAGCCAAGAGGTCATGTTTGTTGCCTGTGGTTGTGATCCTGTGGGATGTGTGTCTGTGTGCGCTCTCTGTGCCTCTTTTGGAAATTTTGAAAGATACTTTGCGTAGCTTGGCAGAAGGCAGAATTGGACACAGAGTTGTAAGCTTTAGGGTTGTACAGTAGTGGGGATTTTAACAGTATTGTCAACTACAACAATGTCCTCTGCACAGGAAATAAGCAATTGAATACTTCTCCATAGTTGAAAGCCAAGATAGAGTTGTGCACAGCCAGTAGGAATTGAATATGCTTTCAGTATGGATGTTCATGGAGTGTAATATTTTTCTTCAAGATTTGTGATCCAAACTATAAAAAATATATATAATGCAGCTTTGGCTATTTTGCACACATCATGAACAGCTGTAATACTCTCCTCCTCCTGCTTTGAGGATTTGGATAAGTTCAGGAACACAATTTACCTCTGGATCATTCAAGGCCAAATCCCTACCACAGACCAAAAGAAGCTTATTGTAACCTGGCTGGCTGCTTGAACTGTTAAGCCCACATCCCCAAACCCTGAGCTACTTTTCCTCCCCTACACAGTACCGAGGACAGGAACCTGCTGCTAATGATGTTGTCCTCATTCATTCATTAAGATACTTTCTGGTGCATGTCTGGACCAACCTTTACTTTGTAGTTTATTTAATTATTCTGTGCTTTTAATGAAGTCTTGCATGCCCTCTAATCTGCAGAGAAGCCCCCTCCCCTGCACTGAACCAAAACAGATATTTTCCTTTTGTCTCCTGACATTTTCATGAAGTGGTCATTTTTCACCTTGAATCATTAAAAACAAGATTGAAATCTTAAATGTCAAACTTTGGTCCTGCTAATATTAAAGTGTTCAATAGCAAAGCTTTTATCTGTAGTGATTTCATTTCATGTAATAGTGTTAATATCCGCATGTCGACAGGCACATGGTTAAACTCAGATAAATTAAACCTACAATATCTTGGCTTTAGAAGCCAGACTGGTCAATAACTATGGTGCATTTGCAACATGACGTATGACAGATGTTAATTCCAGAACAAGACTCTCTTTGGCAGTGCAGAATGCTCCCTTTTCTTTTCACCCCCAGTCTCTTATGCCGTTTACATGAGATAACTGGAACATCTGTGAAGGGACTGTCATTTAGACAGATGCAGGTAATTAATATTTAAATACTATTAACTACTGCAGTATTGACCAAAAGCAGTAGTGAGCCTAGAAAAGTAATCTGCCAACCCTGACGTGATTGCTTATAGTTAGATAAGGAAGTGCAATATTTATTGTTCTTATGGTTCTCCACATTTCTATGGTCTAAACACATCTAGTGATGCTAGTGGATAATACAGTAGCCTAATATGTTTCCTGACAGTAATAGAATTTTATTTTGTACAATTTTAAGTATCAGGGCATGCTGACCATGTAATGCAATGTGACATCCCATGTTCCAGTCAGACAAAGACTCTTCATGTGATCCATCATCTTTCACGATGTCATTTCCTTTCTGTGCTATACTCAATACCTATAAAGTAAACATTGCCAACAGCTACATATGAATGACACTGATCTGTAAATGTCATTTATGGCTCCAGTTTAAGCATAAAAGATGGAGATTTACATGCACTGCTAGCGTATTCTGACACTGGCCTCATGCAAATCTGCTTTGAAAAATGATTCCTATTTTCTGCTCGCACTCTGGAATTGGATAAAAAAAAAAAGAGGAGTTTTCTTTAGAGAAGGTGAGGGAGTGCTGCTGTTTTGCATTATCTCAAATCCCCTGCATACTGTTAGTCCACCCACGAAGGATGTTCCATAATGTGTTACCTGAGGATAGAAAAACTGCGTCGGACTGACATCTCCATCACCCATTCATTTTGTTTTGTTGCTATTTTTATTATTAGTGCATGGACTTCAATGAACTCCACCCATAAAAAAACAATTCTAGTAAGACAGAGTGAATGAACACGGTTGTCAGTTTATAGAGCATTACATTTCCAGAGTAAGCAGTCATAGTGGTAGGTCTTTACTGGAGTAAAAAATGCAACACTTCACTCGAACATTTACAGTAAGAAGGAATAAACATACAACAGAGTAAATATTACCACTTCCAAATGTGAGAGGTTACAACAACAAATTTACTATGGATGCAATCAGCCAGCTGTTTCCATTTCTATTATGAGAATGATATCTTAACTCTGGATGCTTACTGATACCATGTATTGGTCTGATACCAGTGTTATTGTAACGACTATACTTGTAAAGTAGATCATACTTTGGTGATTTAGGTAACATATGGTTCAACTTAAACATATTTATAGAATATAAATTAACACGAATGAAATAAAAGTATGTAAAAACTATTTATTTATTTGGTTCATAAAGACACTCATTAGGCTGCTGCACACTGCTGTTACTTGGAGTTGGGCTAGTTTTCCCTTTTTCGTGCACAGCTCTAGTTCCAACTAGTGTCCTTATAAGTTCTCTCAGAATGAACGTAAAGAGTAAATTTAATAAATAAATAAATAAAGCCAAAACATGCAAGACAAGTGGTCCCCGTAAAGGTGGGAACAAACTTGTTTCAACACTTGGGGCAAAAACACATAGTTGAGTACAAACAGGCTAAGAAGACTCAGGCAGAGGAGATGCTAGCAGCTTTTGATGCGCAACCCTTGTACAGCTGCTGTTATTGTGTATATATTTATTTATATTTAGATTTCTTCATACATTCTTATATAGTTCTATATTGTGTATTGTGTATTTTGTTGTACAGTTATTTTATTTTCAACTTTAATTTATATATTTTATCTTATTCTTCCCAGTTAAATTTACCCTTCATTCTAATTTGTGTTGTACAGTTATTTCATTTTTAACCTTAATTTATATTTTATTCCTTCCTAGTTAAATTTACCCTTTTTAATTTTTCATATTTATTTCCTATCTTATTCATAGCCTTTCCTTTTTTGTTTTCTTTAGGTCACGAGCAGTTGTCCAAGCATTTCACTACATATCGTACTGTGTATGACTGTGTACGTGACAAATAAAATTTGAATTTGAATTTGAATTTGAACCCAAAAGGAAACAAATGACTCAATTGAGCACTGCTGCAGCACTCGCTAGTTTGATTTGAAATTAGTGATGCATGGTGGAAACGAGGGACTTTAAGTAGCTACTTAGGCTACTTTTATTCTTATATTTGACCCATGTTGCATCACTGGACATAAAGCTGTGTTGCTGCTATATCACAGTAACGCTGCTGCTAGCACCTTGTTTCAGTAGGTCCACACTTTGAATTCTGTCTGTTATTAATGACAATATCAGCAAAGAATAGGAAATGCTCCTCATTTACTTAGATATATAAATGCTACTCTCTTTAAGCTGAAAGTGTTGATAAAGCTGTTTAGTATTTTTCCCTACAGTATATTGTTATAGATATCATGGCAGATTTTCTTTAAATATTGTTGAGGATATATCACCCACCCCTACCGAACATACAAATAAAAGCTTTTGGCCTTGCTTCGAATACCTCAGAATTACTGACCTTTTGCTGTTAGCTTTTCCTGTGCTACATTAGCCCCTGCCATTAGCTGCTGCTGTGAGATAGTGAAGTAAACACAGAACATCTCAGAACTAAACTGAATGGATTGGCCCATAGATTGACTCCACGTCACCAATATCACGGTGAGGATTGTTTCGGTTTTCTGCAAAATGGATCAAAAGCTCTGACTCACAGCTAAGTGAATCATTCATTAACATCTCACACTGTATTTGCTTTGTTGTATCTGAAATTAAACTCATTAGCTGAATTTAGTTAATCACATTCCGCACTAAATTTCATTTTTTCTAACATATACTCATGACACAGTTTGTCTGTTATATGCTTTGCAGCTTGTTCAGCTCATGAGTGCTGTATGCTGTATAGGGATAGATAAACAAGACCAGATGCATAGTGAGGAGCTGTAACTGTATATGGTGCATGTTGATAAGAACAGATGAAAATACCCCTTTACCCAGGTTTAGAATTTGTGCATAAATGGAATAAACAGATGTATTTATGCTTCCAGAGAATGAGACAAAGTGACTGTTATTGCCAAAGACTGTGTCAAAATTCATTTTGTACATCGATAATTCATGGGTTTTCAATATCACATGAGCTATAACAACTGCTAACCTTATACTGCTATTATATTTGTTAAGCCTGCAAATACAGTATATACAGTATATTTTTAAGATGTATTCAGCGACTTGGCTTTCAAGCTCTTTTCACTCTGAATGTGTTTTTATATCTTGAGTTATCATTTCCACAATTGGCATCACTTCAAATTACAGAGAATTATACATGTTACCCAGCTTCAAAGTGACGCGAATGATGAAAGCACCTCATTGAATATGAATTACTCCTGTCTCAAGTTATGCATCTTGCTCGATTGAATTGTCTTTGTTAAGACAAACTGGCAGGACCTACATTTACACACATGAAGTACAAATCACTCAGCAATCCCAATAGGTGGCTTACAAGAGCAACAGAGATCCTTTTAGCAGCACTGTGCAGGAAATAAAAAACAAAACAAAAAAAGAAAGCCAGGGAAGGATTGGTACGTTGTGGCACCCACAAGAGGCTAATGCCAACCTTCAACTATGTCACTTCAGCCCACACAGGCATCCTTCTTAAGTGCTGCTCCTGTGAAGTGATGTCTGTTGTCATGGTGACAGTATGTGAGCCTGGCATTGCACGTCCTCTGACTTCACCGCTGCCTTCCTCGCTCGCTTCTTCCTTCCCTCTCTCCCTCGCAGCCTACCCACATTCTCTCCTTCCCCTCACATGCCAGCAAATCAATCGCTGAAACAAATGTGAAGTGATTGCAGAAGCGCAAGCTTCTCGCAGCATCCTTACAATTGCGCAAGAGAGCAGATAAAATTGCTGTGTGGCGTGGAGTGGGTCGGGGGAGTGGGGGTGGTGTTGGGAGGGGATGATGAGGCGAGGGTGGTGGTGGTAGAAGGTTGGGTTGGTGGGGGTGTTGAGTCTCTTCAAAATTCAGCACTGTTTCATTGCTGAGGCAACTCTAGGATGGAGCTTAGTTATCTTTTTAGAAAATACTGCTTAAGCTTCTCTGACAAGAAGGAACAGTAGCAAAGTACCTTTGTTGACAATGATGACTTCAGTAGTTTCACTTCAGAATAAATGCCAAACATGCCATGCAACGCAGAATGGGGGACCTTCCTATAGAGACAACTTTGCATAAATCTCCTAACAACTCTTCTCCCCACCTAATAGTGAAAATGCATTTTTCCCCTCTTCTCTTAAATGTAGGCAGTAACCTATTGGCAAAAGGAGACCGAGCCTGTGGAGTTGTACTGTGGCTCTGCACAGGCACTGTGAAATTTTAACACAGATGACCGTGCAGTTTGTGTGAGTGTGGAAGGATGTGTACTCGTTTTCTGTGTGCGTGCGTGCTTTTTCATCTATCTAGGGCAACACTTTGCTGAGATATTAATTTAGCAGTGTGATTTATGACCATGTTCACACATCATTCTGTCGAAGCAGGACTCATCATGGATGGCGAATGTGCCTGAAAGTGCCTGTGAACGTGTGATTTAGTCATTATGTATGCTTTTGTACTTGCTTTTATACTTACTGCACCTCCCACCATTTTTAAAAGGATATCCAACTGAGTGCTAAGCCCTTTTTTGTTATTTAGCTTTCTGTGTATCCCTCAATAGTATCTAAAAACCTTATTCTTCTAACAGAAATTCACGATGTAATAACTAATCTCTTTAGCGCCATGCTCTCTTCATCTCTCCACCAGACACAGTATATCCCAGAGGCTGTTATACCCATGGGGATAACCTCAAGCCCTGCACTGTCAGTTAATGGCTTCCTATGCCAAAGCAAGCAAAGTCATCTCTAGTACGCAAAGCACTTCTTCATTGAGATTTTGTTCAGTGGAAAAAGGTGGAGGAAGGAAGGTATAATGCAGATCTCGCAGAGTTTTTGCCCAGTCCTGCACGTCTGCTGTCTTCCTTCGTGTTTATCCTGAACACTTCTGCAAAGGCTTTGCTCAATTTAAGTATAGTAGCCACGCATCAGCTGTTCAGAACAAGAAATGCCCAGAATCTGAGAAAAACTAGTTGACTCGTGCTGTCAGCAGCGCCCACTTAGAAATCCAAGATTTGTGCTGCAGTAATTAGCGGTGGCTCTTGAACGAGTCTATATGTGTCTGCTCAGCATCACATGTGTTTCTTTTTGGAGAGCTTGCAGTTTCTTTGGCCAGTTCAGATTTTTGACATCAGGTCAGAACCTACAGATTTAAAATTTGTCTTGTTCTGTACCCCAAGAAACCCTACCTGCTACTAAGAATTCTTCTGTGTAATTATCAATAAATGTTCATGATTAAACTTTTTTACTAACTAACTTCCAATTTGTTCATATCTACACTTGTTAGAAAGCCTGCTGTAACTCTCGCTCAAACAAATATCAAAATAAAGTGCTCCCAATTGTCGCTTTTCTATATAAATAAAACTAATAACTGCAGTATATTCCACTTCATCTAACATGAACAACATGTCTGCATCTCTCTGTAATTAGCCTAGACCACCAAAGCATTAGTCTGCTCTTCTGTGCCACTATGTTCAGCTTTTATGGGCACTTGAAACAATACTGAATGAGCTGAACAGGCTGTGTTAGAGCTGAGGCAAATAAATGTTGAATAGAATTTACTTTAGATGAAATTATTGCGTTGCAGAAAAGGAGGAACCAAGAGTGACTATATGAAGGTTGGTAAAGCCTTAGAAAAATAAGGAAGAGTGCATCAGATGATGCACATGCGATTTAGTGGCTATTGCACTTACATTTAGAGAAATGATGTCAAATGTTGTTTCAAGAAATAAACATCACAGTTTTGCATTTATTGCATTTCTGTATAGCATATTGCTACCAATTATCAAAGTTGCTGTCTGCACTGCTGCAGCCTGTAGTTACAGTCATATGATAAATAAGATTTTCACAGGACTCTGTTCTTTTCGGGGGTTCTGTAGGAGTTTTGCTGCTCTCCTTGGGTTTGTTGCCCTGTTGTATTGCCCATTCTGGGCTATACTTTAGCTGTTGGACAGATGGCCTAAAATTTGACTCTAAAATAATTTGGTATACAGAGGAGTTGTTGGTCAACTCAGTGACTATAATGTGCCCAGGTTCTGTGGCTGCAAAGCAGACCTAAATGACAGCTCCTGCATCACTGTGGGTGTTAAGAGTTTGTGCTAATATGCTGTTTGGTTTTAGCCAAACGTAGTGCTGTCCATTTTGTCCAAAGAACTTAGTTCCATAAGATCTGTGATTTGTTCAGATTCAGCTTTGTAAACCTAAGCCGTGCTGCCATGTTCTTTTAGAGAGAATAGGCTTTCTCTTGTCAGGCCTTCCAAACAACCCATACTTGTTCAGTCTTTTTCTAATTGTGCTGTCACGAACTTTAACATTTAACATGCTAACTGAGGCCTGTAGAGTCTAAGATATAGCTCTTTGACTTTTTGGAGCATTGCAGATTATGTCTTGAGGTGACAGTATATTTGCCACTGCTGGAAAGATTGTGGGTTTGTGTTAGCGCATACCTGAATGCTCCAGACTAGCAAACTGGCAAGACGTCAGCTTTTATAGAGGACCTCACACTCACTGATGATCAGGTAATCAAGTACATTTGCTTAACAACACCTGACTGCTTAATTTTGCTCTGGACTGCATAGAAACCTTTTTTCACACGACTGTATATTTCTGATGAGGTGATCATACTGGGCACAGGGTAACAGACTCTGATGTACATGCATATTTGACACTGATCTCTTAAAATGTTAGCAGTTATGGCGAATTCCTGTTTCACAGAGATCAACATACAGAATGTCATGCATATATGAAACAGTGAGAATCAGTTGAATTCAGAGCCAAACAGAGTTTTCCCAGTCTTAAGAAATACCAACCTCACTTGCCCAAATATCTGAATAGAGAGAGACAGTTGGTAGTCCTTTTTACTTGTCTTTCATGTCAGTTAGATGTGTTTAATCTTAAGCTGACTGAAGCCTAAAGGAAGCCTCCTCAAATGCCATGTTCACAGCTTAAGCTGACCTCCTGGCCTTATTTTCATCATTTCTGCTTCTCCCAGATTCCCTCCATTGCTATTTCCCTTGTTTACAATAATATTACTCCCTTTTTATTCAGCGTACTTCCTAAGAATAAGAAACGGTCTTGTTCGAGCTTTCTAGCGCCTCTTCAGCCATGTGATTACCATGCGACGGTTGCTAAAATATATGTTGGAGCACAGTTTATATCTGTCTGTCTTTTGGTTGTAATCAAAGGTCTCTCCGCAAAGCAGAAAAGCTTCCCTCAACAGCGTTTTTTTTTTTCTTTCTGATGCTAACAGCCAGACTCACCGTGGATTTTATCCTCCAAGCTCAATTGGGGGTTAGCTTGATTGTGTGAAATTGCAGATCAATAGTCGATTTGATTGTTTAGGGACTGCTGTGTCAGTCCCAAGTTCTTCAAGAAGAACATCAGTATTTTAGTGATTTATTCTAAAAAATAGTAAACATAGATTCCCAGCTGATTTTGACCACAGACATTCGATATCCATATTACCTGCAGGATTGAAATAAATGTTAATGCGTGCCTCTTTTTGTTATGTTGTAGGTGTATTAATCAAACGCATCTAGTGTATTTCCCTGTGGTGACACAGGTGACTTAACACTACACAGATATCAGAGATTTATCAGCTTCACTAAAGGAGAAGTGGTGCTCTAAGCCATTTTATCATGTTATTAAACGAAATGACTAATCTTGTATAATTAAAAATATACTACAAAATCAATTTTATTGGATGGTCTGGTGGAATATGATTTCCCTCTTGCCTTCGGGACCCTGTTTTAAAGTAAAAGGAAATATTAAAATCATTAACTAGTGTAGGTAGATGTAATAAAACATATACTGAATTCTTTCATTCCAGGATGTTGTGATTTAAATGAGTTGAGTTTTGCTGGTTTCTGTGCTCGGTGTGCTGATGTGGAACCATGTAGTTATTAAGTTTGTTGTTAAGTTTGTAGTTAAGTTTGTTGATGTGGATATTAAACAGCTAGGAATCCCTGCTTCTGCCACAAGAACCGAAGACTTCAAAACAGCTTATAAATACGCCAATAAACCTCAACATATTAGTGGATGTGCGGCTCCTCTTGGCTCATCAGAAGAGTCCATGCAAATCTGGTAATAGAGTCTCTGAATGCATTAGTAATGCTCTCCAAAGAGGTGGGACCTGGGTGGTGTTTCCATATTGCTATCCATATTTATATCATAAGCCACATATCAACACATGCTGATAATATTCATGAATTCTGTAGCTAGTGATCCAGCTGAAGCAGAATAGCAAAATGTGGCTGCCCCCCCTCTGCGGTGAGTGCCTCCTGTAGTGGGTGTCTTACATGTTGATGTATGTGTGGGTGCACGCGTGCACTTTTGTGAATGTGTGTGTCTGTTGTTGTGTGCGTTCCCCGTGGATTTCTATGATGCTACCGAGGTAATTGGATGTGTGACGCCCACCAAAAATCCCCTTTAGCCCTGGGCAAGCGCTCTTTCAATCCCAGCATGCCTCTGTGGAAAGCACAACCCAAAGGAAGGCTTATTCTTTCAACTGGCAAACATCAAATGGTTCCCTGTTCTCTCCATCACAGGCTCTGTCTCTCTGCTCTGCTGTAGCGTTAGGGGAAAGCCCATTAACATGTAATGACAAGACCGTACACATGCGTGGCAGTCGTAGAGGAACACAGAGTTGAGGATGCACACTGTGCTCACCACAATTTTCCTCGTTAATAAACGTTGATTTTTTTTTTTAGTGACAGCTGTTAGGAAGATTGGGGAAATTATTGTTCACTTGTGGAGCAGATACAGCTTTAGGGCAGAAGCTCGAAAGTATGAGGGGAAGTTAAACTGTCCCTGATGGGTGGAGATGTGCCTAAGCCATGGAAGACCATCAGAATTTAATTAAGGCCGTTTAGCTGCTGTAGTTTGAACTTTGATTATGTAAGGAATGATTAATACATCAATAATAGCTTCTAAACAAGCAGCAGAATGAGGATTTAAGTTATTTGCAGTATTGTGTTGTAATACTGGATACTCCTGTGGAGATGCGCTGCTGTGTTTGCGGCACAGACATGGCACGTTCAGTTCTTACAGCTGGTATATTTAAGGATTGCAGCTACAGTTATTTTCATCCAGGGTCAGGAAGTGAAACTGCATAGGCATCATTAGTGTTTTTAATGCTTCTTTATGCACCCCTTCATTATCTTCTTTCTCTTCTTCTCTCCTGATACCACGTTTTCTTCATCAAAACTGGCAAAGATGATCTTCAGGCAAAGCCTCACAAAAGTTGTCATATGGATTTTTGAATGCATCGGTTGTCGCAGCCACTTGAATTCTGCGGCAGAGCTGCCAAAAAGGAAATGAGGTCACATCTTAGCAACGCTTTGATCTGTCAAAGCCAAAGTATATGGAGTTGGAGCCTCATTTGGAGCAAGCACAAAAAGGAATTAAAAAGTAGAGCGTTTTGCATGATAGCTGTTAGTATTTTTTCACTGACTGATTCTTCTGTCTGATAATACTGTGGGAGATGTCATCCATGACCGCCAAATATGATTTTAGAGTTTTAAAAATGTCACAAAATTAATCAAGTGAATTTTAGATTGTTTAGAATGTAAACAGGAAGTGAGGTCATGCCTCGGAAATTCACAAAAAGGCCAAATTCGGTGTAAAAAAAGTGTAATTTGACCCTTCAACAAGTAACATAACTCTAAAGGAGTCATTTTTTACTTTTTTTTCAGTTTGAATCCAAAAATGGCAAAGATGCATTGTTCTTCTTTTTAAATCCAGCATATTATTCATAGTTGAGAATGAATGACTGCCTTCTAGAGGATGCCATAAACTGCATTTGCAAAAGCAGAAAGATTAAGAAGCTGAAAAACGATCAATAAGGAAAGACAAACGCTACTGATGCCTACACAGCTTTGCCGCTTAGCCCCGAATTAATTACTAAACAGTTTTTGATAAACTTCTTCGACTAATTGAGATTTAGGTGATGTTCATCTTCTGCTCCAGTTGTCATTGATTTCATTACAAAGTAGTCTGGACTTCTCAACATTCAAATTTACAAGGCTTTCTTTCCCTTTGTGGTTATTAATGTTAATCCCCTGTGTAATACACAATGTGTGATGTTTCTTTAGTGTACCAGAGCTAGTTTTTTAACCTGAAGGTTGATTAATAATGCATGACAAAGAGGGGGTCATAATAGGGTTGCTTACTCAGGAGGATTCCTTGTTTAGGAAATTAGATTTTAACTGCAGGTGAATATTAATCCTTACAGTAATTCTCCTCATTAGATCAAGCACACATATGAGCATGCTAAAAAGAAAGCGCAAACTCTTTAAAGTCTACAGTTTTACAAATCAGAGCATAAAAAAAGTAAATACTACCTCAGATGAACAACAACACGTGTCATATAACAGAATGTCACTATTTATTTAATAAAAACTAAACCAAAATACAGAATCAGTGAGGTCCTGCTAACTTAATGTGCTTGATTAACTGATCGTCATTACGTTGGAGTCCCTGTGCTGGTCTGATGTGCTTTAACTCGGTGAAAACGAGGAAAGACATCAGCAATGATCTTAGAGAAGCAACTGTTGCAATGCTATTTGCAATCAATATGAAGTCTAGCATGAAGTCTACAGTAAGAAGATTAAATATATTCAAGACAGTTGCCAAGCTTACTGGGAGTCGACATCCAAACAAATTTACCCCAAGGTCAGACTGTGTAATGCTCAGAGACACGGCAAAAAACCTTGAGAGCTACATCTCTGATGCTACAGCATGTAAAATGTCAAAGTTCATGACAGCACAATTAGAAAGAACTGAACAAGTATAGTTTGTTTGAAAGGGTTTCCAGCTTAATAACACCACAATGATGTGAGAGACTGATAACATCATACTGAAAATGATTTCTTCTTATTGCTGCTAAAGGTGCTCATTAAATAAATCGCAGCACTGTGTTAAACGTCACATGTTGTTGTTTAAATTTAAATTTAGGTTATATTTAAAATTAATCTTAAAACTTTCTCATGACCAGATGACATTATGTCCTGATAACTTAAATCTAAAAGAACTTAAAGAGGCTGTATTGTTCTCAACTGGTCACACGTGCACAAACATGATGGCGTGATGGTGCACGTCCTGTTAAAATCTCTCCAGCTGGCAGTGTCGGACACTTGTCTGTGAATATGTACATTTGTGTGTGTGCCTGTGTAAATGTCGTCCATGGACATTTGTATGTGTTAGCCTCTGCAAGCTCTCTTATTCCAGCAGTCGGGCCTCCTGCTGATTCACACACTGTAATGGGCAGAAAGAGAGAGAGAAGGGAGAGGATCCTTCTTTTCTTTCCTTCCTCTGTTGTTTATCTATTTTGATTCATCTCGGGATATTTCCGTGACCTTGTTTTAGAAATTGCGTAATAGGCTGCTGGAGGTTTGGGCAGAGGGCAAGGGGTGTGGAGGCAGCGGTGGCTTGAGGCTGGACACTGATCTAAACTGTGATGACAGCTTAGGCTTTTTCTCTCTCACCTCCTCCATACTCTTGAGGGGAGGTGAGAGTGTGGCGACAGAAAGAAACCTTAAAGACATCAGGGGATTTTTGTCATTGCCCCAAACACAGTTTACTAAGGAAGATGTTAGTGAACAAAAGAGCACTCTGAACCGTGCGCTTCACTCAAACTTAAATGGAAAGAATCACACTTGCACGGCTGGCTTTCTGCTCCTTTATGTTTCACTCCCATGCTCTCTCTCTCTTTCTCTCTCTCACACACACACACACACACATATGCACGCTCATTCAGGGAAAACAAGAGGGAGAAGGCCTATGACTCATTTATTTCACCATTAAGTGGCTTGTTGTACATGTTACAAGGTTATTTGCCGCAGCCGAAGTGGGAGTAAGCCACGATGATAACGTCATTAAAACGCCAAGAGGGGAACAGCTGTGGGAATTGCTCACTGGCTTGTCTGATGACATAATATGCTAAAACTCAATAAATTATGGCATAAAATTGCATGGTCACACACAGTCCAGTTGCAGCTGTGAGTACTGCAAAGATCTTCTCGAGGAAGCTGAAATAGGGTTCGATTTTTAAATGAACCGATTCAATTAGGAGCGGGCGATATAGAGAAAAACTTCCATCATTGTGTACATGTGATTAATGGAAGACTTAAAGCAAGTTTGCTTGTGTTGATTCTAGTGAAGTAAATATCTGAAAAGTCACAAAAGTGATGAACAAATTATATACAAATCCAATACTGCTGCAAAGCAAAATGATCCTCGCTGATTGGAGAAAATGCTTACAATGGTCTAACACACATAAATAATAAGAGCTAGCCATGCGAAATATATATATTGATATATAACAGTTTTATTTCCAATATATGTCTTTTCTTATTGCAGACTAAGTGCAGCGTTTGTCACTGACACGTTCAGAGAGAAGACAAAATAACATCATCTACTGCAGTGCCGTTGAATACCCCTATAGTATATGGTGCTGTTTGATTCTCTTAATGTTGCTTGTCAGTTACTGTCAAATTAATGCATCGTGTTATTGCGTAGTATTGCATTGCTGTATTTTAACTGTGTTCATGCTGTTCATCTACTCGGAGCACATTCTGTTCATAAGGTCCAGACTCTAATTATTTAGACTTTTACACATATCGCCTTTCACTTGACGTCCTGTGCTTTAGCACATTTAATTTAAAATAAAATTATGAGTTCTGGATTAAAGTACCAGCTTTAATTTGATTAGGTTTTTATTGTGCTGCTATTATGTATAGAGAAAAAAAATACCCTCTCATTTGGGAACACTGTATCTTTATTTAGGCCTTCATTAAAGACGCAGGGACTACAGTTTTGTGTGATGTGCTGATACAGATTTTGGCAGATTATCACTGAGACCATATACAGTGCTTAACAAATTTAGTGGACAACTCGTCTTCAAAGCAAGAACACACAAAGATTTTAGAAATTTGTCAAAAACTTGTTTGAAACTAAAAGTTATATTTTTAAACTCCAATTTTAAACTCGACACTGAAAGGCTGAAAATAATCAAGCGTAACATTCAACCATTAAAACAAATTTTTCTGTTCATGAATGCAAGTAGATAATTATAATTTGACATTTTAATTTAAAAAAAGTAATGAGAATACTATTTTTTGTAGAACATTAAACTGATTTGATGGTCTGATTTGCTCTGTTATCACAAATGCTTTCCCTCATGGTTTGGCAAATTTTGTGTCTTCACTGACAGCGAGGAGCTTCCACACTAACAGCGCGTTACGGCGTGTGGCCGTGAGTGCATGCACAATTGTTTGTATTCACTGCTCTGCGTGTGCTGGACATGCATGAAATGGACTGGCTTGTCATGTGCTGATAGATTGCAAGGCAAGTCCAGAAAGCTGATATTAGCCAGAGCCAGTGTTCATCAGTGCATCTTCCTACTGTAGAGGGCTGCAACAAACCTGTTCCATGTGCAAGTTAGGATTGTGGCCTTGACTCACAGCCACTGGCACAGTTACCCCATCACTGAACCTCTGCTTTGCTTGATCCATTACTGAGCTGTGATACCTCTGACTGGTGAAGTGTTTGAGATGAGATCCACCACACTCCATTAAGCAGTTTCTGCTCAAAGGGGGGTAAAGTAAATCAGGTTTACTGCAGTATATTCTTTTTCCGGCTTCATTGAATACATGTAGAATACTGCCTCTGTCCGTGGTAATAGCACAGTTTTATGGAAGGTTGCGTCTGAGTCTAATGTTTGCAAATAGATTTTGGCCTTGTAAACCAGGCTGCCACAGTGCAAAGCCAATGCCTTTGCCAGAAATCTTTAACATACTATTATACTCTCTGTTTTGTCCCTTGCATTTTTATTCTATTGCTGTTCTCCTCAGTTATGCAGTGCCCCCCAGATATATTGGCACTCTTGATAATAGCTAAACTCCAAATGGCGTATAAAGATAAAGAGGAAATAAGGATAGGGTCCATATTCTCATTTTGAAACAGTAATTGCTGATATTCTGTAGACAAAAGGCCATGGTTATGAATGTTGCACCCCGATGCTTATTGAAGTCAGAGTAACACCCATCAAATTCAAAAAGATCAAGCTTCTGTGATAATATGCTAAATGTTCTTTGCAGCATTTGAATAGATTTACCCCAGATGTGCATTCATTTGACATTGATATTTTTATTTTATTTTATTTTTTCAGGATGAATCCTCCTTACATAGACTGTTAATAGTTCTTTTTTTAGATTTATGTTGACTCTTAATGTAATACGTTGGTGCACTTACATCATCAGCTGACATTACTGTACTGTTAATTCAATTCAATTCAATTCAATTTTATTTATATAGCGCCAAATCACAACAGCAGTCACCTCAAGGCGCTTTATATTGTACAGTAGATCGGCACAGGATACAGAGGAAAACCCAGCAATCATATGACCCCCTATGAGGAGGCACTTTGGCAGTGGGAAGAAAAAACTCCATTTTAACAGGAAGAAACCTCCAGCAGAACCAGGCTCAGGGAGGGGCGGGGCCATCTGCTGCTCCGGTTGGGGTGAGAGAAGGAAGAGAAGATGAAAGACATGCTGTGGAAGAGAGACAGAGATCAATAACAGTAGAGCAGTATGTCATGGCATGCTACTGCATGGCCACTGTGTGACGTAAAAAAATTGACTGACATTATGTTTGTCAGTCTATTTAATAATGGATCATCTTTTATATTTTATGGTGGGTTTCTTTGGAGCCAGCTCCTCTTAGACAGAATAACTGGTTGCCAGCCTCCAACATGAAAATAAAGCATAGGGACATTTAAGGTTATTCCGCTGGTATTGGTATAATCCAGCACTGCTCTCCTTATTTGTTGGCTTCACTGCGGGGGTGCAGATTCTTTAAAGAAAATCATTTTCTGAGGGGTAAAAGGGCACATGGGGCTCACTTAAGAGCAACCCGCTTTGTTCTTTTGCTTGTTTGCCATCTTATAGTACACAAATGGGGACAGATGAAAAGACAGCAGAGTGGGGATTTTTTAATAAGGGGATTTTTTGTGGCTACACGTGATTGTCAGCAGTAGATGGATAAACCCAAGTAAAAGATTCTCTTGGCAAATTGCCCTGGTAACATTATACGGCCACTGAATTTCCATATGTAAAGATAAGAAAAAAGTCTCTGTGTTTATCTTCCTTGGTGGTATTAAGAATACGGGCTTAATTCCTCCTCTATCATTTCTATCTGTTCCCTCCTGTTTATTATCCAAAAACCAAGGTGCACGGTGTAAGCGGTGGCTCCTTTGACTGGGATTCTAAGAGAAAGTATTAGCAAGCGTGGAGAGGAGAGAATGCTCAGCAGGAGGAAGATTAAATTATCTTCTTTGAAGGTGTGCTGGCACTTTCAGAGACAGAGGCCATTATTAATATGCAGTGACACATGCATACATCGAAAATGATCCTGGACGCTTCGTCGTGGATCATAAAATTCCCCAAGGTGCCTTTCGCTCATCGCATACTGAGAGCCGCCACCACAGCTTTTATGAATCATAGCGATTCTGCCAGGATATATGGAAGGAGGGCAGAAAAAGAGGGAAAATGGCTCTTGTGTTTTATTAGATTGCCCAGGCAAAATTATATTAGTTTTGAGCAGTTTGACTCCGTGGCAGACCGTTATTCCTCTCCATCCGTGGGTGACAGGAAGGCCAGTGAACAGATTGTTGGGGTTTGCATGGCTTGCAAGAAGGTTAAATGGGTCACGTAAGCCGCTGTCAGTCTGGGCCGTGGTGATCTCATTTTGTGATTTGTTGCTGCTGTCTAAAGTTGAACTTTTATCTCAGCCACTGTTTTCTAAAACGAACTGTATACTGTATATTGCTTTAGATGGCTGTTTGAAAGTGTGGAATCTCATCAATTAAAGGTAGCCGCTTGTTCAACCACCACAATGTCATCTCTTAGCTTCATGATTTCCCCGTAGAGGCATCTATATCTCCTTTACCACTTTTTCAATTCTCAATTTATTCATTAGTTACTTAATTCCATTTAATATGTTACGCCCACAGCATGCTCATTGTGCAGCGTGATGGAAGCATCAACAACTTCAACCAGAGGGTTACACATATCCATGGAACAAATGGGCATCGACTGTGTAATTGGAATTTCAGCCCTTTTTATTTCCTAGCTCTGCCGTTGCCTGGTAGACAGCCCAAATGAGCCATCATCCATGATTGATTTTCATATTTCAGGGATGCCTACCGTCACTAAGCACTAACTATTAGAGAAGCTCTGCCATCCCTATGGCATGGAGTGGGCCGTTAAGTACAGAGTAGGAAACAGTTTGGCTTAAGCGCTCTCAAGCTTAATGTGTAATGTACGCGCAAACAGGGACACATTTAGTTCTGCGCATGGCGATGAACTATAATGCACGAGGCAATAAAAGCCATTATGATCCGCAATCCGAGCTGACTTTCAAATTATCCTGTTGGAAGTTTTCGATTAAAGGTGGCAGCTTTGGGTGATTCACGGGGTAAAAGGGTACGTCTGAGTTAAGCTGACACAGTTGCACTTGAAGTCCGTTTTATGTCGCAGTGTTTTGCTTCGTGATTGCTCACTGTAGAGTAAGTAACAATGTGAGGGTTTTTTTGTTAATAGGAAGCAAAGTTGTAATTTGGCTCATTAATGTGATTTAATTTCACCTCAGTTACTCCAATTTTTTTACTACATTTGGGAGCCATTATGAATCATTACGTTGGTTAGTCGGCTGGGCTTTCAGACCCCTAGATTTAAGATATCAGCAGCACATGCCTGCAGTAATTGATGAGGCAGAATTTTGTCTTGCAGGGGTGGTGGGAGTTTTCCTTTTCTCTTGGTTGGACTCTTTTGAATGGCAAGCCCGCTATCACTGACACAAAATAATTATTGTCTGTCTTATGAAGCTGGTTTCTGGATGAAGCAGCTATGGCTTGGGAATTGACACGACATTATTTGTCACCTTTCCAGAGCTTCTGCTTTTCATTTTGTATTTATTTATTGATAAATGACTCGGTTCTTGGGTATCCTGTCTCAGTGGACCCATTCAAATACTTTGTTTGATGGATTGTGGCAGATAACGCAGCCATCTCATTCAGATTATTCAAATGGGATTGGGTGATATCCAAGTACTTGACTGGGCATCTGATAATTCAGTTCTTGCAATGAATCTGCAGTGAAAGCCTCGTTGTTAATATTATATATTGTTACTCTAACATACGCCCCATTCATCTAAAAGCAGGAAGCCATTTTGAAGGCATATTGATAAAGCTAAATAATTAAAAATCTGTCTTGCCATCTGGCATGCCTGGTATCGGCTAGATGTTCAGCCTTGCCTTTGACGTACACCACGAAACACCAGACCTTCCTTTTGAACCTTTAGTCTTTACGACTGGACATTGATTTACTCCCTCTGTGTTTTCTGGATGAATGATCAGGGCAAAGGCACTTATCTCACTTACTGTGTGAAATGGAGTGTAACCAAAAATGTGATTCTGTATGGCATATAGACTCACAAAATGTGCCCGCACATACCAGGGCGTGTGTGTGTAGACAAAGATTTAGAGCAACAGGGCGACATGGCACAATCAGGCACAGTTTACTGTGCGTGAAATGAACAAAACAGACACATGCTCCTCCCTTGCAGTGGGTGTAGTGTTTTTTTTCCCAGTTTGCTCACGGCTAACATGTAATGGCTCTGTGTATCCTCCAAACTACAGCGTTTGTTCCTCCTTGTAAGAACACAGTCGTTTCCCCCCCTAAATCTGTGTTCAGGTATTTTACAAGATAAAAGATTCAAAATACGGGTTTCTGATAAATTTGAAAAAGAATCTATTATTATCATGAAATGTGAAATAGATGCTTTGTTGATATTTTACATATAAAAAAATACAACAGATGTAACCACGTTGGTAGATATGCCCCCCAACTTGCAGATCACAAGTCTTTACATATAAAGATACATTTGCTACATCATGACACATAAAATATTTAAATGGAATATTTTGTAAAGGGTCACGGTTGGGTTGAACTGACCAAAACTTTCCACTGCTGAGGTTTCAAATCAGAGGTCCAAGTGGGATTTGGGAGGCGTGGGAACCCTAAGATCAAGCGTGAGCATGTTGAAAATAATTACTCAGAAAAAAGTTCTAATATTTTTTGTTAGCTTCAGTGGATGTTTCCTTGTGCACAGACTGTAAATGGACCGATACTTACCAAGCATTTTTCCACACTAACAGAACACACAAAGCACTCTTTTAAACTACAAGTCTCATTCAGTAACTCATACACATTAGTACAAGCACTTTCCTCTATACCTAAGCACCTTGTCTAACATTCTCACACACACACTGACACTTCGATGGATGCATCAGGGGCAACTCTGAGTTCAGTATTTTGTCCAAGGATGCTTCGAGCTGCAGACTAAACGAGCCGGGAAGCAAACCACCGATTGGTAGATGACCTACTCTGCCTCCTGAGCCACAGCTGTGATCGCCTGACCTGTGCTGTAACTCTGATATTCACTCTTCTTTGAGGATTTATCCAGCTGAATTCAGCAAGAATTGAATTCATTGCCATTCACTGGCTGATTTTCAGCTGATAGACATAAAAACCCAGTCTAAAAGGTAGAATTCAGTGAATAAATCTGCATCATCACCTTAGATATAGATTCTCTACCATCCATCTTAACAATAACAAAACAAAAATAAAGTGCATCACTGCAAACTTCATGGTAATACTGCAAACTAATCAGTTTACCCTGCAGTAGTTTTTTTTGCAAGACATTTAACAAAGACAGAGAAAATCAGACATTACATATAAGGTTTAAATTTCCCATTTATCAAATCTCACTTTCAGAGCAGTCTTATGAAAATAGCCTCTCATCTTCATTTCCATCTTTTTTCTTTTTTTGCTCTATCTGGGAAATACAGGGGTACATTTAGCTCACAGACACTGTAAGCTGCTATTACATTTAGTTACTCATCAGTTAAGGGCGCTGGAATTCTTTTCCAGTCCACTTAAACCTCTCTAGCAAGTTACAATTCTGTATTTTCAAACTCCAGAGAAAGGCTGAGGGGTCATTTTGTTGTCATCTTTAAAAAATTGAGAAGGCTTTCTCTAAAACATAAACCACAACTTTTCATGGAGGTCCTACTAAATTTGTACCTGCTGAATTAGACATGTACCGTGTCTAGCGTACCTGGCCGTGTACCACTTCTTATACCAGAACGCGTGAACACTCACATTAATCCACATTTCAGGGCAATATAAATGAAGTGTCCCATGTGTATGTGGGTGTGTTGATATGTAGTGCCTGTTGTGCCTGACCTTTAACCTGAGGAGATGTGAAATATTCATCCCTTTCCAGCTTCAGGCTACTCTCTTCCTGCAGCCCTGTAGGCTCCTGCCATGCCCTCGGGGGGCAAGGTCCTGTATTATAAATGTAAGATTAGAGGTCACTGACAGCGAATCAGAATGCCGTTTTGCCAGCGGGGACCCTGAGGCTTTGCTTTAATGAAAACTCTGTTATATTCAGAGGCCACAAGCTCCTGTTTATAAGTAGAGTTTGCGGATGGTGTAGAGATCAAAAAACTATATATATATTTATATATATCTTTTATATTATTAATGATTACCAAGAATAACTAGTTCTTTTGCAACATGACTCACATAACATCGCTTTTGGGGGTTTTTTTTGGTAATAAAGGTGACATTTTTTCAAAAATCCACGAACGCATGCCTTTAATAAACCAGCGGATGTAATATGGCACTAATGTAATTCAGAGGTATCTTATTGTTTCATTTCAGTGATTTAGATCCTCCATAAGGTCTTTGCCAAAAACAAAATGTAATTGCTAACGATATGAATCATTTTCGGGGTGTGATCTGATGTCCCCATGAGGCCCGCTGTCATTTGTAATACAAAAAGTTCCAGACTTGCCAAATGCAATAAGGGTACCATTTTTACATTTATTGAATTTTTCATCTGTAATAACCCTTATATGTCTTTTTGCGCCTCCCACTAGATTAATGTGAAAAGTGAAGAACACAAAGAGCAATTTGGATCAGAGCTGTCTTAGAGTAACTAAAGTGCACAAAAGAGAGAGGGAAATCTATCATATGAACATTTAAGTCTGACAGTTCCAAAGAAAACTCCCAATCCTCTAAAGGTTTATACTAAATTACAAATGATGTAATGTTACAATAAGTACAGGAGAGCCAAATTTGAATTCCATCAGTTTCGTTTGACTTGTACAGTCAGTCAACATTAACAGTTTCGTCTGCTATAATCCGTCTTTGACTAAACGCCTTGTGAGACCTTTTCCTAGAAGTGAAACAGCAGGATGAATGATCACCATGATCACTGGTCTTTTTCTTCTTTTTCTTCCCGGACTGATCGGGCCACTAAAGCTCTGCTTGCCATTTGGTGGCTCCTCAGCTGGAGAACTGAGGGTCCTGGCTGCCGAGGAGACATTACAGGTCGCTCCGCTTTGACAGGTATCTATAGATGCCATTGACTTTAAATTAAAACGGGGTGTGAGGTAATCAATCATAAGAGTGCACTTTGGACAAAGCTACAGTGTGATGCATGGGCTTCCCCTGCCAGACTTCAGGACAGTGCACTGCGATCAGAGCTAAATTACCCCAGCGACCTGCGCTCCTTCTCCTCTCTCCCGCTGTCCTCCCTTTCAGCACGCTGCCAAACCCTCCCATTTTACACTCCATGGAGCACCACTGTTTTTTATTACCTTACTACACCTCTGGCACAACCACTTCAAAAATGTTGCAGTTTTTACTTTGGAGTATGTTAGAACTAGAAGTGTAGTGCATGTTGGAGTGGAAGTTTATTTCTGTGCCCCAGTAAATTAAAAACCTCCACACCAGCATAGTTCGCATTCAAATCAAAAAGGCAGTCACAAGGTCATCCTTTAACTCAGCACCTTGACATAACGGGTTATGTAATAGTGAGATGAGTCTTACTCCCAGCTCCATCAGATATGGGTAAACACTGGGTAGCCAACAAGGGTGCCAGGAAAACTTGTGTGTATTTCTTTAGCTCCAGGGGTATCTGACAAAACAGCAGTAATTGGACGCCCTGGGATGAAAACATGTTTGTAGAAAATCTACAGATGACCTATGTTATGGTTCAAAAATATTGGAGATGGACACCAGAGGAAAAACCCACAATAACAACAAAACCTCCCCTCCTTATTCTACACCTACAACTGATAAGACTTCTTTTTGTGTTCTCATGTTTCATCTTTTTCTTGCATAATGTCAGATAGTGAGGCAACTGCTCTGAAAATTCCAATCATTTGCATGTTCAGCGAAGTTTCTGATCTAAGTTTACCATTTTTAAATTGCTGAACGTGAAATCATCTTGCTTTCTGGATCTATTTTTACCTTTTCTTTTTAGAGGGTTACTTTACAACAACATCCTGCACCTATGAGGGATATTCTGATTGTTTTTACAGCACTGTGCAAAAGTCTGCGACACCTCTCAATTCTTTATAGTTTGCTAGGAACATGTGGAATAGTTGAAGCAATTTATTGACATCTGTCAAAGATATGTAGAAATATAGGACATAAGGCAAAAACAGAGCTTGTACAATTGTAACGAGCTTGGAAGTCAAACTTTGGTGTGACCACCTTTCTTATTTCTTTAAGTAGTTTTCGGGAACACTTCTCCAGGTTTCTTGAAGGACACTCAAAGCTCTTCTTTGGATGTTGACTGCCTTTTGTTCTGTTTTCTGTCAAGATGATCCCACACTGCTTTAATAATGTCCAGGTCTGGCCTCTGGGGAGTCCGGTCCATGACTGATATTGTTCCACTATGTGTTTTTCTATCCAGGTATGCTTTTACTGCATTAACAGTGTTATACTGATAAATAAAGCTGTTGCCAATGAGTAGCTTTCTAGATGGTATTGCATGGTGGATACAAACTTACAGACTTTTTGGTTCATAATGCCATCAGTTTAATGCATGGCCAAACCATGACAAAGCCTCTGTTGTGGACACTCACTGTTATTCACTGTACCTCTGTAGGTGCATCTCTCAGGTCCTGTGTCAGGTCTTTACTGGATTTTTTCATTTCCTAAAGACATGACTTTCAGATACTGTTCATCTGCTGGTTTTTTTGGTTTTTTTAGTCATGTCAATTCTTCTTTTTTCCCGCACTTGTCCAGTTTCCTCAAAGTTGTTAAGGACATGCTGCACACTGTGCCGAGATATGCCAAGGTTCTAGCTAAGATGGCTTTGAAAATCACCTTGTTGATGCAAAAATTCAATTTTTATTATGTTTGGCATTTTTTGTTGATTCAACTAAAGAAATGGGAACAAATGATGTGTTTTTTTTGACAGGCTGCAAGTAGCAAGGTGCCAATTTAACAAAAATCTAAATGGGTTCTTTTCTAAGTTATCTGCTATGTGAAGACACAACATTAGTTAATCTCTTGAGTTAGCTGCCGTTTAATGCCCAAATGTTCGAGAGGACAGAGTTAAGTGGCTTAACCAACAAAAGAAAATCTTCTAAAAATGAACTGGCTCTTTAGAATCAAGATATGAAAAAAAGAGGGGTGGCTCAAGACTTATCCCTAATACTGCACTCTGTAATATTAGTACTTTTTTGACATACAGGATTTCTTCCAATGTTGTTTGATGCTGTGCTTATACTTTCTGACTGACAAGACTGCACTCATGTCTTATGTAACTGACTGAGTGTGCCTTTGAATACTGACTGCTTAGGGTAAAAATGGCACAAAATATCTGTGGCTAAGCAGGAGGGGTTCTGAAATTCAAAAGCATGGTTTATTTTATCTAAACATCATATAGCTTATAAGTTATGCAGTTTGCATCTATATAGGCAAATGTATGAAAACAGTGTAGTTTGGCTGCACTGCTTTCCCCCCTTCTCTTCAATTTCCCCATTTCTTAATTTCTCTTCCTAAAAAGTTTCACACTAGACAAGGTAACATTGCTCAATTTCATGGTCTAATGAGCTTCTCGTCACATGAGGTATGATACTGGCACACAACAGCATGTCAGCTTAGTTATGGGAAAGGGAAAAATATATATATTTTAGCTAGTTTCTTGTGCCAAATGGTGTGGAAGACTGCCCACGCTAAACAACTACCGAGAAAAATAAACTTTAAAGCTACTCAGAAAATTGTGCTTTTGTGCAGATATGGAAACTGAACCATGAGCTATGTTGAAAAGCTTTACATTTGAGAAAATGTGGAATATCTACATTGTTTCAGCTAACATCCTCGCTTTGAAAATCTCAGTGTATGCTCTTTTTACGGTGCCATTCTCACACGTCACTGTGCACACATATGCTAACTCTCACTGCCAGCAAAGCAAAAGCAAACACTCACGCAAATGATGAAAGGATTCATAATCAGAACTGGTGAACTGAAGAAAAAGCTAATGAGCATATGCACTGGTATAGTGCACCAGCACCATCTTCACTATTTTTCAGCACACGCTCCCTTGAAAAATAATCAACTGCAAACCCGCGTTATGTCTAAATGAAGCTAACATGATTGCCTGTCTCCTGAGATGAATACTTGTGCATTTTCTTAAACCCTGATGGTTGCTGGAAGAAGTACGCCTTCCTCAGTTCCCCTTTTCCTCCATTGTTTGTCAGCTTTAATAAACGGAGATTAGAAGGGCAAGCACACAGTAATATGTAAAACGATATGTTATTTCTTTTGCTTGGACATTTTAGCATTGGATCTAGATTTTTTTTAAACATACACCAGTGACCAGCAGTATACTCAGTCTTTATAAAAATCTACTTTTGACTGACAATGTTACCTCACAAACAATGATAGTACTAGACTTGATTATTGGTAAACAAGTTAAGTGCTTACATTACTCATTATATTACTGTATTACTTTCATTTGCAAACACTGACAGGTGCAGTAAATATTATTCATCATCTTGTTTAAAATGCAGTGTTCTGCTTAGAAACCTTTTTCCCACCACTGCACCTGTACTGCATTGGCAGATGTTTCAAATTAGATCAAATTCGATTTTGTATTTTTCCTGTTGGCAAAACGCTCATAACAGGCGACAGTGTTCTTTACATCACCGACTGAGACAAACTCAAAATAGGGTAAGGCTGCTTGATTTGTATGGCATATTGACTAAATTGGGGGAGTCGGAGTGCTTAGCAGAGTGAAATCAACAGATCAAAAAATATAGTAAAAGATAGGCTTACAAAAAATGCTCAATATTCAGATACTAATCAGCAGAGATGGGCAGTAACGCGTTACATGTAACGCGTTACTGTAATCTGATTACTTTTTTCAAGTAACAAGTAAAGTAAGGGATTACTATTGCAAAAACGGTAATTAGATTACCATTACTTTCCCGTAGGAACGCTGCGTTACTGCGTTACTAAAACCGTGATTTTTTGCGAGAATGTCTCACGACAGTGACGTAAGCGAGTGCGCCGTTAGTGACAACAGCTGTGTGCAGATCAACAATGGATCACATATCGATTGTGGGAGAGAGTATGAGCGTGCAGCGTTTAAAGCGTGGAAGTACTGACCTTACTTTGAGTTTGATTCCATAAAAAGTGACCAAAATGGGAAACTCGCAGAAACTCGCGGATTCTTCAACTGACCGCGGCACACCTGCACCAGGGTAAACCTCCGCCTACCGCAGTCCTGCTTTACAGGTGAAAATAGAGCAACAGGACCGCTGAGTCTTTGACTTTATTTATGTTCTGCTGTGTTTTACTTGCATCTACTTGAAAGACTGAGTGTAAACACAAAAAATATTTTATTTTATGTGCTGGAATGTGTAGAAAATAGGTTTAAATGTTAAACTAATTTATTCAAGTCAGAGAATGTTGCATATAATTAAATTTTTGCTTGATGCATAAAGTTAAAAGATTAAAACTGATAAAACAAGTTAAAAAAAGAGACTTTTCCATTTGATTACATTTTGTATGATGGATTATGTAGAAAAAGTAGAATTGGGCTGAAAGATCTATCGCTTTATCACCTCTTCAGGTTGTAAATCGTGTTTTTAAAAAGTAACTAAGTAACTAAGTAATTAATTACTTTTGAAAATAAGTAATCAGTAAAGTAATGGGATTACTTTTTTGGGGAAGTAATCAGTAATTAGTTACTGATTACTTTTTTCAAGTAACTTGACCAACACTGCTAATCAGTATTACAAATCAGTATCCTATTAGATACTTGCTTCTAACAGTATCACATCCAATAACTTTGTGCAATACTTGCAGACAAGCAGGCACACAGCTTCTCAAAGGACTAGCATCTGAATTAGGTAAAGTTCACAACACTGGACAACGTTTTTATGAGGAATTTTGATAAAACAGCATTAAACAGTTTCCATAACATTAGCATTAACATTAGCTATTAGTGTTTACCCAGTAGCCACTTTAACCTGCCTTACCTGTTATCAAAGAGATAACGGCTAGCAGCTATAGCTAATAATAAAACAGCTGTCCGAGCTAGCAACTGGTAGTTTTTCCCATCTGTAGTTTTAATAGATAGTGTTAATTGTTAAGTAACACAATCTTTTGCGTCTAAAAACATTAGATTTCTCTTAAGTCTAATACTGAATTGAGAAAAGCCTATGGACAACTAGACAGAAACAACAAAAGACTACAATACCAACTATACTTAATCAACAGTGAAAAGCCACGAGAATTGTAACCCTAAAATATTGCTCTCTTTTTTGTTTTTTTGCAATACATCGGTGAACTTAAAAAATAGTGTTGTTGTTATTTATAATGTTGCACGTATTGTTTTAATCTTTTTTTTTAAAGATATCTCTTATTTTTTGTCATTTTCCATGTGGGGATTGTGGGGATCACTATTAAATTGAAGATTCTTGAAAAAGTATCTTGGCAACCCCAAGGTATAAATAAAATATAGAAAATAATAAAGTACTTAAATCAGTTTAAAGTGAATAATATTTAAAATGTAATGACAATGCTTTCAGCATTGAAAGAATACCCTTGGCCATCATCCTTTATTTAGGTCTTGGCTGGTAGTCGATACCTGCAGTACATCAGTGTAATATAACCTGCAGGTGAAAATCAGAGTATTTCCTAGAATAGTGATAACTTTACTTTTGTAATACATTACACTATTAGTGGAGGGCCACCGTACTTGCACATTTCACCAAATAGAGATGTACACTTTTATGGTAAAGCAGGATGTGAATCAAGTTTGCTTTCAAATGCTGGAACCAAGTACCAGGCACTGTTCACACAGCAGGACAAAAACCTTATTTCCCCTGTCTGTGACAATGTTATTGCTTCAATTGCCTATAGTTCCCAAAAGCCCTGACTGGACAAAGAAACAGACAAGATGCCTCCCTCTCTACTCCACACTGTTTGACCTTTCTGCTGATTTAGCATGTCCGTGTGGACAGCGTGCTTTGCTCCAAGAAAGAGACATACATCGCCCGAGTGGACGTTCATGTGCTCTCCAACCCATTCATTCAACGAGAAGAAATTACATTTTCCAATTGTCTGCGGCGATATGATGGAAGTACATTGGGGGCAAAAGGATGTGTGGAGAAACACAATCAGCACAGCACAGAGCCCACAAACATACCATCAAAGTGAATTTCATAGAAATAACATTTTCAAAGCACAATCAGAAACTTTTGACCTTTTGTGCCAGGTTTTGGAGGTTTGGGAAGTCTGGGTGTGTGCGCTAGGAGTTTGATCCTTGCTTTGTTTGTCATCCTCGAAGTTTCACATTTTTCCCTGGGGGCACAACATGGCTGCATTAATTACAGCTTTAATTGGGAAATATACAAGTATACTAAGTTATAAATATCTTAAATGCGCAGCAAATCTCTGCAGGGACAATATGTCCTCCTAGGAACATTATGCTGTAAACAAAGAAAAAAGAAACATTTAGATAAAAAAAGGAACATAATTTCCCCTTATTGTCTATATCTGGGAGCGCTAACATTCTTGAAGTATTCAACACTTACAAGACATAAATGTCGTACCTTTGGGAATTGGATTCTAGGCTTCTGGGGATTGCGTCGTAATTTTGTCATCTCATTATTGTCTATTTGCCAGTCTCATTTGATTTTTAGTCTGCACTGTAAAAATGTGCTATGATTAAAATATAGTTTGATTACAAATTATGATCCAATTTACTGGCTAAAAGGGATTTGGGATATGTAACCAAAAACTTAATTAGGAAAATTCCTCAAAAAAGTGGCAAAATGTAATTAACAGCTGTTGGACAATCGCAATTCAGCTGGAATTATTGGCAAGTCCACCAAGGACAAAAAGACTGGCGTCTAATTAGCTGAAATAGCAAGTCCTGTAGTCTTACCTGTGAAAGGAAGGGAAGTTCTGTTAAAATAACATGGAGCGAATGGCCTTGGAAGACTTCATGGGGATCGGAAGCTGTCACCTTCTCCACTGCTCACAATTTCAAATTCATAGTAATAGTAATAACTGCCACATATATGGGGCACAATTCAACATTGTTATTGTATATAGCTATTGTAATAATTATACAATACAAACTTCCATCCTTTCAGTAACAAGGCTGGTTGGGTTTTGTGAGTGACATAGAAACTTTGGTGTATGTACTGTCTTTCCAAGTACAGCTGAGCTTCAGTACTGATTTCATTCAAAACTAACAAACTACCAAACAATATTGGCCAGGACACCTAGGCAGAATCTAAATTGTTCACAAATCATAAATGGAAAACAGACAGTGGCGCTGTCCTTGGTACTGAAGTAGTTCCTCTCAATACTACTGTAATACATTTGGAAGTTGTTAAGTTTCAAAATATGGTTTGCAATTGGGATAGAGTTCTAAAAATTGGCATTACTGATGCAAACTGTCTTCAGTACCTCAGAGAAGTCTTAAAGACACATGAAAAAGTGTATCACCCATGTGCGCACACTTTTTTTTCCAGTGGTTTCAGATTACTCAGCCTATCAACAAGCCAAAATATGCAGCAGTGCAGCAGCAAAGAGAGGGATGAAGAAGACTAGTAGCAACTAAATATGGCTGTAAACAAATTGGCTTTACTGAGGAAAGAAATACCGTTAACACATTTGTGAGCACTCGAGAATGCATTCAGTGGATTACAGTGACTACTCCTGAATGTGTAAACATAGCTTTTGTTTGTTTGCAGGAAAATTAAACTGGCCACCTTTAAGAGGCACAATGTTCATTCCAAGAAGTGTGGCATGGTTGGATTTCCTCCTTTATGTCTGTGTGACCGTTCATTCATCCTGTATTGTATGCGGTCATATTGCGGTTACCTTTTACCTGATCCTACTCTATATGCAATTTGGCTGCCTAGTTCCTTTATGCATTGAGCTCCAGAATTTGAATAGTAGCAGAGTTCAAACTTGGAAAGCAGTGATATAAAATTTTAATTCATTCTTTATCAACGTGTTGGAGTGCAAGCTCGGCCTTGTGTTTTGTCCAAATAGCTTTTAAAACTGATAACGAGGTTGCATTGTTTAGCAGTATTTAGCTAATCTGTAGCAGATGGTGTGGATATTGCATTGCGACAGTGCTTTTTAACTCATGTTTCGGTGTTAGCAGCTGAGCAGTAAGCTGTTACACAGTGTTTCCTCTGGCGAAAGCCTAAAAAATTAATAATCAGCTGTTGCTGGATGTCGTGCTCTACATTTAATACCTTATGATTTTAGAGATTTAGAGTTAAATTGAAAGGTGGCTTAATACAGTGGCATGACATCATGCCTGCTGCATTTGAGTGTTTTACTGAATGAAGCAACTCCCTTTGCTGCAGTTATAATGCTTCTAAACATAGAGGTAATATGGTCCCTAGGATGAGAGATCAGTAACTCGTTGTGAATAAACCTGTCAATCTCTCATGGCACAAGCTAGTTGTTGTATCGCTTCTTTGCTGTCTGTCTGTGGTCATCTCACTCGCCCCATTCACGTCTTTGATTACTGTCCCCACCACTCTATTGCCTTTGTTGCCCCCCCAATTCGTCACGTTATCTCCCACCCATCCTTTTTCTTCCTTAACTTTTCGCTCTCTTTCTCATTCTCCACGCTTCCCTTGCTCTCACTTTATCGTAACCCCTCCATCTCCTCCTCCTCCTTTGCCCCGGTCTCATCAGGCAAACACAGAGAGTGATGCGCAAGCACCATCCCTCACATCTCCAATGAGTACCTTGTTATCATCTTGTCCCCACAGCGGCTTTCTGTCTGGCTCCGTCTCAGCTTGGATTCCGTCACTAATGGGACCGCATCATTTTCGACAGCTGCAATTCGTCAGTGTTGACAAACAAAGATGCGGTGCAGCTATGCGAACACAGCTCAAAGGGATTGTAGACTAATGCCTCAGTCTGATTTACACATTTACAAAGGGTATTTTTTTAAAAACAACATTCCTCTTTTTCCACATGACCTGTAAAGATCATATGCATTTATATTGCCTGTACTTTTTTAATTAAAGTAATGTCAGCCATGATCTCTGTGCCAGAGAAAATAATGCATGAAATATTAATTAGACCTCAGAGTGTAGTGGCATCAGACAGTTAGTCGTCAGTGTGCTCTATATGTATGAGCCTTAGATGTTTCAATGTGGCGCCTCAGGCTCTTCGCATCTGTTAAATAGGAGCTAAATGAAACTTCATGAAAGCCTAAACAAGTTTGCCTCCATCTCTCAGCCCACTAATCGTCTCCACTGGGCCCTGCAGGGCAACAAGAAAGACTCTCAGACTTTGTATGCCAGTTGACCGCATCTCTAACTAAATGTACTTGTTTTTGTGAGTGTTGCTTTCATCTCTCTCTTATGTTCCAAAATCAAATCCACTGCACAAACAACAGTCTCTGTTTTTTCTGTTTGTTTGTTTCAGCTATTTAATTATGTTTGAAAAAAAGAAAAGCTACTCAAGGTTATTTTGTAAGATCAATGCATAGCCTGTATTAAAGTTCACATTTGTTTTCAGATATTTTAAAACACAATGCAGCAATACTAGCTACAATTTAAATTTAGCTGAGATTCCTTTCACCAGAGTGGCTGTAAAGAAATCCCTCTCTAATGTGAATTTGTATTCAAGTGAGAAAATGTTCAAAAATCTTTGGTTTCTGCCATTTTTTTTTATAACGAGGAGCACTTTTTTCTATGACACCTATCAATCTATGACTTGTGTCTATGTAACACACATCAGAAGTAACGACACTCTTTAAAGGAGCCTGAATTTAAGTGCATGCCAATACTACAGGATTGTTTGGTCTGTGATTTTTAGGTGATTGCTTGGCCACATTGTGTCATATTATATCATGACATCATAATATATTATAACATGATGTTATATTAAAGTGATAGAATGCTTTTATAAGGTGCTTTAGGGGCATAAACTCTACAAATGGACAATTTTGGTAGGTGGCTATGAGGTAACCAAATGATGATATAATATATCATGCCTAATTCATGTTTTATGGATATGAATTTGATGTTATTGTTATGAAATTAAAATGATACAATGATTTTTAAAATGTGATACAGATAAGAACCTTCAGGGACCCAGGATGTATCTGTGTGCCAAGTTTGATTTGCTTAGATTGGAAGAGTTTGCAGACAAAGAGACAGAGATTTTATATGCAGTTGTGTCTTTTGATCCAGTTTGTCTCAAAGATGAAGAGTTTATCTATATTTTATTATTCTTGCCATTAGATGTCAATTTGTATGTTATCTCTTAGATTGGATCTGCTGGAGAAAGGGATCCCCTCATGGTCATTATGGAAAGAGGGTTTACTGTAGAGAAACCACAGATTTTTTCAACATATCTAAGGACATCTGAATATAGTTTTTGGACAGACTTGCACAAATTGAAACCCAGAGTGCAAAATCCCTTTCTCTCCTCCAGACAGGTCGAAAGCCTGACTTGTTGAAAATTTTTGAACATTTTAAAATAGCCTTAAAGGTCAGACTGGCCAGGATGGTAGCACGAGTCAGAGCAAACATTTTAATTTCCTGTTGGTGGACATTAGGCAGCTCATGCAGCGAACTGAGGAGAGCTGTGTGCTGAGGCTTATCGTGTTTGAAGAGAGGCAGGTACACTGATCTGTGTTAATAATGTGGTGGTAAGAGCCATTCATCCAGCCAGCGGTTATGGCCTGCCAGTGTATTACCAGTGACATCACAGATCAGGCTGCATTTGGCTCCGCTTGGCCTGCTCTTATTAGAATAGACATCCTGCAGGAGACCCTTCTGGTCACATACACACTGCCCTTTATAGTATGGTCAAAGAGCATCAGTGAAAGCCTTACAGACAATTCTTTGTAGCTGTTATCAGATAACAGTCAGTATAATTAAATGTTTGGTATGTAGATTAGGCTTGCTTCAAATGGCTGTCTCTGGTAGCATAAAAACCAAGAGGGAAATGTGCGAACAGTCTAAGGAAAGATAGAAATATTCCCTTCGATATGTTTTGATTTATGCTTCGCAGTTGAGAAAACTCCCTCTCATTTTCATTGAATGTTTTGATTGAATGATTTTTAACCACACTGTATTTTGGCCTGTTTATGCTTTAGTCATGGGATCGTGGGCTCATCTGTAATCTTATTTTAGTCAGGCATTGCAGGAAAATTTTAATTTATAGCTGGCTGGAAAAAAAATCTCTGAGTTTCTTGGAGTCTGAACAGAGCCAGCATGTTAAATATTTCAATAAACAAGTAGATTTTTAATATTTTATGGGCAGAACGATTGATATGAACTGAAACTGCTTTATGAAACATTAAAGGACCTGTGTCCATCTCAAGTATTCAGATTTGCATGGCTTTCTCAGAGCACTGCCAGTGCCATGGCCTTCTTTAGCTGCATTTAAGCCAGGACGCTGGAGAAATACATGCAGCGCTCTTGTGATTGTTAGCGCATTCATACATCATGGGAGGAGAAGAATTTGCTTAACAGGAATCTGTTCTCTCTCCCAGGCATTCTCCTTCTTTATCTCACTCCAAAACTCCTCTGATATGCGTTTCTCGCCCAACGCTGCTCTCTTTCACTGGGGTGAATACAGAAGAATAACACTGCATAAAATTTCAAAGGGTGAACAAAACACATCCAAAAGCGTGGGATGTGGCCAAGTGGAAAAAAAAATTCTCTGCAGGGTTAGGGAGTAGAAGGAGAGGGGTTTATCTTGTGTACTACCACATCTGTGCCTTTCCACAGAGAGTCAGCTTGTGAATTTTGGCTTGCTGCGTGTACTGCAGTACTGATTCACTCAGATAAAACAAGGTCTTCGCAAATGTGCAAATCCCAAACTTAATTACTATGAACCAAAATGGAAATGAACTCAATTATGAAGATATTGCCACATATTTACCTGTCAGTCTTTTTTGTATCTAATTAAATTCATTTCTTTGTTTTTTGCCACTGTTTCCCTACTTTATTTCCTTAGTAAATGGCACTAAAAATATGAGAAGATACACTCAGGGAAAAAAATTAAGTTATTTTGTTAACAGAATTTTATTGCACATACAAAGTTGTTTGTAAATTAATGTAAATATTTATTTTCATTTACAAAGTTATCTTTGTTGATACATTCAAGATAATTTGACCTGCAGTCTTTTATTACTGGTGTACTACTCATGATGATTAGTGAAAAATATACTTTGGAGGGCTCCCCAAATATTATTATGTTGTTGACTAGTTGCAGCAGTCATTATTTTATTTTTATTTTATTTTTATTTTTTTTTTACTTTTCATCAACCTGAGAAAAATGACAACATATTGAGCTGAGATTCTCTCCTGAGAATATTCTACTGGACTCCACATGCTCTTATTTTGAAATTCTAGTCACCCTTGCTTTCCTCTTGCTTTTTTTTACTCTGGAGATTTGGTGGATAATCTGCATAACACATATTAAATTGTGTTTGTTTATAAATAATCAATATTCATATGTATCATGTTGAAAAAACAATCTTGATATTTGTAAATTAAAAAAATTACACTTATTAATCATGTAAATTCCCTGCACCTGTCATAGACATCCGCATGACGTCCAAAAAAATTACCCAGTCAAAAGTGAAAATGTTGACCATCATATTGATGTCCAAATTGTGGACCTAGTCTGGATGTTTCATAGAATTGGTCGTGGACCCACGGACCCAATATAGAGATGATCTGCATGTTTATCTGACCTCCAATGTTTAGTGGGATTGGACAGTCAGCTGTTTTTGTCACTCCGTCATTTATTTGTCACACACTAAGCAATTAACTTATTTGCAAATGAGCAGCTTGTGAACAGTACTGTTTAGTTTGGACACTGCTACCTCCACAAACTGAAACAGAGTCTGTGGAAAATAATGGCGTGTCAGTCTGTGGCCTCAGTTTGAAATACTTGCCTAAAGTTGATTCAACCTGCAACCTTGCTTCTTTTGTGTGAAAAAGGATAATGCATGATTATGGCCAAAATGGTTATAATGAATAATAAAAGTTCATAGCAAGGTACTCAACAGCTGGGAGATCCCTCTCTGGTTCGCTTCTGTGCTATATTTTGCATATAATGCAGGTAATTTTACTTTGAAAAAATATCACAAGGGGATAGCATAGGGTTTTTTCCTGTTTTTTCCTGAAGCCTTCATTACTCAACATTTTTAATGGAAATATATCTTTGGCCAAATGGTGATTTTGGTCCATCTCTGTGAGCTGGTCTGATATGCTGAGGTGCTGTGCAGGCTTAGTTTTATCGACGTCTGAGTTGATGCTGGAGGACTGACGTTATCAAACACTTGACTGTGTTTCTTGGCCTTTGTGCATTCGTCATATTGCTGTTAGCGATGGTAAGGAACATCATCATCAGGTGGTGTGGGACTGCTTTTGCATTTTGTTTCATAAGTGAAATTTATGATTGAGATTAAAATGTGATTATTGTACAGCCCTATTGTGAAGCATATGTTCGTTTTGGCTGTCATTGCTAAGTGAGCCAGGTTCGTTATTTTTTCTTTTTTCATTTGTGGCCTGGGGCTGTGGTATTATACATGCTCACACTGAGTTAACTGTGACACATTGAACAGAACAGAATCAAAAAATGTATATTTATGAGTTACACCTGTGTTAGTGGGAGTAAACTGTTAATATCTTATAGCAGATGCCGTAGACGGCACTGGTACAACAAGTCAGTATGACTTCTTCTTTAGAAAGATAAGTTCTGATTATCTACTAGCTTTCAGAATTAATAGTTCATTCAAAGTGTGTCCTGAGACGCTCTACCAGTTTGCATTTATATTGTTTCTACAGTAAGTCTGGATGACATGTGGTGGCTGAATATTGCTAATTTAGGTTATGATACCACTTGTAATGGAGAATTATGCATGGTAAGGACCTTTCTTTCCAGGCATAATTCATATATGATGAAAAAAATTGTCTGAGGATTTATTGATTTATCTTCCATAAAAGGTAAAACTACCAAAAAGAAATAAATGAAAATGAATGAAGGCAGGAAAGTTTAAAAATATGGTTGAATTCATATGGAATAGCCTTTCTTATTATGTGAATGTCAATCACAACACAAAACTCAGAAACAACTGGAGATGTCACAATGCTTTATTATAATGCTTTTAATATTTTCTTCCTGTTTACTTCTTGCACTGGTAAAGTATGTTGACCCTGAGAATGTCGATGTCAGACATGCCAACAATCTGGCCGATGGGAACATTGGGATCGGGGATGGGAGTTAATGTTTCTGACTGTGGAGTAATTCCGAACGCAGTCCTATAATTAGGAAGAATTGCAAGAGGCGATTAAACAGAATTTGTTTCTGTGCAACACAATTACACTTAGTACATTTGACTTCAGATTGTGTTTTTGTTCAGGCTTACCTTCCATAGTGCATGACAGAGGAGTAATCATATCTAGTGTTGAGATTATCGGTGTCCATCTTGTCAAAATTGTTGAAATAACCTGTGGGAGAAAGACAAATAAATTAAAAAGACCAAGCATCAGAACAGTCTTATTTCAATTAGTCATCATTGAGGCTTTGAGATTTTTACCTTTTATGATGTTTTGCCAGTTGACTCTGATGTACTGGTCGCGGTCGCTTCGAGTGTGTTCATGGTAGAAACCAAGTGCATGCAGCAACTCATGCTGGATGATACCATGCTGGACACAGCCAAACCTCTGCAGTGACACCACCTGCTTGTCTCCAACACGACCCAGCAAAGAGAAACAGCTAAAAATGTAAACAGTACAAGAAGCCAGAGATGATCGTCAGAGGAAGACAGCTGACATTAGTCTGATGTTTAACATGTATCGAGTGAAAGTTTGAACAACTAAGGAAAAAAAAGTTGAACTGAAAAAGTAACTTTCCACTGTTTGACAAACATGGCAATACAGTTTAAAATTGTTTTTAAAGTTTTTAGTGTTACACCAAATTGTATATTACTCTTTTACGCTGTGCCTGACTCTGCACGGATCGGCTGGTTTGTGCCTCTTCCTTACTTTTGTTACAAATGCTGATATAACATATTGGCAAATAGCTAATACTACAAAGTTATGTTTAGAATTGCCATAAATGTTCACAATATTTGTTTCTTCTACCAATATGCATTATGCAGTAGCTGTAAAAATGAAGGGATTATTTATGTAAAGTTTCAAGTCTGATGTAAGAACAGTAATTTATCCTAAATTTAGACACAGTGTATCTATTTTTATTTAGCTGAAACCACAGTGATTGCTAACCTCAACCAGATGGTTTTATTGCTTAACAAGCCAAAGTGTGGGACTGTATGAGAACTCTCATCTGGTAATGAAACTGTTCCCAACTTTACAACATCTCCTTTACACAAATTATTTAAATGAACATACTTAAAAAAATAAATTATTTACTGTTTGTTTTTTCAATTTCACTGCATATGCAGTCATTTTCTGTGATTTCCATGCAGTGTATTTTGTTTCAAGTAGTGCTGTAGTAAATAACTTACCCATATTTTGGTTCAATACTTAGGTACGCGGTCTCTGACGTCCATGGAATGAAGCGAACACAGGTTGCTGTTTCAAAGCCCTTCATGGCATCTAAAATGGTCTTCTTCTCACCATTATCTACAGTTGTGAATAACTTAATCAGTGACGTAAGTGTTTTACTAGATGAATGTTTGTGCTGTAACATGCACCACAGTTAAACCCACCATATTTATCACTTAGAATGTAAGGAACGTCAACAGTCCCAGATGTGAGAGACTTTGGCCATCGACAGGAGTATTGCTTATTTGCGCACTTCAAAGCATTTCTGGTTCTTGGAATGAGTATGTCTCCTTCCACCAGAAAATCTGTAGATCCTATTGAAATAATGATAGAATGACTTTTCATTCTATCATTTGACACTGATAATGAGACAAGGTATTCCCCCCCCTCTTGTAATATAATGACTAAAGGCTCACCATTGTTCATTCTGAGGATGGTTGTGGTAATGTCCTCCCCAGAGATCTCTATGAATGCAAGAAAATCAGAAGTCATACAGCTTTGTTGTTACAATGAGAAAAGTGACAATGTGACACAGTTAGTTATACAGAGCTGCAAAGAGATGAACCAAGATTTGTTCATTTACCATTCTGACCAGCATGATCCTGTGAACAGAAGATAGAAACAAATTTCACTTGTATTGTAATTAATGTTGTTGGATTTAATGTGTTGAATGCTACGTTACAGATAAAGATAATCACCAATGTTATGGGAGATGCATCATGTGGTAAATGCAGTATTAACAAGCAATTCTACTTTTTAATTAATTAATTACATGGTCATGATGAGCATTACAGAGGCCCAGAAGCAGCAGCAGAAGAAGAGAAACTGTTGTTGTCAGGTCCATTTTGGTCCAAAGATGCTGATCGTCAAGGTGTCACTTCAGGAACTTCACTTGTCTTCCAACGAAGTGATGCTAAAACCCAGTCGGGGATGAACTTATATGCAAGGTGTCCAGGTGTGTCTGTGTACCGAGATTAGTGATAGGGGTTCAGAAGGCTTTGCCTTAGACACATAGCTGCCCTGTCCAGCATTTCCCACTGTTTCCACACTAATACTTTTATTCTGGGGGGATTAGAGTGACCACAGGCTGGTGTCAACTTGCTTAGCATAAGGCTTTTTTAACCAGCAGGAGATTGTCTTGGGAGATGTGACCCTGCCCCAAAGCATTATCTTAAAAATAACAAATATAACAGTGGAATCATGCAATGTAAAGAGTTTGCAGGCGTTGCCTTTAAGTAGTATTTTTTTAAACCATTAATAACCTGATTGCAAACAGGCTGGGGTATGTTTGTGTAGAAGTCGCACTACATAGACAATTGAAGAGCGTCTGTGAGTCAGGGGATGTCAGGATTGTGTAGTTGTTCACCACCTTCAACAGAAGCTGAAATGGGTTTTGATCTCTATCTTCTTTTGCAGCAAAAATATATTCCAGAGAATAATTTTTATGATAGTTGCACCGCAGTTTTAAACAAATATTTTAGTAAGTTTTAAAAATAGTATTTAGAGATCAGTTCAACTAAAATGTGCAGCTTTTGACAGATTAACATGAAAATAGAACCACTATTATAATGTTAATAGAAATATGGTGCAGTGAAAGGTGTGCTGTTTTTTTTTGTAGAGGGGGAGATGTACTGCAGCTTAGGGATGTTAAACTCATTTCACATTGGGACAAGTGAAATTCATCTTTCTGTCGGTGTAAAGAACGTATTTAAACCTCAAGATACTTTAATATAACAAAAAGCAGTTTCATTTTTTTTTCTTAATGATAAGCAAATGCTGCTGTTGTTAATGAACGAAATCTGTTTTCAGAGTCTTTGGGCTAAAATCATAAGAAACAAAAGTGTAAAATTACAGAAAAAGTCCTGGTAGCTCATTGGCCAGATTGTCCTTTCATCATAAAGCAGAATGTTTTTGTTAATTCCCAGAAAAGGTCCTATTTAATTTATGTATTTATTTTGTCAAAAAAACAAATCAAAACAAGCAAAAAAAACCCAGACATTTATTTTGTCATCTGTGAAAAAAACAGGACCTTTTCGGAACTTTACTTCATTACTTTGCTCCATAAGAAGGGAGGTCTTTATCATTAGGACAAGCTGTAAAATTTAGGAAAATACAGCCCAAAGTTTATGTCCTTCTTCACATTTTCCAAAGGCAGAGGGCTTACTATTGGTCCAGTACCTTATATTTGACACCTCTACTGTAGATGAATACTGAGTAACATCCGCTGTGGTTAGTTGAGCTCTCTGAAAACATATTTATTTGTTTTGTGGGCAGCACAGTGGTGCAGTGGTAAGCACTGTAGTCTCACAGCAAGAAGATCCTGTGTTTGAATCTGTTGGGTGGCTGGGGCCTCTCTGCGTGAACTTTAAACATTATCCCTGTGCCTAAATGCCAGGTATGAAGACTTTCTCCCACAGTCCAAAGGTGTGCATGTGAGGCCACTTGGTAATTTTAAACAGGATGTGGGTGTGAATATCAGTGTGAACGGTTGTCTTACACTGTGTGTTAGGCCTCTAATAGAAATCAGTTCCCATAGAATCATACATCAAAATGTCCAGTGTTATACCAGCAAAAGCGGAACCACAGGTCTTTATGTCTAATGCCTTCGGCTGCAACAAACAATTCATAACTCACCCATTTAAGCTCTATTAAAGTTTGCAATTTGATAGGGAGAAGCTAACACAGGCAGTTGTAGCTGCATGCTAGTAAGTGCTAGACATCACATCAGCTGAATCCGAATCACTAGCTTAAACCTTGCAGTTATCAGGAAAACAAACTTGTTCAAAAACATGAGAAAATATTTGAACATGGCTTATTCAACTTACTCAACTTAGGTAAATGAATGTTTTCTTCTTTTTGTTCATCAACAGCATTTCCAGGCACTATTATAGGAGCTACAGTAAAAATAAAAATAAATATAATTTCATAATTTTGATATCAAAAGGTAACAAAGGTATTGGTGCATGGTTTATTGTACAGCCCATCCAAGAAGTCTGAGACATATAATCTGGGAAATTCTTGCATTTTATTTTTTGGTTACTTTCCGGTAATTGCCGGTTTCTTAGATGACTAAACAAAACAAAACAGAAAAAAAGAAGCTGATGACCAAAACAGCAAAAGTGAAAATTCAAGTTAGTTTCCAAACCAACACATTGGTTATCATCATGCATTTGAATAAACCAAGCATATTTTTCATTAATCTGTTAATTCTATAGTAATAGATAGTTAACAGGTTGAATAGGTTTGATTTATAAACAGCACAGGACAGCTTCATCTTAACTAGTGACAAGTCAGTGTTTTCTAAATTTTGAGGAAAATAAAAAGAATGAAAAGCAGCTGTACAGAAAGCAAACGTCTGATGTAATTAAATAAGCCACATTACATATTAACTGGAGAGGATTGCATTTGTATACGTTTTACACAGGTTTTGGTACAATATACAGCATCAGAATAGAAGTGAAACTCTTATTTGACTGAGCAATCAATTGCCAGTCAAGAAAAAATGAATCAATTCTCTTGATTTCGCTTCTCCAGTGTAAGAAAAGTGTTTTCTTGATTTTGGTTTTACATTATTCCAAAAACAGATTCTGAACTCCAATTTAGACCGGAGGAATTTAAACATGTTTTTCTTCCAGTTTATTGACAAATGCAACAGTCCATGGATCCAGCTCTAAATAATAAGTCAATTTTTTTTTTTTTTTCACTTTGACTTCATCATTTCTGGGAGGTGTAGTAGTAAATGGAAGAAGTGGACAAAAAGAGAACTTCTGGCACCTTGTTCCTGAACACCAAACAGCAGTGATGACATATCCAAGCCCAACACTGATGTGGTCCTGTGCTGTACATCACAATGATGTGACATTTATTATCAGTGGGGAAAAATTACACTGTGTGTGTTAGAGAGAAATGGTGCTGCAAACTCTGGCATCTGTTTATGTGTACTTCAAATTCAACGTATTTGTATATTTTCCAATGTTTGCATGAAGCATTTTGAACATATATAAGTACTTTTCTGTGTATATGTGCCACCTGGATATCAATGCCTGTCCACTTCGGGGGATCTACCTAGGTACACAGGTAATCCAATTTGATCTTTTACTTCACACATCTGCACTTGGCAGAGAATAACCTTTAGAAAACGTAAGCTTTAAGACTTTTCCAGCATCACATTTAGCTTTATTCATTTCCCATAAGAAGTCAAACTAGCAAAATAAAATAAATTCAACCAAGTTTAACAATATGTGATATGGAATAGCCTTTCTTATTATGTGAATGTCAATCACAACACAAAACTCAGAAACAACTGGAGATGTCACAATGCTTTATTATAATGCTTTTAATATTTTCTTCCTGTTTAGTTCTTGCACTGGTAAAGTATGTTGACCCTGAGAATGTCGATGTCAGACATGCCAACAATCTGGCCGATGGGAACGTTGGGATCGGGGATGGGAGTTAATGTTTCTGACTGTGGAGTAATTCCGAACGCAGTCCTATAATTAGGAAGAATTGCAAGAGGCGATTAAACAGAATTTGTTTCTGTGCAACACAATTACACTTAGTACATTTGACTTCAGATTGTGTTTTTGTTCAGGCTTACCTTCCATAGTGCATGACAGAGGAGTAATCATATCTAGTGTTGAGATTATCGGTGTCCATCTTGTCAAAATTGTTGAAAAAATCTGTGGGAGAAAGACAAATAAATTAAAAAGACCAAGCATCAGAACAGTCTTATTTCAATTAGTCATCATTGAGGCTTTGAGAGTTTTACATTTTATGATGTTTTGCCAGTTGACTCTGATGTACTGGTCGCGGTCGCTTCGAGTGTGTTCATGGTAGAAACCAAGTGCATGCAGCAACTCATGCTGGATGATACCATGCTGGACACAGCCAAACCTCTGCAGTGACACCACCTGCTTGTCTCCAACACGACCCAGCAAAGAGAAACAGCTAAAAATGTAAACAGTATAAGAAGCCAGAGATGATCGTCAGAGGAAGACAGCTGACATTAGTCTGATGTTTAACATGTATCGAGTGAAACTTTGACCAAATCTGATCTGATAGTTAAATGAAACTGTTCCCAACTTTACAACATCTCCTTTACACAAATTATTTAAATGAACATACTTAAGAAAATAAATTATTTACTGTTTGTTTTTTCACTGCATATGCAGTCATTTTCTGTGATTTCCATGCAGTGTATTTTGTTTCAAGTAGTGCTGTAGTAAATAACTTACCCATATTTTGGTTCAATACTTAGGTACGCGGTCTCTGTTCTGCGTGGAATGAAGCGAACACAGGTTGCTGTTTCAAAGCCCTTCATGGCATCTAAAATGGTCTTCTTCTCACCATTATCTACAGTTGTGAATAACTTAATCAGTGACGTAAGTGTTTCACTAGATGAATGTTTGTGCTGTAACATGCACCACAGTTAAACCCACCATATTTATCACTTAGAATGTAAGGAACGTCAACAGTCCCAGATGTGAGAGACTTTGGCCATCGACAGGAGTATTGCTTATTTGCGCACTTCAAAGCATTTCTGGTTCTTGGAATGAGTATGTCTCCTTCCACCAGAAAATCTGTAGATCCTATTGAAATAATGATAGAGTGACTTTTCAACCAAGTGCTGTTTTTCTCTAAAAAGTAAGTTACTTTACTCAACATAGAAATTTGACACTGATAATGAGAAAAGGTATTGCCCCCCCCCCCCCCCCCCTCCCCCCCCCCCCCCTTGTAATATAATGACTAAAGACTCACCATTGTTCATTCTGAGGATGGTTGTGGTAATGTCCTCCCCAGAGATCTCTATGAATGCAAGAAAATCAGAAGTCATACTACGTTGTTGTTACAGTGAGAAAAGTGACAATATGACACAGTTAGTTATACAGAGCTCAAAATTTGTTAACCCAGATTTGTTCACTTACCATTCTGACCAGCATGATCCTGTGAACAGGAGATGGAAACAAATTTCACTTGTATTGTAATTAATGTTGTTGTATTTAATGTGTTGAATGCTACGTTACAGATAAAGATAATCACCAATGTTATGGGAGATGCATCATGTGGTAAATGCAGTATTAACAAGCAATTTTACTTTTTAATTAATTAATTACATGGTCATGATGAGCATTACAGAGGCCCAGAAGCAGCAGCAGCAGAAGAGAAACTCTTGTTGTAAGGTCCATGTTGGTCTTGATGTGCCAGTGGTGAAGGTGTCAATTGAGAGACTTCACTTGTCTTCCAATGAAGTGATGCTAAAACCCAGTCAGGTGTGAGCTTATATGCAAGGTGTCCAGGTGTGTCTGTGTACAGAGATTAATGGTAGGGGTTCAGAAGGCTTTGCCTTAGACACATAGCTGCCCTGTCCAGTATTTCCCACTGTTTCCACACTGATAATTTTATTCTGGGGGGATTATAGTGACCACAGGCTGGTGTCGACTTGCTTAGCATAAGGCTTTTTTAACCAGCAGGAGATTGTCTTGGGAAAATACAGCCCAAAGTTTATGCCCCAAAGCAATATCTGAAAAATGACAAATATAACAGTGGATTCATACAATGTAAACACTTTGAAGGCGCTGCCTTTACGTTTTTTAAACCTTTAATAACCTGGCTGCAAACAGGCTGCGGTGTGTGTGTTTAGAAGTAGAGCTACTAGTAGAGCGTCTGTGAGTCAGGTAAAGTCTTTACCTGTACTTGTTCACCACCTTCAACAGAAGCTGAATTGCATTTTGATCTCTATCTTCTTTTGCAGCAATAATATATTCCAGAGAATAATTTATAATAATAAATGTATGACAGTTACACCCCTGATTTGATAAATGTTTTCGTAAGTTTTAAGAACAGTAATTACACATCAGTTTGACTAAAATGTGCGCTTTTTGACAGATTGGTTAATGTTAATGGGAATATAGAACTGTAAAAAGTGCATTGTTTATGCTGCAGAGGGAGAGATATACTGGACATGAATGCTTAGTAACATCAGCCGTGGGAGGTTGAGCTCTATGAAAACATATATATTTGTCTTGTAGGCAGCACAGTGGTGCAATGTTGAGCATTGCAGCCTCCCGGCAAAACGATCCTGTGTTTACATCTGTTGGCTTTGCTGGGCCTTTCTGTGTGAAGTTTACATGTTCTCACTTACATGTGCCTAAATGCCAGGTATTAAGAGTTCCTCCCACAGTTGAAAGGCATGCATGTTATGTCACCTGGTGATTCCTGTCCCAAACGGTCATGGCAGATATCCATGTTATTCCTGGTAAAAGGGATTTTTTGTTTCCACTCTCACCAGTGCTCTTGCTCATAGGGGGTCATGTGATTGTTGGGGTTTTCTCTTTTTTCTCTTTATTTTTGTTTACCTTACAATATAAAGCAGCCAATGTTTTTGTGATTTAGCGCAATATAAATATAGTTGAATTGAGTTGAATTGAATTTAAAAAGGCTATGGCTGAGAATATCAGTGGGAATGGTTGTCTGTCATTCTGTGTTAGCCCTGTGAGAAGTGATCTGTCCAGAGTATACCCCACCTTTTGGCCTGTGACAGCCATCATGCCCCAATTGAGAAAGCAGTTAAGACAATGCATGGATGAGCATTTATTTGCTGGTTCAGGTTCTTCTATTTACACTTCAAGAAAAATCTTGGTTATACCATCTTCTAATATCACTATTTCTTAGATTAATTGTATGAATTTTGAGTAAAGGCAATCAAGTGTAATTTTGAAATAAAAACCATGATTATTACTTGATTTCTGTTTGCTGAGGAAACAGAAATCAGATGATTATTGCTTTAGTTTGGAGCTACATTGCTGTAACCACCTACGATGCAGTTTTTTTCCTTCCACACAGAACACCCTATTTATGCCAAAAGAGCAGCTCATTTTACTGCTGGTATCAGAACAAAGCTCCTTTTTGTTTTAACCCCCTATGAGGTTGATCACTAATAACTTAAGTGCTACACATTCCATCAGTCCATTTCATAATAAAATGCACATTTGCTTTTTTATTTTATTCTGGCTGTAACTGGTTGTTGTGTTAAAATGTGTTGTTTCAAATAATATCATTTCTTCAATTACTCGCTATAATTTCCTGTATTCATTAATCAAGCTCTTCTGGCACAACAGTGATTATCTCATGAAGTCTGGGCCTTGTTTATTAGACTACAATGAGCAAAAAAAACTATTTTCTAAAACCTCAGAATGCAGAAATGAATTGTTTAGCGCAAGAGTATTTACATTTATTAAATCCTCACTAATAGATCATCATCCTCCAGACTGTTGTTTACAGGAAAGAAGAGGTACTGTCTAGCTTTCTGGCGCCATAAACCGTTTCAGGGTCTGATTTTGCATGACAGGACTGGCGCTTTTGAAGAGATTCCATCACAGCAACCTTTAAATGACGTGGTCCTCTGCTGTACATCACAATAATGTGGCATTTATTATCAGTGAGGGAAAATTACACGGTGTGTGTGTTAGAGAGAAACAGTGCTACAAACTCGAGCTTCTGTTTTATGTGTGAACTCCATGTACGTCAAATTCAATGTATTTGTATATTTTACAATGTTTGCATGAAGCATTTTGAACACGTGCGTCTCGGTGTGTATGTGCCAGCTACATGCCTGTGCCTGTCCACTTGGAGGATCCGCGTGGGTGCACAGGTAATCCAATTTGAGTTTTGGAGTCAAAGCACAGCACGAGTAATGTTCAATGATGTATGACCCATCCATTCGGTTGAGCTTTATTTCTAATGCTTTGCAACTGCAAGAAGAGGTAGATCTCATTCAGCTGGATGTCAGCCTAGTGGAGCCCACAAAAAAATCTGCTTTTCTTTCTTTGTTTTTACACATCTGCAGTTTTCTTAGGTGGAGAATAACCTTCAGAAAACCCAAAGCTGTAAATTCTTTCCAGCATCATATTTAGCTTTATTTTATTTCTCGGTGGCATAGTTTTTGTTAAATTGTGACATGTTATTTTTATGTTACTTTGCACTAATTAGCACTATCATTTTTTAAATAAGGTTTTATAAGATAAATTTTGAGTGTGCACCCCCCCACCCCAATTGATGACCATCATGGTAGAACTGAAACTTCAAAATGTTATTTCACAAATCATCACAATTTTTGGGGGTGGGAGTTAATGTTTCTGACTGTGGAGTAATTCCGAAGGCAGTCCTATAATTAGGAAGAATTGCAAAACCCGATTAATTAGAATATATTTCTGTGAAAGAGATTTACATTTAATACATTTGACTTAAGATTGTGTTTTTGTTGAGCCTTACCTTCCATAGTGCATGACAGAGGAGTAATCATATTTAGTGTTGAGATTGTAAGAGTCCTTCTTATAGAAGTCAATGTAATAATCTGTAGAAGAAACACCAATAAATTGAAAAGATTAAGCAATGAATCCGATTTCAATTAATCATCATTTGAGATTTTTACCTTTTATGATGTTTTGCCAGTTGACTCTGATGTACTGGTCGCGGTCGCTTCGAGTGTGTTCATGGTAGAAACCAAGTGCATGCAGCAACTCTGGGTGATGCCATGCTGGACGCAGCCAAACCTCTGCAGTGACACCACCTGCATTTCTCCGATACGACCCAGCAAAGAGGAACAGCTAAAAATGTAAACAGTAAACAAAAGTAGAGAAAATAATGTATAGAAGGCAGTGAAATTTGTCTTATCATCCAGTCTGTGAATGCTTCTTTACTATTAGCTAGTGATAAGGAATATTCTAACAGACTACATGGTTGCTGTAGTACTTGGAAAAATTAAAGCGTTATAGTTTATAATTTGCAGTACTTTTAGACAAAATCTATTTATTTACATGTGACTGAAACTACAATATTCCTATCTTCAACCAGATAGTATAACTTTGACCTTCAATCAAATAGTAGTCCAGTAAATAACTTACCCGTATCTTGGTTCAATGGTTAGGTATGCCCCCTCCACTGTGCGTGGAATGAAACAAACACAGGTTGCTGTTTCAAAGCCCTTCATGGCCTCTAAAATGGTCTTCTTCTCACTCTCACCATCGTCTACAGTTGTGAATAACTTAATCAGTGACGTAAGTGTTTCACTGGATAAATGATGTTAATGTGCTGTGGCATGCATCACAGTTAGACCCACCATATTTATCACTTAGAACGTAAGGGATGTCAACATTCCCAGATGTGGGAATCAACAGGCTATTCCATCAACAGGAATAGTTTTTATTTGGGCATTTCATGTTTTTCAGGAGGAGTATATCTCCTTCCACCAGAAACTCTGTCGATCCTATAAAAATACACGAAAGAATGACTTTTTAGGCAATTGACAAAATAAGAAAGCGCTGTTTTTCTCCAATATAATGATTGGATACTCACCATTGTTCATCCTGAGGATGGTTACAGCCGTGTTTTTACAATGAGAAAAGTGAGAATGTGACACAGTTAGTTATATGGAGCTACAACGAGGCAAAACCAGATTTGGTCACTTACCATTGTGACCAGCATGAGCCTGTGAAAATAATGCAGAAAAAAATATAGATAGTCGTTTATAATGTTGTGTTACAGATAACGATAGGCGCCAATGTTATGGGAGATGCGACATCTATTAAAAACAGCATTTACAAGCAGGTTTAGTTTTTAGTTAGTATTTCCTTACATGGTCATGATGAGGCCCAGAAGCAGCAGCAGAAGAGAAACTCTTGTTGTAAGGTCCATGTTGGTCTTGATGTGCCAGTGGTGAAGGTGTCAATTGAGAGACTTCACTTGTCTTCCAATGAAGTGATGCTAAAACCCAGTCAGGGGTGAGCTTATATGCCCAGTGTCCAGGTGTGTCTGTGTACAGAGATTAGTGGTAGGGGTTCAAAAGGCTTTGCCTTAGGCACACAACTGATTAGTGTGCCCTGTGTAGCTTTGCCCACTGCTTCCACACTGATAATCTCATTCTAAACTTGTGCTATAAACATTCAGTGTAAAGAGTTTTCTGGCACTGCTTTCAAGTAGTAGTTTTTAAACCATTTACACACCTGAGAACTAAAGGCTGAAGTATGTGTGTTTAAAATTGTTGTGTTGTTGTGAATCAGTTGATTTTCTGCTTCTTCAGTTGGTGCGGATAGAGAAAAACACTTGTAGGTTTATGCTGCTCTGTTATATGTACTGTTCTACCTCCGGTAGTGTTTTCAGAAGTTTTGTATCAAAAGGTAAGGTACATATTGGAGTGTGATTCATTGTACAGCCCATCCAAGAAGTGTGTCGCAGGCAGCAGGTTTTATTAAAATTCTAACATTTTATTTTTTTACGTTACTTGCCGCTAATTTTTTTGTTTTTGTATATGATTAAAAAATGTAAAATAACAAACTCGTGTGCAAAATGTTCAAACTGAAACTGAAAACTTTAGATCATAAACCAAAACAATGGTTCTTACCATACATTTTTTAGAATCAGCATATTTTTAATTGATGGTGTAAAACTGTTGTAATGGTGAGGTAGGTGGTTGGATAAATCTGATTTATATACAGCACAAGACAGCCTTCATCTTAACTAGAGACAAGTTAGTGTTTTCTAAATTTGGGAGAAAATAAAAAGAATGAAATACAGCTGTACAGAAAACAAATGTCTGATGCAAATAAAGAAGACATTACCTGGAGAGGGTTGCAGTTGTATAAACTTTTAATGGGTTTTGGTACAATATACAGCATCAGAATAGAAGTGAAACTCTTATTTGACTGAGCAATCAATTGCCAGTCAAGAAAAAATGAATCAATTCTCTTGATTTCGCTTCTCCAGTGTAAGAAAAGTGTTCTCTTGATTTACATTTTATATTATTCCAAAACAGATTCTGAACTCCAATTTAGACCGGAGGAAATTAAAATGAGCTTCTTTTTTTTTTTCTTCAATTTTATTGACAAAGGTAATAGTCCATGGATGCAGCCCTACATAATAGCTCGAATATGTTTTTTATTTCACTGTGACTTCATCATTTCTGGGAGGTGTAGTAGTAAATGGAAGAAGTGGACAAAAAGAGAACTTCTGGCACCTTGTTCCTGAACACCAAACAGCAGTGATGACATATCCAAGCCCAACACTGATGTGGTCCTGTGCTGTACATCACAATAATGTGACATTTATTATCAGTGGGGAAAAATTACACTGTGTGTGTGTTAGAGAGAAATGGTGCTGCAAACTCTGGCATCTGTTTATGTGTACTTCAAATTCAACGTATTTGTAAGAGAACTTCTGGGACCTTGTTCCTGAACACCACACAGCAGTGATGACATAGCCTAGCCCTTCTCTGCTCTATAGTACATCTGAGTCTCTTCCTCTGACACTATGTGGGCAGCCAAGGACAGCAGTCAATGAGCAATATCAATTTATGTAATAGACTATTAAACAGTGTGCTTAACATTTAGACTTGCTACACTGGTGTTCAGTGGGAGTGTGTGCCAGGAAGTCCTCTGCCGTGATAATAGCCCTCTGAAATGAAACATGTTAGCCCGCTCTGCTGGCTCTTACTCACTCTTGCTTCTCCTCCTACAGTCGGTTCCCTGACCCCAACACAGGTGCCCTGCTTACTCTTCTTCCTTTCACCTTTTGCTCTGAATACCACTGGTTGTCAAAATAACAATTAACTGTTTTATATACTGCATTCATGTCGAGCATTACCTGTGAACCCTCTCATTATGTATTGTTGCATGCAAGTGTTGAAATATCTAATTCATTTCTTTAGTTGTTTTCTCACTGGCTGGTTAATTTCATGTCTGACATGCAGCTGATGTTTTGCTTTTGTTTTTTTTGTTTGTTTGTTTGTTTGTTTGTTTTTTTTTGGGGGGGGGGGGGGGGTTACAACCCGAAGACTTTATAGAAGTAGCTTTCTGCTTGCTTTCCTCTGTCTCCTTTCTTGCCCTCTCCTTGTTCCTAATACTAGAGTCAATCTGTGATGGTAAACATCGTGTTCATAATAATTGACATTCAGACAAACAGGAACAATTACATCGAATATGAACACTGTCTTAATTGGTGTGCATTTCCAGTCCTGTAAGAGTCATGTGAAAAGTAAATTAATCAGATGTCATTGTAGACTGATTGAGCCACAATCTAGTTGCACAGTCCATTCAGAGAATAACTGCGTCTGATGGATGACATGTCAAGTGCTTTATGAGGGACATTTGAAACTGATAATCTTAAAGGTCAAGGAGAAGTAGCAGCAAAATAAAAAGACAGAACTTTTTTGTTTTTGGTCAGGCGGTTTTAACATAACCGTGTCTGGTGCGTGTCTAATGGAAAGAGCCAATACTGTAGCAAATTTAAAATGAAATTCACAAGATGTGTTCAGCTGGTGAAACTTAATGGGATTGTGGACTTTTTTGAAGGAAAACAAACACATCACTGTCTTTATTGGTACCAGTTATAGTGTGGTACGTGCCTTGCTCAGGGGCACATCAAAACTGATTATGAGCGCGAGAAAAGTGTGACTCATTCAGTCTGCCCACCCACGTTTTCCCAGCTCGCCTAGAACTGATGATGTTAGAGAAGTAGTTGCAATCCCATTTCCCTTCCTTCAGGCAAAAGTTGCTGAGATAAACCCTTTCTGTTAGCACTTCTGTGTAGATACATCATCATTTTGAACTTTTAGAACATTAATGAAATAATTTAAAACATCTCAACCCCAGTGTGGAGAAACACATGTTTCATAAATTTAACAGTTGAGATTTAGCTCTTCACAATGTTCTGTAGGTTTCTGCTGTGCAGTGATGATGTTACCCTGTAGTTTGTAGAGATGGCACGATACCACTTTTTTATGTCCGATACCGATACCGATATCATAAATTTGGATATCTGCCGATACCGATATGAATCCGATAGTGTTTTTTAATCAACAAAACTGTTTTTTAAATATCTTGCTGCATTTTGTATAAGTTCATACTCAAGTTTAAAACAACAACTACACTAAAGCTATTCTGTTATACCTGTATGCAAAAAAAAATATTTCATAGTTCAGCAATACTGATCAATCTAATAAACTTAAACCTACACCATCCTCCCTATTCTGGTATTTTAAAGAGTACTTAGCATAAATATTAAGCAACCTAACTAATAGGGTTCCAACTCCCAGCAACAACAAAAATAAATAAATAAAAAATAGGGAACCACCCCTCACGCTCCACCTCATGATGCTTAATCGACGTAATCAACCTTAATTTGATGCAGTGTGGAAAAAAAATGCACAGAAATCAATTATTTTTCAAGAAATATTAAATAGATTCAACATCTTTCTTCAACAAAATTGCAGACTGCACAGATGGTACCTTCCCAAAGGAAAAAGTACTATAGCTTACTAGGGTATATATATTAGACTTAATAGTCACTATATACAGTAATTGACTTCTATTCATTTTACATCAAATTAAAACTTTGGGTGTCAGATAATTATTTATTAAAAGCTCGACATTTTAAATGAGAATAAGAAAGAAAAGTATGTCTTTGTGCCCCCTTTTCTCTGTTAATGCCCTATCGGCCCCCCTGGCTAAACTTTGCTAGATCCGCCCCTGCACAGTTACCAGCGTCAGCTACGTAGAAAAAGATCCTCGAGTAGAAAGTAATATTAAATAAATTCTAACAACAGCTTATCAAGCTTAAACGTGCTGCTGTTGTTCAGCCGCTGGTTTCCTCTTTCTGGTGCAAAGTGGGCCAAAAGCAAACTAGAGACACGGACTCGCGACAGAAAAGCCGATCAGCTGATCGTTAAGCAGTTTCATGATTGAAGTAGCAGCAAGAGAGAGAGAGAGGCAGTCGCTCCATATATTAGTTGTTAAGCTTAACGCAGGAATGCTTTACAAACATTCAGAGATGGACTTACACACTTGCTTTACTTCTCTCGGGGATAACTTTGTCGGAGATGAAATGCCGGGTTGCTAGCGAAGCTCCAAATACTATCCAGACCACCACAGGTCCTGCATGCCACAGCCGCTCTGTCACGTGATGCCTACTGCTCCAACGTGCTAACCTTCTGAGGTGAGTTACGGCGTGTTGCAAGTTTTGTGAGGTGCTTTCGTGATATTTAATGGATCGGATTACATTTTTTATTTTTCTCCGATATCCGATCCAGTAATTTAGGTCAGTATCGGACCGATACCGATACGTAATATCGGATCGGTCCATCTCTAGTAGTTTGTTTTGTTTTCTCCTATAATGTTTTGGGTTTCTAATCTTACAATATACAATGCTTTGAGATGAATGCTAGTGTGATTTGGCTTTCACTGTCATATACATAATTGTACACTGTTTTGCATGAGTATTACAGAGCGGGGTAAACATAAAACTAGTGCTCCAATCTGCTCTGTTGTTTTTGAAGGATCATGCTTTGGTAAACTTTCTAAAATAAATGATTTAAAGCTGTAAATATCTTGATACAATATACAGTGTTGTGAAAATATCTTCAGCCACCCAGCATTTCTTTCTATTTTGAAAAAGCGAAAGGGAAATAGGGATTTATTGAAATCACACATGTAAGTACAGTCCATGGGGCAAACACAGTTTTAAGTACAATTTTAACAAACAATTCTAACACTATGGAGCATGACCAGCCTGAGCATCGCCTGAAATCTTATGGCCAAGCTTTCATGTCATTTCTTTAAGTAGTCTTCAGGAATTTTTCTCGAAGGACATTCAAAGTCGTTCTAGGAATGTTGGCTGCAAGTTGTTCTGTTCTCCATCAAGATGATTCCACACTGCTTCAACAATGTTGATGTGCAGGTTCTGTTGAGGCCAGTCTATCTCACCAGTCCAATCCACTGTGAGTTTTTCTATCCAATTATGGTTTTATTGAATTGACAGTGTATTTAGAATTTTTGTCCTGCTGTAAAGTTGTCCAGTTGAATCTCTCAGGTCCAGTGTCAGTTCTTTTATTAGGTTTTTTCCCCCTAATTCTTAAGAACATGACTTTCAGATACTGTTCATTTGATGTTGATAGTTTTTAGGTCTGCAACTTTTTTTTGTCCTCCGTGGGCCGAGTTCCCTCACATTTGTGAAGTACCGACACACTGCCCAGCACACCAAGATATGCTAAGGTTCCAGCTAATAACTCTTTAGGAATCACTTCATTGGTTAAAAATAGTTTTTTAGATCTTTTGAATTGTGTTATCATTTGCATTTTTCATAGATTCAGCTAAAGGAAATATATGTTTCTCCACCAGGCTGCCAGTAACAAAATACAAGATACAATCTGAAATTGGTTATTTGCAACATTGTTATGTCCAGACACAATGCAGATTCATCCCTTGAGCTAGGTACCTTTTTGTGCTCGTTTAGTGTTAAGTGGTATTGTTTATAAATGGTAAATGGCCTGTATTTGTATAGCTTTTACTAGTCCCTAAGGACCCCAAAGCGCTTTACACATCCAGTCATCCACCCATTCACACACTGGTGATGGCAAGCTACATTGTAGCCACTGACAGAGGCAAGGCTACCGAGGCAAGGCTGCCAAACACTGGCGCCACCGGGCCCTCTGACCACCACCAGTAGGCAACGGGTGAAGTGTCTTGCCCAAGGACACAACAACCGAGACTATCCAAGCCGGGGCTCGAACCGGCAACCTTCCGATTACAAGGTGAACTCCCAACTCTTGAGCCACGATCGTTTAGTGTTAAGTGGCTCAATAAACAAAAAACCTTTTCTAAAAATGGACATGTACAAGTACTGGAGTGAAAATGAGTGAAAAAGCAGAACTTGGAGAACTATTGCTCTAAAAAATTACAACAAAGTCTTGCTCTTTGGAAGTACACTGTAAAGAATTAGAGTGGCTCTAGACTTTTGCAAGATGCTGTATATATGTATATGTTTAACTTTGTAAAGAGATCTTGTTTTACTATTTGCATTTTACGCCCAGTTCAACCCATGGACTGTTAGTGCATCAAATTACACAGTGCAGGTGTATTATATCTCAAGTCAAGATATTAGGAGATTTGTTAAACTTCTTGGTAGGTTACTTTGGTAAAACTTGCCATGTAAGCTCATGAGGTTGTGATGGTAGGCAAGGTATTATAGATATGAATGAGGTACAAGATGAAAAGCTGCATTTGAAAGATCTTCTGCTACAGTACACATGTGGGACTGAATGAAGTGGGTTGGCCAGTCGTGAGTTTTTACTGCTTCAAACTAAATTATTCTAGTATTACACCTGCATATAGTGTGAAATTAGGCTGACTTTTTTCAGTTCAGTATACATGCTAATGTACACTGAAATAGGAGTACTAGTTTTTGTTTTTGGTTAACATCCAGTTCTTCTCTCTCCTCCTTTAACTCCGTAAATGCCCCAGTCAGTGCATGCACGCTAGCTTAAGTTTTTCCACCAAATGTAGAAAATCCCCTAATGAGGCTTTAGGCACTGCTATTTTTCATCTCCATCATTTCACCAAGCTGTATTTAACATCACATGAAATAAGCACCCTTCAGTTAACAAGACTCAGTGGAAAAATTCATATTCATTAAAACTCAAAAACTCTCAGAACCAAATTAATTAGCACAAGACCGTAACAGTTTGTGTTTTGTGATATTGTACTGCGTGCCTAGTCAGTTGGTGGATTTTTGTAGTATAGCTAACTTGAACTCAAGAGGCATTTCCCCAGTCTATGCCGCTGATATTGGAAGACGTGTAGCCCATATTTCCAAGAGCATTGCTCAGTGAGAGATCTCTAAAACCCATTTCCTGCCTGGCTTAGAATAATGAGGTGTTAGAGCCTGCTGGCAGAGCTTAGCTGCACACCTCCCCAATGAAAAAGTTATGGATGATATACAATTGCAAATACACACACACACACACACAAACCCACTTTACACTCAAAGACATGGACATATGCCCCCTGGAGGTGTTATGGATAGCTGCATATTGCAATGCCAGCCAGCAGGAAGCACTGTCAGCCAGTCTGCACTGTGGGCATTGATAGGACAATCAGTTCGCTCTGGAGCCATCACAGCCAATCATCAGACAGTTTCTTGGCGGGCTGCACCCAATCTTCAGAGGGTTGCCAGATCTCCTTTTCTCAGTGAGCTGTTGCTGGCTTACTACTAGCCAACCACAAAAAAGAGCTGCTGCCTTGCGTCAGCCAATCGTGTGAGTGTTGGCCAGAGTTAGTCCTATCAACAGATAACTGCTCCACTGTTACAGCCAATCTGGGCTTTATCCTTCCCTACAGATGTCCGATTAGTGTAGTTTAGGGAAATCAAACTGCCACAACAGGCCCACTTTGCCAATGTGGCACCGTGAATGGAGAGAATAGTAAAATGGGATAGGAAAAGCCTACAAAGGCTTACTTAACCGTAATACTCTGGCTGTTATGTTTTAATGCTGTGTGGGTTAGTTTTTTATTTGTATTTGCAGCACTGTTGGTCACAAAATATAGTTTCATATCTCACTTTCTCTAATAATAATGTGAGCTAGCAGGTGCTGCTTAACTGTGGACGTCTTTCATTAATGAGATTTTAAATTTACCAGCATGTACTTGTCAAGGCCTATAAGTTTATTCCTCGTAAACCTGTTCCGGCATTCACGAGGCAAGGACGTGTTCACTGAACTCAAGTCGTGTCCATTTTAATGGCCCTATAACACATGCCAGCATCTTAAGGTGACAAAGCCATTAGATCAGATGATAGAACAGGGGTTTTTAGACCTGCCCTATCTTTTCTGCTTTCACTGCAAAATGTTGCAGGTAATGTATGAGTCTGTCTCGTTTGAATTTGGCCCTACATGGTTATGCACATTCATGTTAATCCAATCCAAGTTTGTTTCAAATCATTCAACCCCTTCTTCAGCACAGTGGCAAAACAGTGCTAACAGCACCTTTAATCACTGCTCATGCAGAAAAACAAGCATTTTTTTCACTTAGGAAGACGTAACATTTCCTCCCCATCTTTTCAAGAACATTTTATGAAAATTCATCAGCTGCTTGTTTGGTAAGTATTGCCTTAAAATTTTCTGTACTTGGCTTAGGGTTCACACACTCCGGCATCAAAAACGTTAGCTTTAATTTAGAGTTGAGCAAAAATTCTGCCATGGATACAAATTTTGGTGATGTACATTGAACATGACACGTAAAACAAATGGAAACGGGTATTGTAACATCATATTTGCAGAGGGATGAGGAACTGAAAAAAATATATTTATAACTATCAAAAGGATTGGGAATTATTTAAAAAAAAAATTATTTAATATAGGTGTTAGTAATTGTTTTATGTGTTGCTATTTGTTTCATTCAGATATACATGCACACACCATCATCCTTAAGTAAGACTTATATGCATTTGTTATCTCCTCTTTCCTTTCTCTGTTCATAGTTGGTGTGGTTGAGCCAAACACTCTTCTTCTGAATTTTCAGATAATCTGTTAAAAATTTCCTTTATAATTCATTTAATGTATCCGTCTGTAAATTAGCACAAAAAAAAGAACCACTGCACTTTAACTGATTCCAAGCTGATGGCTCCTAATTGCTGGGTTGACTATTTAGCAGTTCAATTTCCTGTCATAGATAGCCCAGTTTGTGCGAGACATTTATCATTAAAAAATTACCAATTTACTAATTACAATATTTACAGATTCATTTTCTGTTGCTTAATGATTTCAGTATCACTCAGAAGCTCAAATTGCAGAACAGTTTCTCATTGAAGAACTCATGTAGCAAATCTTGGCGTCTAAGTCTAAGTCTAAGTCTTTCATGCTCAGAGTTTTTAATCAAATTTAAGGGCTGTAAATTTAAGATACTGGGTTTCTGCTGGATGTATGCCTGTGCTAAACAGAGTTAAATTAAAAATTACAACACATTAGGTAACTTCTCATCACTGTATACAGAGAACAGGCATAGCTGTCTTTTTTTCCCTCCCTGCACTAACTGATAAGTTTCAGCACCACAGACCAAGAAAGTACCATTGCAGCACTGCTTCCAGCCAGACACCACGCAACGTCTAACAGTGTTAGCCTCAAATGTTTGGCTTAGAGTAAAAACCAAAATTCGAATACTAATCCCTTCAAAGTCAAACATCAGATGTTACCAGCCTCATTTATGTCACTTCCTGAAGATGGCTCGCATGGCATAAAGCTTGCACAAACATAATGGCTGCAGCTGTATGCAGTCAAGCTCCATAACCCCTGCTGTGAAGTGCTGTAATATGGGAGCAAAGACGAATCTGTCCTCTAAATCTCCCTACCTTCACCCTTCATCGTCATCTCTTTTCTCTCTCTTCCCATCTCAGCAGGGCTTTGGCAGCTTCACACTGGCCTAATTTTAGAGTAACAAGATGTGTGTATACGTGACTCAGTGTGTGGTTGCATATGTGTTTTAGTGTGTGTGTGTGTTTTTTTATGTATGTGTTGCCTAACTCCAAACAAAATCTCTGAGGGCTAAAGCTGTGTGTTCTGTGTTCCTGTAATGATCCATGTCCACGGACAAACGGACCTCTCAGTCGTTTTAATGAGATGTCTCAACTCGCGTATCTAGCTCACTTTGTTCTCTTGTGCCAAAAAAAGACCACTTAACATCTCTATTCAGTTTAATAACGACTGTCTTCTTTTTCCGCTGAACTGGACAAACGTGTTTTCTGTGGTGCTGCAAACTTTGCACCGAAAGATTGTGTTTGTTTTTTGCCCCGCAGTACACACTGGGATAGATGATCTGCGCCAATAGTGTGAAGCCAGATCTATACAGAGTCTCATTTACAATAAGAGTGGAGGATGAAGACTCCATGCGAGTGCATTACAGTGTGTAATCAATACGCTCTGACAACCTCTGATGTAATAGTATGCATGTGCTGCTGGCAAACCATTTCAAGACCTTATACACATGGATGACCCCACGGATGAGTTGCTTCTCAATTATCCAGCAGCCAGGCCTGGGTGCAATGTAAACTTGCAGTTTCAAAAGGCACGGGAGATGCACAGAAAATAATAGAATTAAATATGTGTTGCCTTTGGCAATGGCCCATGTTTACTTACTCTCAAAAGTAAAACCCACAGAATTTATTCTGATATAACCAGTGGCACTGTTGTGCATCACCTGAGAGAATTTGAACCAAGTCCAAATTTAATAATGGATGTGCTGTATAATTCAGTATCACCTTCTTGTATTTGGAAAGCTCTATTTGCATAACTATTCAATGTAGAATTCTTATTCGAACACTTTCTTAGTTATAAATTATTAACCTGACAATCTTAAAACTGCACTAATCAATATTTAAAACCAATAATTCACATTTTTGTATGTAAAGTAAGAGTAGTCCCTTCCAATCAGAAACCACTCTGTATTTGACACTGTCAGATACTTTTACCCACAGCTTCACCGTTCTTATTAGCCTGCTGGTTTCCAAAGGCAGCCCACAGCTGTTCACAAAACAAAAGAAGAAGAAAAACACTGATAAAGCTCATTGTACACTGCTTATTCACATAAAACATCAAAAAGCTGAATTAAGCAACTAGTTGGGGTACAAAGTGGAACATTTGGCTGCTAAAAGATGTTAGAGTGAATATTTGACTAAATATTTGCCAGGTGGCTTGAAGCACAGAACCCAATGAATGCCAATACTGCATTTTCACATGTCAGTACTGTCTGTAGAGTGCAAATAGCCAGAAAGTGTTGCTTTATAGTCTTTTGGAGCTAAAGCAAATTGTTTGGTGAGGCAATGAACATTTTGAAGTGGGAAACACAAAAGCACACACTCTTATAGCTTTAGAGTTAAACTCATATATGTACATTCTCATATATTTAAATACAAATGTATTTGGTTTAATCCACATGAGGGTTTTTCTACTAAATATACTGCTAGTAACCCTTTTTCATGCTGTGTATGTTATGTAACTGAGTCAGTTTGCTAACTGTATGACCTTTATACACTTGTATATTCACTGTCTTAGACAGAAAATACATTTTATCGATTTACACCCCGGTACACAATATACACTGTTCACCATGGTGACTCTTGAGCAGTACAAATGTTGAACTTGATACTGTAGTTGTTTTCAGCAGACATCTATACTTGATGTTGTACTGTTCTTCGGTTTAGCACGTGTATAGAGGTCTTGCATCTTGTGTGAAAAGGCTCCGGTCAAACTGATTCCATTAACATGCGGTTTTAATGGAGTCTGCTGAAAGCATGTTAGACTGTATTATTTAACAGTAAGTGTTGGCTGTAGAGTATTTAAGCAGTTTTACAAATCTTCTTTTGAAAAGCCATTGTTTTTGGCAGATATGGCAAATGTGAACTTATTTGTGCGTTATCACTAAGCTTTTGATGTTGGCATTGTGCAGTGTTATCACACAGCTGAAATTGCCTTTTCTTCCCCAACAGTCCTTTTAAAAGCAACAGAAAGTGTATTTCCGGTGGTGCTAGCACAGAATATATAATGAGTATTTTGTGATAACAAAACAGTTATTTCATGAAATTGTTACTCCATGCATATTGCATATGTTTCTCTCCTCCTGTTTCTCACTCTGTGCTGTTTTTCTCTTTTTGGATCTCTCATTCTGAGAAGGTGATTACGGAGCCAGAAAACTAGCAGGATATGGTTAGTGTTCCTCAGGGGTTGGTCTGAGGACATTAAGCCCACAGTGACAACGAGCCCCAGCTGTTGGGAGTTTTTTTCACATTCATTTGTTTGTCAAATTTAGAGTCTCAACTATTGCCAAGAACTCCCTCTGCCACACAAGCACTCCAGAACTGTGGTGACAAGGCTGCTTTTAGCCAAATCCAATTTAATCTCCACTGGCGGTACTGGATAAAGCCGTCTCCATCTCCCCTAACTGAGGCCAAGGCAGGCTAGTTATTCTACTGTATGATGCTCATTAACCACATAAAGACACAACACAAACTTGAACGCACATACAAACACTCTCAGGTACAGGCGAATGTGAAGTGAGAGTACTAAGCTAGCAGTTTAACACACACAGTTATATGTGGCGAAGCTTCGTCTCGTTCTCTTCTCCTACTTTTCTCCATTTTCTCTCAGTATTGTGTATTTCTGCAGCAGGGGAAATGATGTCACTTTTATGGAAATGAGAAACCAAAATGAAAAAGAGATTCACATCTGAGACTCCTGCTTCTACCCTGCAGATGGTTAGGTGGATGGGGATAGTGAGGGGGAGTGATAATAGAGGCGGAGATTTACATTTATGCAAATTTCACATCGTGACACAAAGGTTCAAGACAACATTTGCTCAACATGCGCATCAGTGCTGTTTAATCACAAGTGCATGTGGTGCACATAAACAAGCCATCTTAATATTATACTTTTCGTTTGTGTTTATTATACTGATATTTCTTGTACACACATGCTTTGCTGTGGAGCAGCCTACAAAACAAACACAGTGAGGAAATAATATTCCAATATTATACAGAAATAAATGTTATTTACTCTTAATGGTATCATTTTGTGTAATTACTATTTCAAATACTTCTAGTTCATTTAGTGCACCATACAGCTATACTTCTGGAAAACAGTAGAAGGAAGTGTTTTTTATCACCCCTAGTGGGGGTTATGTAACAGTGCTTCAACAAGTGGATCCTGTTGTTTTTTTATGATGTGCATGTTTGAAGAAGAATTTGAAAATGTATATGAAAGGATGTCACAATATCAGAAGTTTAGTAGTCAGTACTACTGAACTTCCATGATTCTCAATACCATTTAATATGACAAGTCCAAAGTAACGATGATGGCTAAATGGATGATGGCAGCTGCTAATCTTCTGAGCACTGCTCAGCTCAAGTAATTGTAAGGTATTTCTCAGAGACGGCCGCAATTCCCAGCCAATAACAGCAGCACTCCAGATTATGAACAGTTTGATGACATCATACAATAAAGCTGGAACATAGCACTGCTTCATCTTCACATTTATTTATTTACAGGGAGTGCAGAATTATTAGGCAAATGAGTATTTTGTCCACATCATCCTCTTCATGCATGTTGTCTTACTCCAAGCTGTATAGGCTCGAAAGCCTACTACCAATTAAGCATATTAGGTGATGTGCATCTCTGTAATGAGAAGGGGTGTGGTCTAATGACATCAACACCCTATATCAGGTGTGCATAATTATTAGGCAACTTCCTTTCCTTTGGCAAAATGGGTCAAAAGAAGGACTTGACAGGCTCAGAAAAGTCAAAAATAGTGAGATATCTTGCAGAGGGATGCAGCAGTCTCAAAATTGCAAAGCTTCTGAAGCGTGATCATCGAACAATCAAGCGCTTCATTCAAAATAGTCAACAGGGTCGCAAGAAGCGTGTGGAAAAACCAAGGCGCAAAATAACTGCCCATGAACTGAGAAAAGTCAAGCGTGCAGCTGCCAAGATGCCACTTGCCACCAGTTTGGCCATATTTCAGAGCTGCAACATCACTGGAGTGCCCAAAAGCACAAGGTGTGCAATACTCAGAGACATGGCCAAGGTAAGAAAGGCTGAAAGACGACCACCACTGAACAAGACACACAAGCTGAAACGTCAAGACTGGGCCAAGAAATATCTCAAGACTGGTTTTTCTAAGGTTTTATGGACTGATGAAATGAGAGTGAGTCTTGATGGGCCAGATGGATGGGCCCGTGGCTGGATTGGTAAAGGGCAGAGAGCTCCAGTCCGACTCAGACGCCAGCAAGGTGGAGGTGGAGTACTGGTTTGGGCTGGTATCATCAAAGATGAGCTTGTGGGGCCTTTTCGGGTTGAAGATGGAGTCAAGCTCAACTCCCAGTCCTACTGCCAGTTTCTGGAAGACACCTTCTTCAAGCAGTGGTACAGGAAGAAGTCTGCATCCTTCAAGAAAAACATGATTTCCATGCAGGACAATGCTCCATCACACACGCGTCCAAGTACTCCACAGCGTGGCTGGCAAGAAAGGGTATAAAAGAAGAAAAACTAATGACATGGCCTCCTTGTTCACCTGATCTGAACCCCATTGAGAACCTGTGGTCCATCATCAAATGTGAGATTTACAAGGAGGGAAAACAGTACACCTCTCTGAACAGTGTCTGGGAGGCTGTGGTTGCTGCTGCACGCAATGTTGATGGTGAACAGATCAAAACACTGACAGAATCCATGGATGGCAGGCTTTTGAGTGTCCTTGCAAAGAAAGGTGGCTATATTGGTCGCTGATTTGTTTTTGTTTTGTTTTTGAATGTCAGAAATGTATATTTGTGAATGTGGAGATGTTATATTGGTTTCACTGGTAAAAATAAATAATTGAAATGGGTATATATTTGTTTTTTGTTAAGTTGCCTAATAATTATGCACAGTAATAGTCACCTGCACACACAGATATCCCCTTAAAATAGCTAAAACTAAAAACAAACTAAAAACGACTTCCAAAAACATTCAGCTTTGATATTAATGAGTTTTTTGGGTTCATTGAGAACATGGTTGTTGTTCAATAATAAAATTATTCCTCAAAAATACAACTTGCCTAATAATTCTGCACTCCCTGTATTTATTTTTTTGTGCAGGTCTGTATGACTGATTTTAATATGCTTAGATTAAGTGTCCAGTTTCAGGTTTAAAAATACTCTGTAACATCTTTTTGGTTGTTTTTAAATTGTGTCTGATAAGCTTAATCACTAAAGCTGTTCTCACACATGCCCTTTAGCTGTGAACTCTTCTCAACGTAGTGGAGCTGCAAGCAGGAATGTAAATGTCCAATTCAGATTGAAGATTAAACAGTCTTTAACCTGCCAGCTTGCTAGTAAAAAGTGTAACGGTCTGGAAAATTCACAGTGAGCGAGCAGGTGCCAAATGTCCTGCTTCCTGCCTGCTCGACCCAAGAAGCATCCTCACATCAACCAAACAGAGTAGAATATGGTGAAAAAGTCTTTAACAAGTCCTCGTTGCTTTATATTTTTCTATGAAAATGAGAAACAGGTGCAAAGATTCATTTAAATGTGCAAACATACATGAAAATACAGTATAAAAGGCAAAAACTACTTTGTACAATTCTAACTTTACACAGCCTGAACTCTCTTGGAAGGAAATACAAAGCTCTTTGTTACATTCTCTGTCAAGATGATGCTGAGGTCCGGGCTCTGGGGAAGCCAGTCCATGACTGATAGTCTTCCATTATGTGTTTTTCTGTCCAGGTATGCTTTTACTGCACTGGCAGTGAGTTACAGCATTGCCATGCCGAAAAATGAAGCCGTTGCCAGTTAGATGCTTTCCAGATGGTATTGTGTGTCAAGATGCGTCTTAATGATAACTTTTGTTGCTTGCAAAACTCCAGCGGGCACCATTAATTATTATCACATCTGTAGGACTTCAAGTTGCAGCAGAGCATTTTGTGTTTTCCATTTCTTAGAATTATGAACTTAGTGTTTCTTCTCCCACTAAAGATAATTAGGGCTTGTTGGTTTGGAAACTAACTAAGCAAAACTAAATTAGATGAAAATGAAAGATTAAATTAAGTTATCTTTGTTAAGCTTTAGCAAACATTAGCAAATTGGACCGTCGCTAGTCCGAATAATGTGTGATCTGCAGTTTCTTACTGCTGGCATGTTCCATGCACTTACTGCTGAATACAACATAATGTGATGCATCTAAATTTGAAGCTTTTACTGAAATTGACTTTGCTTTCTTAGGCGCCTTTATTTAAGATGTTTACTTACAGATTAAATATACTGTTGCACATATGACACTTTATACAGCTGTACATAACATGTCAGGCAGTCATAATAATTACACATATAAGATGCAATCTGTAATTCAACCTTAGCAGCACACCAGTCTTGGTTAAATAACAAGATTAAAAAAAATGTGTAAAAGCTGCATCTATCCTGTAAGGCAAAAATCGTTATTCTCCATTCAAAGCACGCAAGGAGGTAGATAGAAACGATTAGACAGGCCCTTTATAACATACCATTTGCAGTATATAAGACATCATCTTTTTCCATGTAATGAACTTGTATGGGATGTAGTTAAGAATTAGAGGGATATAACCTGACACTTCTGACCCGCTGTGGTGTGTTCAAAGCTTTGTCTGTCTCCTGTTTCCCTTCAACCAGCACATCTTTTATCTCAGACCTGTCAGTCCACTGATGTCTTACTTTGTGAAGCCCCGGCCCTAAATCCCACAGCATTAATGTCACATTGCCCATTCCTAAATATCTTTTCTAAGTATATGAATAGTTACTGTTTGTAAAGTATCAAGTGGCTTTCACGAACGCAAACTGAAAATTACGTTGTAATGACAGTGATTTTAGCTCACGCTTTGGGCCAAACGATTTGAAAAAGCAGGTCGTAGCTGTACAAGGATATGTGTCACTGTTAGAACATTAGGATGCTCATTATGTAAGCTCAAGAGACGGTTATTTGCTTTTGTGGCTGTAAGCCTGGTGTTGTCTGCATAAAGAACGAGTGTGTGTTTATGCGATTGTGTATGCAGCTGTTGCAGTAACTGTGATAGGAGCTGAAGATCATTAATTATGGGTGTTTCCCTACTTTCCTCCAGGACTGATAGTAGCCTATGCTAGAGAGATACTGGTTCAATGGAGTAAATGCCATTAGCACTTTGTTTAGCTAGTACCCTGGGGTCTTGTTTCTAAGCCTTTTTTCTTTCAAGTGGCAGCCTTGCGTGAAGCTCCCTTACACTGAGCCTATTTCTCAGACCCTTATTCCCCCCCCCCCCCATGGAATTCAGCACCAGTGTGTCCAAATTGAGAAGGGAAGACAATGTCAAGTCAAGTCAAGTCAAGTTTATTTATAGAGCACATTTAAAAACAACCAAGGCTGACCAAAGTGCTGTACAGTAAATACAGATAAAAATACAATAGAACACAATTTCGTAATAACACCTCGCTGATAAAAATAAAATAAAAATATATAAAACAAATAAATTAAACCTTTCTAAAAGCCAATGAAAAGAGGTGAGTTTTAAGAGCGGTTTTAAAAGTTTCTAGGCTTTTGGAGAGTCTGACGTGAGGAGGTAAACTGTTCCACAGTCTGGGTGCAGCCACAGCAAACGCCCTCTCTCCCTTTGTCTTTAATTTATACCTGGGAACATCTAAAAGCATCAGGTCGGCTGACCTCAAAGATCTCCTGGGGCGATAAGTACTAAGGAGTTCTGACAGGTAAGAAGGTGCAGTGCCATTTAAAACCTTAAAAGCCAGCAATAAGATTTTAAAATCAATCCTAAAGGCAACTGGGAGCCAGTGGAGAGAGCAGAGAACCGGAGTGATGTGGTCTCTTTTTTTTGAACCGGTCAACAGGCGAGCGGCAGCGTTCTGCACCAGTTGAAGGCGATGTAGACAGGAACGATCTAGGCCAGCATAGAGGGAATTGCAGTAGTCTAGCCGTGAAGTAATAAAAGCATGGACCACTCTTTCTAGATCGTTCCTGCAAAGGTAAGACTTGACTTTGGCTAAAATCCGCAAATGATAAAAAGATCCCTTAACTACAGAGCTAATTTGTTTATCAAGTTTAAAAGCATTGTCAAAAATAACACCAAGACTCTTAATGGAAGAAGTGCAATCGGAGGTTAGGGGTCCCAAAAGGGCTAGGAATAGAAGGAAGGCTTCATGCGTGCGCATTTAGCACCTGTATCAGTGCACATCACCATGTGGCATTTAGACAGGCAGGACAAGTGAGAAGGAGCATTAAGCCAACAACCCGGATGAAACAAACAGCATGGCTAGTATCAGGGAGGGACGAGCGGTTAGTGCATGGCGAAGGATACACTGAGACTCCCACAGCAGTGTTAGGGAGGAGTGGCGATGTGCTCATTAGCATTGAAGCCTGGGTAGAGGTAGAACTGACTCTGCTGCTGGGGCACGCTCTGCCTAGAGAGGCCCACACAGGAAGCTGCTCCTCTAACATGAAAGGCAAGCAACAGTCTGAAACTCCTCGTGATTTTTCAGCATGAATTTGTTTTTCTCCCCCTTCTTTTTCACCATTTTGTACTCCTCCTCCTAATGATACCCCGTATCCGCTCTCTAAATCATCTCATCCCAAACCTCTTCACTAATCATGTAAGTTGGAGAGGAATAAATGCTTAACAGATGCTAGTATTGTCAGGGGTTGGTTACATGCAACTGCATTTTTTACAGCTCAGTGGAAGTGAATATTTTGAAGTGGTTTACCTAAGATGACTCCTTCCTCTGCTCAGTTTAACCCCCATCGCGTATGCACCACTGTCTGTTGGTGTGTGCAGAGACCAAAAATCCTCTCACCATCTCACAAGGGTCAAACAAATGATGGAGAGAAACACCAGTGTGGTAATTACAGCTGTGAACAGACAGCTGTGGGTAGTTTAATTTGCTCATATTGCAGTTTCCGGCATTTTTATATCCCTGATTAGATTGCATTAGGAAGTTATGCGGAAAAATGAATGTGCTACATGATGAGTTCGGTTCCAAAATGAGGTACGCAGTAATTTAAATATGGACACCCACTCTCCATATGGTCTCATGGCAGTTTTTTTTTTAGCTGGTATTAACATTTCGTGAAATATTATGCTTTTCTGAGTCAAAGTGTTTTCCAGAAGTGCACTGATATATCTTTTATTTCTTTTTTTTTAAGTAATCATTTTTGTAATAAAACCCTTCTTCCATGTAATTACACTGAGTTCTAAATTAATTCTGATATCTGATGGCACGGAGGATAGGGGAGATAGTGAAAGATATTTTCCAAGATTACTAGTTCTGTGGCATACCATCAGTATTTTGCAGATGGTCATTACTGCTGCCTGTCTGATTGAAATTTGACGTATTTTATTCGGTTACTGCTTCTGCCACAGCTAACGTACAATACCTCCCCAACCTTTCTAAGTAGCTTCAGTTCAATTCAGGTGCATTTATATAGCACCCAATCACAACAACAGTTGCCTCAAGGCACTTTATACTGTAAGGTAAAGACCCTAAAATCAAAAACGAAGATAGTTCTTCCCTGAGAGAAGGTCTTTTAAGAAAATTCTGCAAGTAACTCAATCAATCACTGGCCCAAACAAAATCATACAAATTTTGTGCAATAGTACTGTTAGGCCTGTATGTGTTTTTGGCAGACTGATGAGCCTAATCACACTGAGCAAAGTAACAAAAAAAAGAGAACACAGGCGATAGATGTTGTTTATATGCTTAAAGTGGGTCATTTTACACTGTTGCTAGGTCGTTGCTAAGTAGCAGGATGGCATCATAATACATCATGCATAATTCAACATTTGTGGACTTAAATGAAATGTTGTTTTGGTGAAACAAAAATGATATGATGCTTTTATAAAGTGTTACAGTTGCATAAATGCTCAAAATACATGATTGAAGCCTGTTGCCGAGTGGTTATTTAGCGACACAATGTTGTCACAACTTCTGATATAGATAAGAACCTTTATGGGCCTACCTGTGTGCCAAGTTTGGTTGCTCACCCCTGTGACTTAGAGAGAAACAAAGTGCTACTACTGCCAGTCCCCAATAATTAATAGGCAGCTTTTAAAATGCTAAGCCAAGGGGAATGCTATAAAAGTAGTGTCACTTCTTTTTGCAATTCTTTTACCTGTCTCTAGTTATTTGTGTGCTTGGTGCAGTGTAAATGTGTGCACAAAGCTTTGGAATAGCCTTGTTATAAGTGAGACAACCTTTTAATCAATACACCATCTACTTCACTAAACTACTAATTCCTTCAGAAACGACCAGAATGCTAACACACTTTGTGCTTCCCCCCCCCCCCCCAAACAGCACCTCCTACGGTCCGCATTATACACTCGGGGCACGCCTGTAATGTTGAAGAGGAGAGGCACACCGAGAGAGTCTACACCATACGAGAAGGGGAGACCCTGGAGCTCACCTGTCTGGTGACAGGTCATCCTCGACCGCAGGTAGGAAAGTCAGCGCCTTTTCATCTGCCCTTAACCGACAGCATGGGAAAGAAAAGATAGTTGCACATGCAAATCATGGGGCAGTTTGTTAATTTGTACCATATCTCTGTATCCATCTCTCCTCTCTGCAGAAAGCTCCCTTTTAAATCTGTATTAGCATCAAAGCTGCACACCACATAAGTCTGCACTAAATCAGCTTAAAAGTTTAATCCTTTAATTATTAATGGTTTCGTTTGCTTTGTGCACCTGTATGCTGATAATTACAGCTTCCAAGTAAAATGAGATTGCAGAAAACAGCAAAAACATCTGCCAAACGAGTGAGAAACAGGCCACAGTTAAAAGACTCTGGGTCATGTGAATGCACATGGGTTCTCAACATCTGAGAGCAAGGCTTCCTCACATTCTTATTTACTGTTGTGATGTGAACTAATTAAAAAACTTTACACCTTTTTTTTCTCTGATGAAAATAAGCTTATAATTAGTTTGTTTTTTTTGTGCTCACTATGTATTGTTTGTAGTATTCAAATCTAGAAACATACAATTAAAAGTTTAAAAAAGTAAGCAGATGGCAAAAATAAGGTCTCATCTGCTCTTTTAGACTAAATGTGAGCTATTATGAGCCACATAGATACATAAAACAGGTTTGCTATGAATTACTTGACCATGACATTTTGTTCTTATTAACCCAGTAGGTCACCCTAACCTTTATTGTCTTTTTATTACATGTTGCTTCTGATTTGAACAAAGACTTTTGCAGCTGATCAAACCCACATATGTGCAATAAGGCTGCTATATGTGCAATTCTTTTTCTGACAAAGTTGTATTTTCTTACTCAGTTGTATATAGCATTTGTATTCTATTTTATTCTATTGTATATATTATTCTATTTTATTCTATTTTATTGCATTCCAGTGTTTTCTAGTTTCTGCTACATAAATTTGCACTTTTGCTGCAACAAAACAAATTTCCCACCTGTGGGACTAATAAAGCTCATCTTTTATCTTATCTTATTTGCTCAATAACAAAAATTATACAGAATCTCCAGAAACTCTGGACGGCAAAACCAAAACGCATATGGTTTTTTTATGTTTCAACTGAAAAGGTGAGGCTCCTTGAATAAGACTGTTTCAGGCACACTGTTCGTCTCTTTCCGTCCCCGGGAGGGGGTCACAACTTTGCACTCATCATCTCTGTCTTTCCTCTTAATTAGAATTTTTGAAAAACAGAGCAGAGCGAGGGAGTGGGTGGGAGTGTAGCGCGAGATCAAAAGCTATGCAGGGCTGTGGCAGGAAAGGCAGGATCTCCTTTGAAACAGAGTCATTATGAGACTCATGCAGATCCCCTGGCACAGTGGGTCTCGGCTGTGTCTCTCTGGACTTTGGGATGTGTCAGCTTTGTCCCCCCTCTGGTAGTGGCATGGGACTGGGGACAGAGCACACTCATTCTGAGTGGTTTAGGAGGCTGAGGTGGTTATCTGGAATGGCAGTAGACCTAAGGCTGGTTTTGTGATGTTGCAAGAAAAACCAAAAGGTGTGTGACCTCATCGGAAACACACTTGCAAGTTAATACGGCAGTAACAGCCCATCTTTTCTTTAGAATTAAATATTAATCCTTAGAACGTGTTCTGAGCCTTTCTTTGCCCCAAAGTTCCACATTTTAATTGAGCTGAGTTTCTCTATCTTTCAAGACCAATGCAGGGGAAAATAATCAGTACTTGCAAAGGTTGTACTTTTTTGTGTCCTGTCTTGATACTTTACAAGTGTGCAAGTTCAGACAGACAACCAGTGCGAACAGTTCTTTATGTGTGTGTGAGTTTGCTTTCTGTGTCTTTTGTATGTACTTCTCTGTGATACTAGCAGATATTTTCTATACATATTTCCATGTTTAACTCTTACATGATTTACTGTATATCATATAAATGATCTTGTTTTTTATGATGATAGGTATGATACATACAGTAAATTATTAATATATATAAAATACGTAGCTTATAACAGGTGAATAAATTGAAATTATGCATTAATACAGTTAGTTTCCCTGGCTACTATAATCTCTTGACTGGACTCTGTAATCTTGTCAACTGTCTACAGTACTTTATATTAACCAAAACATCATAACCATAGAGTATAGCAAGACATTTTTCTATAACTTGTTTTACTTTACTAAATTATATAGGGTAGGCCTGAAAGAAAGACAAAAATCACATTTTGTTTTTTTCTCAGACTTCAGAATTCATATAACATTATTTAAAAAATATTGGTAGGCACAGTTTACTTGCAAGTTAGCACTGATAAGTCAGATATGCCCTCTATATCTATACCAAGATCTCAGTTGCACAGGCCCAGGAACGGGTCAATGTCTTTAGGCCTCTGACAAATGCATATTTCCAGCAGTTGTCAGAGGCTGCTAGAAGTCAAAGGTAAAATTGATTGCTGAGAGGATGTTGCACCAAACTGCAGCTTTGGCTGCTACCAGAAACTTGCTAGCTACCAAGTGGTAGCAAAACTTAAAACGCTGACACAAAAACAGGAAACGGAGAACAGTTTCCTTCTTTTTTTTTTTTTTTTTTTTAAATGACATCAGAAACAGCAGTATGCGACATTACGTGATGGCAGAGCTTCAGTTCATCCTTTGTCATTTTTTTTTTTTTTTTTTTTTTTTTTTTAATAAATAGGACAGGGGGAATGAATGAGAGAAAGAGGGGGAGAGAAAGAAAGAAAACCAAAGGGGAGAAGAGACGGTGAGAAGGGGGGGGAAGAGAGAGAGAAAAAAAAAAAAGAACTCCTGGGTCACCTGTATGGAGGAAAAAAAAACAAAAAAAACAAAAAAAACAAACAGAGGAGACAGCAAACAACAAAGAGCAACATAATAATAGAGAAAACAAAGCACCATCACAATAAACTAGCTAGTCATAGATATCAATATTTACTAAATAATAAACGATATTGTGCAGCACGCAAGATAGACAGCGCACAGTGTGCTTTGAGGCAGCAGCCAAGAAAGCTTTAGTCCGCGTCTGTGAATACCCATGTGTGCATACCTGTGTGGATCAGCATGCTTGCATTCCAAAGGTTTCTCCATGTAATGATCTGCTAGGGAGTGTGGGGGGGCCACAGCCCCGTCCTCCAGGGTGTGAAGCGGGTATGGAGGAGATCAAAACTCCAGACATCCAGAGGCCCCCAGAACACAAGAGACCATGGAAGACCAACAGAGGGGCAGCCGCGCCACTGTTCCAGTAAGAGCTGAGGAGAGTCCCAGATGAGGGCTCGCCCAGCAGCCGCGGAGCAGAAGTCAGGGGGAGTTGCAGTGACGCGCCCGTGAGCTCCGCCGGCCCCCAGCTGTGCCTGAGTGACCGAGCCCCAGGCCGAGAGGCCGGGGGCACCCCACCTCCAAAGGGGCCCGAGCGAGCCCCAGGCCCCAGGCCCCGACAAGCGGCCGCCAAGGAGTGAGCCGGTGTGTACCCGGACGCCCACCCCCAGACACAAAGAACCACCAACACACCGACAGTTTCCTTCAAAGTAAAACTGATGGCTCACCGCTGCAGCCAACACATTTCAAGAGGTGCAGCTTTTCCTTTCAAGGCAAATGTTCGGCATTTCCAGTTTGCATTTTTCAAACCAGTTGGTTTCTCTGATGCTAACTTTGGGTGACCAAAGCAATCCTTCCATATAGCAGCTTGAATCAAGGATGATGATATCACATAGACTCATGGCACATCTCTAGCATAGTAAAATCCTCAATTAGTTCTGCAATAGCAAATCACAAAATTGCCTTTTTCAATGTTAATGTTCAGATTGCAGTCTCTTTCTTTGACTTTGACTGGTGCTGGGTTAATGCATACACTGAGGGGTGCTGTGCCAAGTATAGCGCCACAAAGGACCAACTGCAGAGTAAATGGGTCCGTGGTTGGCTATTTTGCCACCGTTAATTCTTCACATGTCTATCAATATGCACACTTCTTAAATTACAGAGACACCCCTATAGGCCTTCTCACTGGTGGGAGTCTCTGGATTGTGTCCAAACAGGCAGCATCCTCCTTGTAGCCGTTCTCCTTGTCAGCCCTGTGCCTATCCGCCCACCCACCTCAGAAAGAAAAACAAGGGCTTTCTAATAATAAAGTCATACATGCATCCAGCCAATACAGGCACACATACAAACACACTTGTAGCAGCAGCAAGACTTCTCTGCCTTTCCATTTAATTGTCAAATAAATATATGTTCCTGTCAGTCAACTCCACACCATATGTGTTTTTTCATTGCTGACTTGTGGGTTAGGCATTTCAAGGTGTTACCCTGGGCTATGCAGAAAGGCTGGGACTATTTGTATCTGGAGGGATCAGGGACCAATTAAATCTAATTCTGTGGGATGTATAGTACAGATGTCGCTAGAAGGATTTTCAGATCTTAGCTCTATGAGGAAAAGAATAAGACATTTCTCAACACTAAAATATGCTCTGTTGTCTCATACTGTTTCAAATACTACTTGAAACGGCCTAATATACTGGTTATAAGCAACATCTGATGCTTTGGTCATAATAACGTCTTATGTTCGGGTATATTCAACAGCTTATGATTCAGAAATTGCAAATAAGCAGTGCCCTGTTTTGCACCAAACAATGCCCCATCTAATAAACCTCTTGACTATGAGGGGAAAACCCTCGCTCAGTACAGTCACAGACATCTCAGGGTGTGATCATGAAGGTCAGCCAGCAAAATTCGCCCCCTTAGTGATGTTGCTGACTTTTCTGTCTTTAGCTACAAGTGGCTTGGCTGTCCTCCAAAGCGTGTCTTTTGTCCCGGTTCCTTTCCCTCACCCACAGCCGATCACAGCAGATGGCTGCCCCTCCCTGAGCCTGGTTCTGCCAGAGGTTTCTGCTTGTTAAAAGGGAGTTTTTCCTTCCCACTGTCGCCAAGGGGGGACATAAGAGGTTGTTGATTGTTGGGGTTTTAGGATCTGTTGTTGTTGTTGTTATTTGACTCTAAATAAATACATTTAAATTGAATTGGCTGTTTAACTAAATATTTTACTAAAACTGTAATTCAAAGAGTGCACATAATTTGACATCTTCAAGTTAATGATTTATAGAAAATTTAAAAAGATAAGAATCATGAAATCTGGTGAGTCTAGAAGTCCTGAAATTTATATTTTTGCATCTTTACCAAATTTATAAAAAAGGATGACAAATATCAAATGGCTTGAAAAAATCCTCATTGATGCAGTGCCTCCTCTGCTACAGGACTAACATCTCTGTGTATTGCAGCAGTCCATTAATCATTTGCTCAAGGAAAAGAACTTAATTGGTTTTAGTTTGGTAAGAAGTCATTTATTAAGCGATATTAACAAACAGCTGGCTAAAGCTTTTAATTGCAAAGATGTGCAGTTGTTCAGTGTTTTGAAGAATGTAAAACATATTTATATGTAAATCTAATGTAAAAAATGTCCTCTGGGTTTCTATGAAACTGTACACATTTTTTTAATATTTTCTTACATTTTACAAATTATTTTTTTAGAGAATTGCACATCGATAGATGACTCAAAGCTGGAAAGAAAAATAGATTTGTTCATTCCTTTTTAAAAAACAGTGTTTCATAAGTCTTATTTGCTTCCTTAATCATATTATTTGTCTTTCTTTGACTGTTTGGGTGTTTTTGACTCTGTCAGACCACCACATAAATATAAACAGCTTTTCCTGTTCATACTTTCATGGTCACTGTTCTCCAGATCTATTCATTGTCTTTGATGCTATGAACAGACATCAAAGAGTCCCTGATGATGAAGCCATCTGCCCCCATCTCCTCTGCCCTGGCCTCCATCCATTATGTCCACAGTACTTTGTTTGAGTACCAAGCTCCAATAGCCAGCAAAACCACATCGCAAACACCTTTTTTTGTGTGTGTTTCAATTATTGGCCAGCCAGATTCGACTCACAGCACCACGGGTCAGCAAGTACAAATAAGCTGACCTCAGGCCCTAGGATATTTCGCTTTATACAGACCGCTTGGAGTATGTGATCTGTTTTGGATGCTCCCATGACAGTTAGCCTACAGTGCCAGTGTCTTTAGCAGATGGTGCTTTTTTTGAGCATGATGTAACCTTCTATTTTTCCACTGTTTGCCATACAAACTGCAGTATCAAAAGGGGATCTGTCTGATAGCTTTCCCTTAATCTGCACCCTATCCAACCCACCTATAGTCTTAAAAGTGAATTTAATAGCACCAGTCAAGCATACACTATGCAGTTCAACAAACAAAAAGCAGATGTAGTTTCATTTTCGTGTATGTCACTGTCTTGTGCTTGTCCTCTTTGATTCAGGTTCTGACATCAAAACTGTCACTGCGATGCGTTTCATACAGTATGATCATCCAATTTTTATGAAGGCCAGTATTTTCTAATATAGACCTGCTGTGTAAGTGCACTCTCAATTTGTAGACCCCCTGCTGCTTTTTCTGATCACTTGATTGTCATGCTCAGCCACACTTGTCTGCACCACTGTGCAGCGCGGACCAATGTCACTGTCTAAAAGAAAAGATGGCTGGCAATTAGAAACTAGTCTCGAGTTCGGTAGAGGGAAACGTCACAGTAGGCAATATGGCAGATTCACCAAAGATGCGTGCTCCAGCATATGATCACTGCATAACAACAGACACTGGGTGCATTTTAATTAGCTCGTGCTGTGACATCTCAGCATGTGTGGTCTCAGACACTGCTGGGATATTCAGTTGGATATTAATCTATACAAGCTTCTGCTTTCCATGTAAGCAAATACTGTAATTCCTGCTAGGGTTGTCTGATTTAAGGAAAACAAAAAAAGCGTTATTATTGTGTTTGACTTCGCTTTGTCATGGTGCTTTCACAAAATGTGAAATAAAGCAGTTTTTTTAATCAGAAGGCACAGACAGGAATAATATTCTGCTAGAATACTGTTACTAGCTGGTACACCACGGGTAGTTTGGCACATTCCCTTCTGTATACTTGTAGGTACTTTACGAGTTTTGTTTGACATAGTCCTTGAAGAGAACAGAAAAAAAACCCAGCTAGGCTTTCAGTGGGCTGGGAGGAACAATTATCATATTGCTCAAATCTGCCAGCGCCTCTCAGATCAAGAGTATTTGCATTGCACTGAGGAGAGTGAAGAGGGTCAAACTGTTCTCACCGGGTATACTTCAGGACGCCCCTTGTGGGCAGAGGTAAAAAAGTCAGAAGAGTGCCGGAATGAAAATAGCCTGAGGGTACAGAAGGAGTTGAAAGCTCACCAATAATGTGGTCTGCTGCAATTTCCCTTTTTTGAAAATATAAAGAGTTATTTGAATACCCACTTCTTAGTGTCACTCTAACAATGCATTTATTGATACTGCATTTTCTGAAAACTCAAAGCTCTTTACACAAAAGCCAAAGAAAATGACTGGGGGTATAAGCTGGGTGAATATTGAATTCTGCTGAGGTCGCCGTAAGCCAGCTCGCTTTGTATTTGCATGAGGGAATCCAGAGCACTGTAGTGACACAGTATTCAGAAAATCTGCTCCCATCTAATTTATGCTCATAAGTTATTTAACTTTAGCGCTTGTTGTGCTGAACTCATGATGTCCCTAACTGTTAGAACAGGGCCCCAGATTTTCCGACGGTGTGGCTTTTGCATCTATCAGCTGCTGAGTTTGGGCTTTTTCATCAAGTGCTTTCTCTCAGTGTCTCTCAATGCATTTTAAACAGGCCAAGTGGAGCCTTTTGTATGCCGGGTGCTAATTTAGAGGCTTTTATTTTTAATGGTAGTATGGCCTCTGTGTAAAGGGATGGTATATAAGCACAGTCTGACAGCAGAATCTTTTTTTCTTTTCGGGGGAAGAGGTTGTTGAAAAGAATTAGTAACTTACACACACTCTCTGTATATGAATTTTAAAGGTATCTAATTTATTTCTACCTCTCTGAAAAGTAACACCTCAAGCAAGACAGAGAATCTGAAACTGATAAGCTTCAATTTTTTGCTTCATGTCATCCTCTACCCCCAAGGTCCAAAAACGCCTCTGAAATAGTTTAACATTATCAGGTTTTGGGCCACCCACCCTTCCCTTTCCTTTCTCGTATCTGTTTGGAAAATGACCAAACTTCATACTGTCGTAACCTTGGGATGGAGTCGTCATGGTTAAAACCCTACAGCTAGAGCAGCGCTGCAGCAATCTCTGTGATAGCACCCAATCCCTATCCCTGCATGCAATGATATCCCTGTTCCATCTGATGCTATCGCTGCAAAATGGGATGTTATCAGTATCCAAGATGATGCTATCACCATACAGTGTGGAGATATTGGATTCTAATTCATAGCCTCCCCTGCCTAGACAGAGATATGTAAGGCTCTGCAGGCAAAGCCAGTCCATCTGTAGCTTACTTAGGATGAGGGATTGAATGGCGCTTTATGCTTCACGGTTCTGGTTGTGTGGCCCCCGGGCCAGAGTTGTCACAGTACCTGTTCATGCTGTATGCTTTAATGAGGACAGGAGAGGGAGATGATGGAGAGTCAATTACAACCTCATGTTGGAGAGTAACACTATTTCACCTTTCATTACACCTCAATGCCATGGGCTAACTGGGTCTCATCAGTTCGTGAAAGGTACTCATACTGAGAAGGCCATGCTGAGGTCAGTCTTGTGTGGAACAGAGGAAAGTGAGTTAGATGAAGATTTTAGGTACCAAATCAACACTGTGCGCTTCACAAAAGAACCTTTCAGCTGCTTCGAGAAGGAATGTTCCCGCATAAAATGAATGCAGGATCATGTGAAAAACAGAGTGGCAAACATGCAGGTCATCATAGCTGTCCGGAGAATTTGATTTACATCATCTGCAGGGAGAGCAAGGGCAGCAGATACAGACAGACCTTCATTTCTATTTTCTATTTTACTTATTTTTATAGATGTTGTTTGGTAATTTGTTTTTAAATATTATATATTATGTCTACTGCACAGACCACATTGATTAGATTTGAAGATCAATATTGCTCAGATATTCAATTCAATTTTATTTATATGGCACCAAATCACAACAAAGGTCGCCTCAAGGCGCTTAAAATCTATTCTATTCATCTATCTATTCATAAAACATGGATTCGGACAGTGGAGGGATTATGCTTAGTCTTGAGATTGCAACAGCTTCAGAGTTTTTACCAAGTCTGTTTTACCTGCCCTTTTTTGTTTATGTTGGCTGTGGTATTTATTCTATACTTACACTGTATATTAGCTTCTTAACTGAGTCTGTTCTGTGTCTCTTCTGTCAAGTCGTTGAAACGCGTAGTAATTTTCACTGTTTCTTCTTTGTAGATACGGTGGACAAAGACAGCTGGTAGTGTGTCAGATCGTTTCCAGGACTCCAGCGTCTTCAACGAAACGTTGCACATCGCAAAGATCCAGAGGACCCAGGGAGGCCGCTACTACTGCAAGGCTGAGAACGGCCTTGGATCTCCTGCCATCAAGTCCATTAGGGTGGACGTCTACTGTAAGTGTGATGAATTTGAGTCAGCACAGACCATTTTCATTTTCCAACATTGCCCAAAAACAATTGCCCATTGTTGCTTTACAGTAATAAGGTTGTGGTTGTTTTGTTCACGGACTTTGTATTTTTTCTTGTGAGTTTAGCCTCTTTCTGTGTGTGTGTTTTTGTGTGTGGTTGCTATTATGTTTTTCTTCCTGGTTTCAAAGAAGTCCAAGTGCGGCAGACTGCAAATGGTAAACTGCCCAGAGGTGTGACTATCAGAGACTGTATCTGTGTTACCTTGCTAAGGATTGACCAATAGACCCTTATTCTTCCATCTACACTGAACAAAAATATAAACGCAACACCTTTGTTACTGCTCCCATTCCCCATGGGATGGACGTAGAGACCTAAAATTCATTCCAGATACACAATATAACCATCCCTCCCAAACAGTGGTCACAAATCAGTCCAAATGTGTGGTAGTGGGCACATCTGCTATATTGAGATAATCCATCCCACCTCACAGGTGTGCCACATCAGGATGCTGATCTGACATCATGAGTAGTGCACAGGTGTACCTCAGACTGCCCACAACAAAAGGCCACCCTGGAATGTGCAGTTTTTTTGCGCTATTGGGGGTCTGAGGACCCAGAACCGGTCAGTATCTGGTGTGACCACCATTTGCCTCATGCAGTGGAACACATCGTCGCATGGAGTCTATCAGATTGTCAGTTGTGGCCTGTGGAATGTTGGTCCACTCCACTTCAATGGCTGTGCGAGGTTGTTGGATATTCGTGGGAACTGGTACACGCTGTCGTATACGCCGGTCAAGCACATCCCGAACATGCTCAATGGGTGACATGTCCGGTGAGTATGCTGGCCATGCAAGAACTGGGACATTCTCAGCTGCCATCTGCCCTGAACAATGTGAACCATGATTCATCCGTGAAGCGCACACCTCTCCAACGTGCCAGACGCCATCGAATGTGAGCATTTGCCCACACAAGTCTGTTACGGCGACGAGCTGGAGTCAGGTCAAGACCCCGATGAGGACGACGGGCATGCAGTTGAGCGTCCCTGAGACGGTTTCTGACAGTTTGTGCAGAAATTGTTTGGTTGTGCAAACCAATTGTTCCAGCAGCTGTCTGGGTGGCTGGTCTCAGACGATCTTGGAGGTGAACCTGCTGGATGTGGAGGTCCTGGGCTGGTGTGGTTACACGAGGTCTGCGGTTGTGAGGCCGGTTGGATGTGCTGCCATATTCTCTGAAACGCTTGTGGAGACGGCTTATGGTTGAGAAATGAACATTCAATGCACGGGCGACAGATCTGGTTGACATTCCTGCTGTCAGCATGCCAATTGCACGCTCCCTCATTGCTTGTGGCATCTGTGGCATTTTGCTGTGAGACAAAACTGCACATTCCAGGGTGGCCTTTTATTGTGGGCAGTCTGAGGTACACCTGTGCACTACTCATGATGTCAGATCAGCATCCTGATGTGGCACACCTGTGAGGTGGGATGGATTATCTCAATATAGCAGATGTGCCCACTACCACACATTTGGACTGATTTGTGACCACTGTTTGGGAGGGATGGTTATATTGTGTATCTGGAATGAATTTTAGGTCTCTACGTCCATCCCATGGGGAATGGGAGCAGTAACAAAGGTGTTGCGTTTATATTTTTGTTCAGTGTAATTCTATTTTGGCAAGATTCCAGACAGCCATGACCCTGAAAATGTTTCTGTTCACAGTCCTGATTTTGCAGCAATGCCAGCCTCGTAGTGGTGTAGTAAAACATACAACTAAAGAACCTTTTGCTTGCCTGGAACAGCATATATGTATGCTTTAGAATTGAATCAGTTTATTATCCTGCAAAGAAATTAGAATGTAAAATGAAACAGGTGTTGCAGTATTAATTTATAAGGCAAAATGTTAACACAGACAGCTGGTGAACAGATGAAACGATACAAAGATGCATAGCCCAAAAATAGCAATGTTCCATATTTCTGTTGTGAATAAAAAGTAGTTATTATGATGTAGTGCATAAGAACAGAACTTCTTCTTCCTCTCCTGAGAATGTTACTTAGATGTAAAGTCAGTCATTGTACATGCAGATTCTTTATTTTAAAAGCAGCTGCATGACAAATGCGAAAAGTTCATTAGCATTCATTAAGCAAACATAACAAACTTAACTTTATTGCTTTTATTGATTTGTCAGTGATTATCCTATTTCACTTCATGATGAGGAATAGCAGTCACTGCCCTCCATCAGACACCCTCCAGCCTACTTATTTGTGCAAAGATAGCCAAATCTGGACTTAATGTTCAATAAGAAATCTGTAGTCATGCCATAATTAAGAGCTTGTCTTACTGTTTGAGCTTCATGAAATTCTACTGAGATACATTTAAAATGACTTGCCTTTGAAAGATCTCCAAGCTGCCTCACTGATTTCAGCAGCTCTCAGTCCCTTCCTCTCCTTTTTATATGCCAGACTGCAAGGAAAAAAATGTTGTATCTTTGAAAATAAATGACCCCAGTGTCCTTAATTTGTTTCCAAATATCATTTTCAATCACAGAGGAAAGAAAAAGGTAGTGATGCTCTTGATTAGTTTCCAGCAACACCTACAATAATTCCAGGCACTTTTTCACAAGTTAGGATTTATACTCCTGCAGTTCCCTGCATTGATGCCAGTGATTTGAGGCAGTATATTTACAGTAAAAATTCTTTTTTTTATGTGTCAACATTATACGAGTGCTTGATTTAATTTGCGTTAGCAGGGAACATTTCATTGAAAATGACTTCATAGCTACTTGATTATGTCTTTTTTGTGCTGTGCTTTACAGAGTAGCCTTCTTGTAGTCTGCCTCATGACTTTAGAAAAGCTCAGGCTGGCATGCACTGGTAAAACATTGGGATGTTAACAATGCATACATTTGCCATAGTTCGGTTAGTAAAACAGTTTGAAAATCATTTGTGATAAATAATCCTGACCAAGTTTGTTTATAACATTGGAACTGACTTTTATTGTGAAGTACAAAGTAATTGGCATTTCTAAGCACTCAGTCTCAAGGACACATAATGCCCTTCATTGCAGTTTGTTGTTCCATACAGTGCAGAAAACCTCTTATCCCCTAAAAAACAAAACAAAACAAAACCCTAGCACAGTAGCAACAAGAGTCACCCAAGAAGGAAAATCCTAACTTGTCTACAAATGCTCAGCATTTACTCCCCATTCTGTTGTGATTGTTGAATAAGTGTAATACATGTCAGAATGAGAGCATGATAGCCTTCAAAGTAAGAGTTGTGCATTATCGCTACAACCAACGCAGCCAAGTCAAACGATGCAGCTTTTACTTTGAAGGCAAATCCTCTCTTTTAACAGTTTTGCTACCACTTGGCAAGCAGTTTGCGGGTGATCGCAGACATATCAAGTCGATGTCTTCCATGCAAACTACTGGCAACAGCAGCAACCTACTAGCTACCAAAGCAATCACAAGGAGGTTTGTGGTGCAGCACTGTATACCTATTTGCAGCCAATTCCATGCTAGCAACTCCTGTCAACCTACCTACAGCAACCAACTTGCCAACCAATTGCAGAATACACACTTTTCCCTAGTAACCAGTGTTTCCCAGGGTGGTCACTGACTGGTCTGTAGGTCTGCATGAACGAGGCTGTTGGAATCAGTTTCACAGTGACTGCCAGAAACAAGCATCAAACACTCACAACCAGTTGAGGAATACACTCTAGGACAGTCTTTCATGTCCCAAATGGAGCCAAATGTTCCTCAATGCTATTGGTATTAAATAGTGTCTCATAATTTTCTGTTGATTAACAGTTACCCTCAGAAAACAATGTTAATGATGAATATACATTTTTATGGTAATACCGCGTGTCTAAAACAGTTTCACTGATGCTCTCCATTTAGCGTGCATGCTCTGAGGCCCCAAATCCACAAAAAGTGTTGCTCATTTTTCAACTTATGAAAGAAGCATAATTTCTTCGAAGTATGCATGACTGAACAATGAATAAATGAGGCACCATCTTGTGTGATCCAGTTCCCCTTTATATACCCTCTCTTTCTCTCTCCCTCTCTGTGCTTTCTTCTCATGTCCCCCACATAAATACAGAGTACATTGTTAACTTGCTCTCCTTTTCACTCTTCTTTCATGTCTCTGTCTTATTCCCTTTCAGCATGTGGGCTACATTCTTGTACTTGTTTATTTGGACTGACACTGGCAAAAGTTGTGGAATTGAAACTTGTTTAGAAAGCTTGTGGAAGGGCTTAGTGGTGCAGGAGGATGGGGCTGAATGCATCTCAGCTGCTGACAGTTAGAACCGTGTTCCTTCTGTGTACTATTTCACCTTGGCTGCACTAAAGAGGTGCAGGATAAGACGTGGAAATGAAGCCCGAGACAGACTGGAGACACAACCTTAGCATAATAGAAAGGCATGGCTTCTCATCCAGCTTCATCATACGGTATTTTGCAGCCTTAGTTCTCTTGCTGTTGAAAGCAAACTGATGATTGTCATTGGTGAATGATAGCGATGTAAATGAAACAAGCTGGCTACTGTGAATAAGTATGCATAGTTTAATATATAGACAATGTCCATTGGTTACAGTAATTTGGTAATTTATACAACACACACACTCACACGGAATATTCCATGCATATTTTAGATCATGGCATTTGTTTGCTGTCCTTGTAATCTCCTTGCATCTGGCCTTGTAACACAGCATGTTTGTATTTCACAAGAAATGTGTTATGTTGCGCATCCAGTAAAAGCACATCATTTCTACAGAGCCACGTTATAGCTGTCCCCTGGGGGTGAATTTAATTTGTTGCCCTCTGCAGTACACGCTGCTTTTAGTGGTTTGCAGCTACAATTTCTGATTAGTATTAAAATAGATATTGTGGCTCCGGACCTCACAACAATAAAGCCATGAATTATATTTGCTTTCTGTTTCAGCTGCATCTTACATGTCTGTCTTCATACTCGTTTGTTTACATCTGACAAATAACACCAGCAATAATGGACTATATCACTTCTGTTGTAAAGGAAAGATAGTATTCATGACGAGACACGGGCCCCAGCATGGTTTACAATGAGAGGCTTAAAACCTGAATGATCTTTCTGCAGCTGATTCCTTTTTACTCTTTTCTTCTGAGTCTATTTATTTAGCTTCTGCTGGTTGGAATCAAGGGTCCTGTTTTCAATTTTCAAAAAAAGCACTCGAAATCTTATATTATATGTGTATCTTTATTAGATCAGTGAGCATGCTTCCCTCCTCTGTACACACAGCCTCACCCTGTTGTGCTTTCTTTCAATAAATTTCGATTTAAACAAAAACATTAAATGTAGATTCATGAAACAGATACATGAAAATAAAATGACAGAGAAACGCAAAAGTTCTCTTTAGAGTTTTCTGTGAACAGCGGACAATATGAGGAAGGGATAATTAATGGTAATAACTGCCCTCTCCAGCTGGGAGGAGCTGATATTAGCTATATACCCAGCTCAAAGCTAATGTATTTACAAGGCTCAGAAGTCCATCTAAGCACATTTTATACCTGCTGACACCTCAGTTGTGTTTGTCCACAGTTGGGTCTATGGGGAAGGTCCTCTGCAAAGTTAATAAAGAACCTTGCCCAACTCCTACACTGATCGATTTTAAGCTTAAGATGCTCACTTCTTTTTCCTGAAGGGGAGTCTTTTCAGTGTTCTCATTTAATTTCAGCTGCATTAATTTTGCTGCAGCATCTAATGTTTCATTGAGTGACTGATCGAGGAGAGCTTAAGAGTTCTTCAGGGGCAGCTTATTGCAGGCTCAGGGAGTTCATTGACCATCACCAGCACAATATATCTAAACGAGATTTGGCCAGAAGGCGAGCTGAGGAAAAATGTACATTGAAGAGGCTGCTCAAAAAACAAACTGTGAGAAAGAACTTTTGGAGTCTGGTCTATTCCTTTTCATGGTAGTTGGTCAATAAATGTATGCTCCTTTTCCCAAAGTGCCAATGGGAAATCTAAAAGTCTTTAGAGACCCATTTGTTTAGGTTTTCTGGTTTAATAACCGATATCAAGGCCAAAATTTCAGTGTTTTCCCAGCAATTATTGTTTACAAATGTGTATTACAAAAAGAAAAGAAAAATGTATCTCAGCATCAGACAGTATGGTTTAGGCAATTGCAATCCTTTTGCAGTGTTTATTTACATGCTACCAAAGTCTATTCAAATGTGATTGGTCAATAGAAATCAGGGCACAGAAGCCAGAAAGCTTACAATACAAAATATATTTTCCCTTGCCTAGATGCTATGTCTTCCACTGTGAAGATTTGCAGCTTGCTTGTGCCTTTTACATAATTTAAGTCTAGTCTTGGCTAAATCAGGTTATCTGAAGGCATCACTTTGGTCTCACTTTGATCACTGTGGAGCAGTTGATACATTGGTTATATCTGGAATAAAAAGTAATATAATTCTAAAAATTATTAATATGCAAATCAGAAAACAGTCATTGTCAGATTTACCTCACAGTCATTTAAAATGAATCCAACAAATGATCAAATGTAAAACAAATGACTAGTCTTTAGATCTCCTCCATCTAGGTCAGCTTTTCCTGAAATATGCCATTTCCTGATTTTGTGTTGCTGGTCTTTTATTCTTTTATGTAAACTGACAGCCTTCTATGTCTTGCTGCACTCTGTTTCTGTTACTAACATGCTAAATTTGGCCAAGGCAGCTTCTAGAGACAATAGCCAAATGTGGCCACGAGATAGCAGTAATTTACAGAAAGGATGCAAACATGCAACAAAATGCACGGAGAGCTTTACGGAGAGAGATTGCTAAAAGGTTTATGTTTTAATTAACACATGTTTTTAAATTTCCCTGAGCAAGCACTGCTAGCCTTGCTTGCCCTGGCAAAATGTATTGCTCTAAACAATTTTAAACAAGCGTTGAATAAATTGAGCATATAAAAATGCAATACAGAGAAGGGAAAGAATTCCAGAGTTTACAAGAAAGAAGTATTTTGCACTGCCTAAGTATGTTGTGCAAATGATTTTGATGTTGTCAGACAACACCTGTTTTCTGTGCAAACACTGGGCTGTAGATGTCATTGCACTGAAACGTCCACTTGCAGCTTCACTTTTCCCGGTATTCATTCAAAAGGATTAGAAAGAGACAATAGCCTGCTTTCTCTGTGTTATCTTTGGAAGGACTTATGCAGCCCTCACTCTACAGCACTGATGCAGAAGCCAACGAATTTTAATAAGGACACTGTGTGTGTGTGTGTGTGTGTGTGTGTGTGTGTGTGTGTGTGTGTGTGTGTGTGTGTGTGTGTGTGTGTGTGTGTGTGTGTGTGTGTGTGTGTGTGTGTGTGTGTGTGTCGCCATGGACTTGGAGTTAATACTGAGCTTGAATAATTTTCGACATGTGAGAAGCACTAAGTATGCACCCATGTCTTTGTGTGACATGGTCTCATGTGTGAGAGGAAACAAAAATTGATGCTTCCTATTGGGTTCAAGCACACACTTATGCATGAACACACTCTTCACCAGTGAGGTCCTGACTCACAAACATGTCAAAAGGCTTAACTTGTCTTGGCATAGGCCTCCTCAGCTGTGCAACACTTTGCAGCAGCATGCAGGGTGGGCTCACTTGGTGAAATGTGTCTGCTTGATGTTTGCTTTTCCTCGATGGAGTTCATGAAGGAGCTCAGAGACCAAACAGCAGCTGATGGTGTTTGTTTTGTGGACGTGCTGGCTTTTCTTTATCCAGTTTGGTCAGTAAAACTGGCATGTGCTATTTCATTGGGTGTCTTATTCAGGCTGCCTTGCTGAAAGGTGTAAATGTGTATGTAGAGCAAGAGCATGAAAAGGCATTCTGGAGAAAAAGTTAACTCAGAAAAACAGACTACGGTGATAAAACCTGAGTTTTGAGTGATGCTTATGCACTTCCTATTAACTCCTATATCCTTTCATTACCCATGTTTGCCCTCTCTGCTTGCATTTATATACTCAGGAGAGGCTCCTCTAAAGTGACTAGGTAATTTATTTGGGTATGGGCAGAGGGAAGTGTGTGGGATGGTGATCTCAGGGGAGCCTATGGATTAATGGGTTCAGCTGGATGCAGTAGGTGCTGGAGGCAGGTTCAATAGGTTGAGTTATAACCCAGATTGAAAGAACTGACAATTGTTAAGTGTTGGACCCTCTTCTCATTACATTAAAACATTACATTGACTGTTTACTGATAAAAACAAATGATCTACATATCCTTTTTATCATCTCTGGAGAACATCCAGGAAATGGGTGAAAGCATCTCTGGCTGACTTTTGAATGTTTCTAACCTTGCGTGCAAGTATCAAACAGAAAGTCGGGGTTTTTACAAGAAAATGGTCTATAAAGACATGGGAATGAAACACTGTCCTCATATTGCAGTGTTTAACCAAGGTGCACATAGATGGATAGATGGATAGATAGATGGATAGATGTAAGGGGCAAATAGCTTTTCAGGATGTCCTAAAACAGCTTCATTCCCCAAGTTCCAAATCTATTAAAAAACAAAGTGTCCATAAAGACAGCATAAAATGCAATTAAGTATATAACTGGTTAGATTAATGAAGCTTTTCCTGCCTCTGATAGTAATCCAAGTGCTAAAACACAGAGCAGTGGTTGCGTGGTCGCTTACAGCCATTTGCATGTATCTTTCCTCTGAGTTTTGTTGTTTTTGTTGTTGTTGTATTAATTAATATCAATATCAGCCAAAAGTGGGAGGGTTGCTTGACACACATGGCACCAATAAGTTTTGTGGTTGTTCATGATTATTAATTGTCTCCATTATTGAGACAGGATGAGTAAAGGATAGCAAATGGCTATTATGGATAGCTCATCTGTCACACAGATAGTCATAGAGTCATAGAACCTATAGCATATCCTTTGTATACCATACGTACCTTTTACATGTGGTTTACATAGTACCTGTTCCTGCTTCCATGTAAGCTGTCGTTATTGGATATGTTGCTAAACAGTACGCAAACGCTGTAATGTTTAAAATATATGGAAACATAGGAAAATGCAGTAGGAATTTAGGATATTGTAGTTAAGATAAGTCATCATTAGATAGTGACTATTTTTATTGTTTCCAAAATTAAAAATTTAGAAGAAAAGATACAGTCAGTTAAAAACAATCAGCATATTTGTGGTGATGAATACTAATTAGTAGAGGCACATCATCTAAAATCAGTACTTACTTCACGGTGCAGATTTACAGGAGCCAGCTTCAATATTATTCATTAATCCATAGAAAAAGTCTATGGCATCACCCTCTCTGTGGATTGTGCTTATTATATGGCATGACCCTGAATTTTATTTGTTTTTTTGTTCTTGGAGATACAGACATACACAAAACAGACACAATACACAAATTATACAAACTATACACAAAATATAGTCAGTTATATTAAATTTTGAACATACTGAGTCCATGGCCAGTGTCTGACATGACAGTGGTAATAAACCCCTAAATTGAATTTCCATCATCCCTTTGAAACTAAAAGCAAAGTTACGTACGAGAAATGGCTGATGAGCTCCATCTTAGTCCTTCTATGTGACATGATCTATGAGCCTATGATATGAGGTGATGTGGATACATATGTACCTGTATAGTTTTCTGAAAAGATCCCATAATGTATGTACATCAAGATATATGTGCAGTGCCTTTAAAGTGCTTCTGGATGTAAATGACCTGGTGTGATGAATAGCACGATACAGCCGCAGTGAGTTATCTGAGCCTTGTTTGAATCAGGACAGAATGAATCAACACATTATGTGTACATTATGTAAATGTTTGCTGGTTTGGTTAATGGAGGTAAAGCCAGTTCATGACTGCCCATTACTCTTTCAAGGACTCGCTCTAGGGAGGGGCCCTTAATCAGAGTAGTGAAGTCAACCTCATCTCTTGGCTTTGTTTTTCTCGCCATCAGGAGCTTAAAACATACTGCAGTGTGTTTGTGTTGTGTATGCTAATGTGATTATCCCTTGTAGAATTTCATTCTGATCTGCTTTTTGTTTTTTAACATCTCTCTGGGTGAGGAGAAGGCAACAGATGACAGCTAGCTGTTTATCTTACAGCCATCGTTTATGGAAACATTAAAAAAACAAAACAGTTAAAAGACCTAAATATAAAGTTAAAAAATCAACATGATAATTATGTTACCTTGGATTCATTTTTTTGAGTCAATAGAACTCTTTTTTTATTCATCCTGTGAATAACGTAATGTTGTCTGCAGGGACGGACATTGTTATTTGTCATTAAGGCAGTAAAAGATCAATCTGAAATGTAAAAAAAAAACAAAAAAAACTAACGACTATGTGCTTCCGAAAGGATTTGACTTCACAAGATGCTCATTTCTGAATGCTTTTGGATTTGATACTCCTACCATAGGGATGGGTATCGAAAACCGGTTCTTGTTGAGAACCGGTTCCCACTGTTTCAATTCCCTGGAATCGTTTGCCATTTTTGCAAACGATTCCCTTATCGATTCCAGTCGCTCCGAATGACGTCACCACGTTGTGTCATTTACCTGGCAGGAAACACGGCGCGTAAGCGGCTCAAACGCTCAAAAGTTTGGTTATACCTTATGAGAACGGATGACAACAGGGCAACTTGCAATACTTGCAAAGTAGATATTTCATTTAAGGGAGGAAACACTACGAATATGCAAAAGCATTTGCTCACAAAACACGTGATAACCTTAAATGAATGTCGTGTTTTTAATTCCACTCCGGACTCGTGAATCTCAACCAGCAGCAGCGGTAGCGTTTGCACGTCCTCTCCCGTTACTGCGGCAGGTAAATAATCAACTAACAGTGTATATTATGTTAGCGCGATCTGCCTTATTACAAAACCTGCCATTACTGTGCATTTAGGTGACCATGATGAGAGAGACAGACAGAGTCTGGCTGGCTCAGATGCTGGCAGTTCTCGCTGCAGTCTACCGGTAGCGTCTCCTTTCAGGCCAGGATAGACGAATGTCACCGAGCAGTGACTAAGTTTGTGGTAAAAGGCTTGCACCCATTTGCCGCAGCAGATGCTCCCGATTTTCAGTAAGTGAATGTGTTTAATTGTAGGCAGGGACATTACTGGATATTCTTGTGTAATTGCTACTGAATAATTTATGTTATACTTTGTTATTGCTACAGACGAATATTTATTTTATTATTTTACATTTACAATTTTTTTCCTGGGGACCCTGTGACACCCCATTGAAGAGCCGTAGGCTGTGGATCTCTTAAGATCTCACTGTTGGGTTTGTAAGGTCATGTTACTCCTAAATTTCTATCTTATTCAAAGAGAAGATAAAAAACAAAGTTCTGAGCTAATCGACCTTAGTGTTCTCCTTTTTTAAAAAGAATCGATAAAGAATCGAATCGTTAAACAGAATCGAAAATGGAATCGGAATCGTGAAAATCTTATCAATACCCATCCCTAGTGGTCATTATCGGAGATTCAGTGGTTTTTTTCTAATAAAAACATGAAACTTCATGGCGTGATACTTTAGCACAAGTATGCATGTGATTAAGTGCTGTGGCTTAGATAGTTAATAACTGAGTAATTTTTTTCCAACAAACAAACTAAAGGTCAGTTGAAATCCATATCTCCTCAGTTAGCCCAACCAATAGTTTCTAAGAATAATACCTATTCAGATATATCCATGTATCATGATATTTGATGTATCATGATATTTGATGTAAAAATCCAAAATGAAATACATAAATAGGAATATCTCTATTTTTTAGCTGGAATATCATATTTCCCTAGTGTTGGATCAATATATATCCAATATACAACAAATCCTAATAGTAATAATGTTCTTCTTGGGCTCGCAAATAGAGGTCACATTGATTTATTTTGCTTTATTCAGTGCTCTTTCATTTGTCTGAAATGGTCATTTGTCTTCCCCAACAAATACACACATGTCGCCTACAACATGTCTTAAAAGCGGCATTTACTGCTTTACTTGAATAAGCTTTTTATTTTTTCAACTTCTTTGTTGCTGTCCAACTACTGCTACCATGCTCTACTTTTTTTTATTTATTTAGAGAACATGCTTTCAAATCATCGTTCACAAAAGATGTACCTTCCTTGGGTGTCCAAACCGAACACAGGAGAAGGTCATTAGGCTCAAACCAGAAAAGAACTCCATCATGTCACTGATGCTTTGCCTCCAACTCTAATGGTGGCTTTCTAGGTGTTGTTGTTTAGATCAGTGGTCTGTGGCCTGCTTGTTTTCCTTGGGAGATGAATTAGAGAGGAGATGGGCTGAGGCAGATGCCAGTGTCTAAGGGAGAGGATGAAGAGGAGATTCATTACTCCTTACCCCCCCAACACACATACAAACACAAACACTGCTCACACAGAGCAGAAATAGGCCTCATTATTTCCCCATTTCCATCACCGGGAGGAAGTGAGGGGTTGCAGCCCTTTCAGTCAGGCTGCTGACATATGCCCCTCCATTTATCACACGCAATGTCCACGAGTACATAGAACAAACAGGCGCTGGTCTTACACCTACAGACATGACAGCGCAGCGCAGCATAATTGGAAAAGCATTGTCTCTAAGGGACATCGAGTTGTAGCGTTCTTTAGATTCTCTCTTCAAGCAACAGTTTAAATAGCACAGTTAAAATGAACGATGGCTTTTTTCTTGCTGGAGGAAAACTGCATCTTCTCTGTAAACTTAACCATAATCTGTTTTCAGAGCTTTGACTTCAAGCTATGCAGCGTTTATAAATAAGCTCTTACAGAAAATAAAAATAGATTTTTTTTCACCATCATGCTACATTATCAAAATCTATATATCTATATTCACTTAGGCTGCACTGCTACTTCAACTGGCAGTAATTATACTTAACCAGACCCGATGACTGTGGCCTGAAAGACCATTACTTTGATACCTAATGTATATCCTATGATGACTCAAGATAGAGAGAAAAAGACTGAGCGCATATGTAGCCTAAGGCAGAATGGTAGCCAGTAAGGGACATTTCATAGAGAAAGTGAGAGGAAAGCCACTTCCTCCCCGTCCCCTAGTACAAATTTAATTTCAAATAAACGCAGAGATGTTGAAATACTTAATGAATAATTCAATGCTTGTTAGTCAGTGCCACAGAGGCATGCCAAAGAAGTGCCATGGCAAGGGTGGTGTGTTGCCCTTTATAAGCCTTAACCCTGCATGTCTAGCTGGGTTAATGTTCCTGGCAGAGACAGCAGTGAAGCAGCTATAAACCCCCCAATGTCAAAGATGTGCCCCTTCACAGTTTAATAAAACAGCTGTTGTGACCGCCAATAACTGACCTACTGATTATATTTCATTTCAAATATTCCTATAGTCCCATAGTGGCGTAAAATAGCACACATAAAGCTATCTGACCTAATGAACCTAATGAAGTGTTTTTATTACAAATGAGTTTTAGATATTTATTACTGTTCTTCAGATGGAATCACAACAAAACCTGCTATTTATTTGTAAGTATTGATAATTATTATTTTTTATAAAGCACTTTTCTAAAAGTTACAAAGAGGTTCACAGAAGGAAAAATGTTTTAAAAAGTCTGAGACATGGATAAAAGAAAATAAGATAAATAGTAAGAATGTACAAGAAAATTAAAACCAACATTGCCATCTATCAGACGGTTGTGAAAGCTATAAAAACGTTTTTAAAAGAAACTAAAAAGACAATAAAGAAGTCGACATTGTGACTTGACTGGCCAGACTGTTCACAGTTTGAGAGCTCTAATGATAAAGGCCTGCTGATCTTTGTTTACTTGCTGAAACTTTAGAATAACCAGCAGCCCAGATGTAAGTAAGTGCCAGACACATGGGAGACTAACAAGTTCTTCATATAATTGGCAGCAAGCCTATTTTGCCTATTTAATTCTTTAAAAGTCATTATTATTATTATTCTCATATTTCTAGGTGCCAGTTACAATCCAGGCAAAAATGTTTTAAATGAACTGACGTCAATTAAGTGAGTTGTGACTGATGCTGTCAAGGCAGAAAAAGAAATAAAAGAACACATGACCTTATGTACGTCATTAGCAAACAAGAATGGTCTAATTTTTAAATTTTATTTAAGCTGAAAGTATTTTTTTTTTTAAATATAAATCAAAATGGTAAATGTCACTGACATTCATTTCAGAAATGGCTTATTAGATGTGTTTTCAAAAGTGTGTTTTTAAATTTTCTGGCTTTACTGGCTTTGACTTTAAACACTTGATTTTTAATAAATTTATTAAAAGTTCTTTAAATGGATGTCACAATAGAAGTCAAAGGTTTGACTTAAATGGAAAAAACCCTGAAATTTAAATTGGTACCCATAGTTGTGTGTGACATATTTGCACTGTTATTAATCCTCTGCATCAATGCAAATGCACCTGTATGCTTTCACGCTGAAGATACTCGGTGATAAGATTGTTATTGTTCTTGCTCTATAAAGTGAACATGAAGTTAATGTTACAGCCTGTTTATCAGTAAGACTAAAGACAGGAAAAAGCGAGTCTATTTCTATAACACAGTCGATAACAACAATTTTATGCTGCCCAAACAAATCTCAAGCTAAACAGGAGGAAGCCTTCATGCCTTAATGAGATAAAGTATTTTGTAGATTATCCTATCGTTTTTCTGCACAATGGACAAAGTCAGAGCATCATTTTTTCCCAAACATTTTAGGAGAATCACTGGTTTATCGCAGAGAGCACAAAAGGCAGAGTTTGCATGTCATTAGTTGATAAAAATCCCCCCCACAAAGAACTCACCAGAATAGTAAATCTTTAATGTATATATTTACTTTTACCTCTTTTAGTTTGCTCTACAGCTTTACAAGTTGAAATAATATTACATCTTTGCCACTATTGTGTGTAATAAGTGTGAGTTTTAACAATACATTCACAGGGCTAAAGTTTGGCTATTAGCAGGAATTTAGCTGTCAGCAGAAGTTTTACAGATCTGATGTAGATTCATTTCTACAAAGACACAATAGACAATTCTGAAAGTGAGGAATTAATTTTTTTTAAACATGTATTCTTTTTTTAAATTTTAATCCTAGCCTCACATTTCAGATAGTTGCTAAAGGAGCAAGGGTTGTGTAAGAATAACCAAAACACCTGTTGAAATAACTCACAACTATTAAGCATTAATAAGTAACACGGCAAGTCAGAAAGACTTATGAAAGAAATATGGTAGCGGTTCACCTGTTTGAGAAAGACTGTGTGGGCAACTAGTTCAGAATAACTATTTGGGCAAATGATGAAGCCAAAAGCCATCAGTCAGTCGGTAATGTTGTTCTGTTTGCTACAAGTGTTGCAGGAGCTTTAACTCGTTATGATTTTATTTTCTTTACCTACCTGAAAAGTAGTTAAAGTTGTGCCAGAAAGTTTAACTCTGCTTCTAATGCATTTATGGATTCCATAATCTACAGTACATAATATGATGAGATGTCTTTGTACACAACAAGCAAGGCCAACAACCAGTACTGAATGACTGTGACCTGCCCTCAGGGAGACCTTCATTAAAAGATGAATAACCAGCACATTCTGTGGTGGAAATCATTATGTGGGCTCAAGGACTGTCATTGAATGCATATTGCTGCAGAACTGAGAAAGTACAAATTATATCTGCCATATGAAAAAAAGAAATTGAATAAACTGGAACCAGAAATACCTCTGCCCTCTTTAAATGCAACTTGCACAATGGTCTGCTGAATATGTTGAGGGAACATTGGCCAAGCAGACATCACTCCACCCTCATGTTTAGCCAAATAAAAAAGGAACCTACGCAGCCTCATCTTATCACTGTGCACTGCAGCTAGTAAAGTATACATATAACAAGCCATAAACTGTCACAACAGCCTTTAGATATTTAACATCACTGGAAATCTAGCCATGTGGGTATTACGCTTCTGACTGACTCTCATTTTGCAGTGTGTCCACTCACTGTTTCTTTGTTTCTCGGCACAGAAATGTGTATGCCACACCATCGCGTCTGAACGAGTTTCTCAGTGGATTCTCTCCTCTCCCTCCTTTCATCCCCCCGACAGCACTGAGAGCAGAGCAGCACATGAAACTGCTCACGCTCATATCTCATGTCTCAGAGAATGATATTCAGTTTACTGAGATATCTCTGCTACACAGGCGCCGTCGTCAGAGTGGACTTATTGCAGAAATAGATGCATCATGCCCTCAGCCTCCCGCCAAACTCATCCATCCGCCTCGACAATCACGCTTTAGTGTGAAGCAACAGATGACACCAAATAGATACAGTTAGCAGGAGGTAGTTATTGTGGAGTGTAGCCATGAGATAGAGGTCACTATTGCCGAGGGTTTGAGAGATGGAGGGAAAGGAAATGTTCTGACAATAAATTACATGCTGGATTCACATATTCCATCAGAGGCTTCTGCATGAGATGAATGTTATATATCACTAAAGTGGGTTATTAACCTTGTGACCCACGTAAATGAAATGCAATAAAGTGCATCATTCAGCAAACAGTAATTACAAACCATCTATATCATGGTGTATTTGGGCTCACTTATTTGATGTGTGTTTACACATAACAGTGCATATTGTCAACAATTTTAGATCTTTGTGCGCTATATTTATCCCAAGCGTAACACATTAGCCTGAGAATATTACAGAAATTTCATGTAGAGTCCTCCGTGCCCATAGTTTCAGTTTATTGTTATTAATCTAAAGCATTAAGGGAAAAAAGGGCCCTCGCGGGTATTAAAAAATCTTGCTATGCACATGAACAAAGACATGAATACTTGATGGACATTAAATCAGGTGGCAGACTCATTCTCAGCAACCACTCTTACTGTCTAAAGACCAAGTTTATGACTTAGATAAATGTCAGGATAACTTTATTGTTTTTTCTTTTGTTTTAGATTGTTTTGTTTCTGGGGGATTTTTTTAGGATTACTTGTCCAAATTTGTTTTTAAAAAAAGGGGGATTGCCATTAATTCAGACCCGGAAACAGTCCTCCTTAGAACAGTCCATTAATCCTATATCTTTCTAGCCAAGCCTTTTTTTTCCTCTTTCTTTTGTTTCTGTTAGTTTCTGACCTCGACCCCACTCCCACCCATCTCTTGCACTTGCTCACGGTCCCTTGGCACAAAATAAAAGCAAAGAGCTTGTCAGTGACATAAGAGAGCTGTTTTCACTCATGAAAGACATTTCACAAATGTCATTCAGGTCAGCAGCTCCCGCTGGTAATCATGCTGGGACAGTGATTAGGTGAAATTAATCGCCACCCTCTGTTGCTCATGGCTGACAGCCCGGGAGCCTGATAGGCTCTCTCTTCTCAGGTGACTTTGGCAAGTCAGGTGGAGAGGGTGAAAGACATCAAAGCCAAGAAGAAATAGACAAACCCACGTTAGATTAGCACCCAGGAGACAGCACTGAAAAAGTGTGCGTCTGTGTGTGGCATGTTGGTGTAGGTGGAGTGGGGCAATACGTGTGTTTTCATGTAGGTGTCTGCCTTTTTTTGGCAGTGGGTAAGTGGGGGGGGACATGAAAGGGAAGCAGCCATGGTTTGATGTGATAATGAAGTGACTTCTTTAGTCTTCAATTTCTCTTTTATCCAAACCACTCACTTGTGCCTATTTGTCCAACAAATGTTTTGGTATAAACCGAGATAAACCGAGCGTTGTACCCTTTTATGCTCGTCTTGTGAGACTTCCACTGCCTCGCATGCACATTGCATCTAACGTTTGCACTTTTGTGCATCATGCTGCCTCCCCCGCCTCCCATTACAGAGAAACCCAGAGTTTGGAGACTTGTCATGGCTGATAGAGGTGAGCGGGAGTGATGCTACGGTTAGTGCGCTAGAGCGTTTAGCTGTACATGGGCAGATTTACCGGCCTGTGAACCCATAAACCTGCAATTACAAACCCTAACAACTCTGGCGCAGACTGCTTGTACACCGCAGTTTTCCTGTGGGCTCTGGGATTTAAGCTTCACAATCAGTCAAGCGTGACTTCAGAAGCTAATTGCACAAGAGTGACATGCACACACACACACACATGCACAATCCTTACGGGGGGAGAAAAAAATGATGGTGGAGGTGGAATTTTGTTTGAAATTCATCAAATTTTAATCCACTGCGTGCATTTCCATATTTCCATATTTATCTCTTTGCGCTCCTAGCATCCACTCCTTCTCTGCATATCATTTCAGCCCTATTTATAGCTCAAACTGCTCCTTACCTAATATACACATATACAGGCACTTTCGTTGTCACCAAGTAAAAAAAAAAAGGCATCCTCCTATCAGGTCCAATGTTCAATGACACATGTATCCCAAGGTAGATAGGGCTGTCAATGAATCACTCCATTCCTGCCGCAGTTGGTAAACTGACTGTTTGTAGCAGGAAACGGATGAGGCAGACGCTGGGTAGAGTCAGAGATAAGATGTAGGATTCATACTCTTCTTCTCCTCTCTATAATGAATCAGTGTATTTACTTAGAGCAATCTGCTCCTCTAAAATGGCCCTGCAATTGCTCTGTCTTCTCTAGAGCGTTATCACCCCCCTCTCCTGCTTTTTTTTCCCTCCCCACCCCTCCAAAGGTAATTGCTCTTACCTGAGACACTGTAATGGATCCTGGATGAAGTATTGACCGCTGCTAGATTTTGATTAAGGGGCTGTAGGGCAGAACATGTCTTTAATGAAACCGAGGAATCAGCATTCTCTGGTTGGTGTGTCCAGGAGGGATGCTGTGGCCCACAGCCCTTTGATTAGGACCTGATCCTTTGCAAATCCAGGGGTGGGCCAAAGCTGCAGAATTAAAAGGAATGAATTTATCCATTAACGATACCTAAAGCATGTGTAGTTTTTCTCTAGAGGCTTATAATCATTAAATATTTGGGTATTTACCGTGAGCAGTTTGCTTGCTTTTTTGCTCACACATTAAAACACCAGCTCAGTCATCCACCTTGTTGCACATTGGCTGATACACTAACTCCCCCATCAACACCCTCAATCATATCCCCCCTCATAGGTCACTCGTTATCAGTTAGAATTTTAAGGATGAAGAATAACTTGCGTGGGTGTCTCTCATCCTTTCCTTAAATTGCCTCATTTTTTTTCTTTTCTTTTTTTTTTTTTTGCTCATGAAAAAACTGATTGCATCTCGGATGGAGATGAAAGGGAAACAGCTAGCTCCCCACGTTCTTTAAGCGTGCAAATGGACATAATCTAAAAGGCGAGTATTAGCATGCTAAAAGACACCACAGCTATGATGAACACCATTTGCCAAGGCTTAATGCGATAGCCGGGTAAGATGATTAACTTTGAATCCATTTAATCAACAACAGGCACTTTCTCAAATAACCAACTGTCTGGTATTGGGGTAAAACTTCCTTCAGATCTGTCAGGGAATGGGTAGAGTAACAGATGTGTCAAATCACAGAGTGCCTGAATGAGATCAGAGGCTAGCCAAACAGTGTTCTTTGAAGTGATGGACATCAAACATCATTTTGTGCACAGTATTTGTCATCCTCTCTCGTCTTTGAAGCTCACAATGGAGTGCGACTTGGAGCACAGAGCAGCTCGATTTGACTGGGAAGTCAATGTGCCCTTGGGCGGCATCCTATTGACTTAAACAGTTCAGGTAGTGGGCTTCTCACCTCCTTTCTCACGTTGACCTCCGAGTCCATGCAGATTGCTGGCTCCCCCTAATGCAATGAGAATTCTGACCCCTTCACTCAGACCTCTAACCACAATCAAGAAGTGCGTATTGTGAGCGATTATAGTTGTGATTGCTGTTACGGTACAGATTTGTTATTGCTACAGCATCCTGGAAAATATAGTGTGTGAATGTGAGAGTGAATGAATAGTAGAATTGTAAAGCGTGTTGAGTGTCTAGAAAAGCGCTATATAAATGCAATCCATTATTGTGTGTGTATATATATATATATATATATATATATATATATATATATATATATATAGGAAATATTTTAACATATTGATCTATAGATTTGTTGTTTAGTGAAAAATGGGAAAGTGTTTATTAATGCCTTCCTCCTCTGTGTGTGTGTGGGATCCTTTCACAGACCTTGATGACCCGGTGGTGACAGTGCACCAGAGTATAGGAGAAGCTAAGGAACAGTTCTACTATGAGAGGACTGTATTCCTGCGCTGTGTGGCTAACTCCAACCCGCCTGTCCGCTACAGCTGGCATCGTGGGAGAGAGGTCCTGACGCAAGGCTCAGACAAGGGTGTGGAGATCTATGAGCCATTTTTCACACAGGTAAGTCGACAGGAACGTGATTTGAATGAATATCTCAAATTAAAATGAATGGCACATGTAGAGAAAGTTGATCTATTTTAAAGGTCTAAAAGAAGGACATGGTATGACCAAGAATTACGAAACAAATGTAATAGCCAAGACAACAAATTCATCAACAAAGTGTTTGCAAATGTCAAGAAAGACTTCCACGGCGCCTTCCTATGTGACACCATGTGGACATGGCTCGCGGGTTATCCGCCATATATTATCCGTGATACAACCATTGGTTACTAGGGAAACGTGCTTTCTGATTAATTAGCCGTGGCTCCTATGGGGTTGGCTGTCACTCGTGACTGCTTTGGTTGCTAGCAGGTTGTCTGTTGATTTTCATGCTTTTCTGCAAATATTTGCTAATTACTAGCTGAGTGATAGTACAACTTGATAAAGTGCGACATGAACTTGAAATGGACGGGGTTTACATTCTCAGTCAAAGTTATGATTTAGTGCTGATCCCTTCTTACAAAAGGTGATACTTTTACCTTGAAGACAACATTTCTGGTGTTGCATTTTTAAAGAGACAGCAGAACTTGCTGTACGAAGAACGACTTTATTGCTTGACCAACGCTCGACAAGTCCACCACTTCCATTAAAAACATGATCACAGCAATATCCTCGTGACCAAAGCGAACGCAAGGAGGCTTTTTTCTTAACCAGCTGGAGAACATATGTTTTTCCATAGTGACAGGTGGTTGTCACGGGTCTGTCAGCCTTTATGATTGAGGATTTTGCATTTTTTGCATTTTTCCCAGCAACTGACGCAACCTCCAGCAACCACTTAAAACTGCTCGGGTTGCCAGATGCTCACAGACCAGTCTGTAGATTTGTCTGACATTGCCACCATCATCATAACACATCAAGATGGGTTCAAGTTTCCAACCATGACTCCACAGCCGTCTTTTTTTACTGATTGTTGTCTAATGTTGTTAGCATTTGAATGTGAACCTTTGGTAAAAGTCTTTGAATTCTGTTTTGCCTAACCTGTCATTAAGACATGCACCTTGTGCCCTCCCCCAGAGACTACAAAGAAAGAACAAATAGGCTGATACCGTACAGAGGATCTGAAACCATTTAATAACCTTCTGAAGGCAAAGCACAAGCTCTGTTTATCAGGTGCTAAATTAGCTGAAACTCTGTCTCACAGCGTGCTCTCATATTTATTTAGCGATCCACTCATGACCAGAATTAAGTCGCAGCTGTGGCACCTTCATGTGTGTGTGTGCTGTTTGTTTAACCATGGGAAGGCAAAAGAAATTCCAACAAACATTTTCATTATAAATCAAGCAGTTTTGGAAAACACCAACAAACAAAAAAAGGCTTGGAATTCTCCAGAAATTCCCACAGTATATTACTCTCTCACCATGGGACCGCGTTTTGGTTTCAGTTGCAATAAACAGAAAGAGCAAAGTATTATTTTTGCCATCAGATGTGAAGCTTCATTGCACTCCATGAATTACGCAATGGCCTTTATTACGAATATAAATGGGCTTTCGAAAAAAAAAAAAAAAAGCCCTGCACCTAAAGTAAACCATCTTTCTTAGCAGTGCCATTATTAATATCGGTAATGCACTGTATTATTGCATATTGTGGCATATTTTTAAAGGTACTGCAAAGCTTTAAAACTGATGCATACACATACAAATGTAAATCATGATATATCTTGACCTCATTTAACAATGCGTTAACAAACCCAACATCACACTGTCACAACAGCCGCACACCCTTTCTGCATTTTTTTTTAGCGAGATGAGTAAGAGGCAGTTGCTAATTACCGAATCAACGCAGCACGTTGTCACGTAATTATAGTGTTTCTATTTGATTTAGGTGATTTGATTATGTATTGGCAATAACATTATTGTTGTGGCTAGTTGTTATAAAACCCTGCTGCATACCTTAGAGTGCAGTACCAGCCTCACTAACCCAGTTTCATGAGTTACATGCATATTAAGGATTTGCAGATGCTGAAAGGCTGCGGAAAGACTTTTCTTCACAAATCAGTTCTTTCAGATGATCAAGTGGATTTTCTTTACAGTCTGAAAATTGAGAAGCTTTGTTCCAAAATGGATTTTGTGCAGTCAACAAAGAACTGATTGAGATTGTTCAGCCACTTGTGAGGGAATTGTAGTTTTCTTTTTCTTTTTTGTTTAATTGATCGAATTGGATGTGAGTTGTATGTGGAATGGAGCGTCTGAGAGAATACAAAACTATGACAAAGAGAAAAAGACATCTGAGAGGGGAAAAGAGGCTTAAGAAGTGGCAAGAGGAAAAGAAAAAAGATTAAAAAAAAAAAAAAGTGAAATTGATGTTTGGCCAAATGGAGAAAGATGGCTGGGAACTAATAGAGTGGGTGAAGGAGTCTGAAGACGCTGCACAACCGGGCCCCAAAAGACACTTCTCCCTTCCATCCTGCTCTTCATACCTCTTTGCTCCTTCCCTCGCTCCTTCATCCTGCCCTCTATTAAAGCTTTAATTGGGTCTGAAATTTGAACACAACCCAAAACTCAGAGATTAGCATTACGTGAATCCAACCCCAAATAAATCCTGACTAAACTCCAAGTAATTTGCACATATAAATGGCTAATAACATTATTTTTCAACAATATATTGGAACTTGCCTGAACTCTCTGCAGACTATTCAGGGAATCACTTGTAACTGACCTAAATCAAAGCTGCAGCGTCTCCTTTTGTCTCCTTTTGTCTCCTTTTCCTTTTTTATCCATGGATTTTTAGTTAAGTTTATCTTTACGACTTCCTTTCTTCACTCTGGCACAATTTTTCCAGCCCAGCAAAATGCTTTATATTCCCACTGATGCTGTAGAAATGCAGGAGTGGCATTTTAAACCAGTTCATAATTAAGCGAGCAGAGGTGTGGCTTTATTGTAGAAACCACGTCCTGCTGTCTGTAACGTTTTCCCTCTGGCCGCAAAACTTTGCCTGCAATGTGTCGAAAATAGCACAATTATCCACTTCATCCATTATTTCTGCTTCAATTTTAGGCTATTAGAATAATTAACACTTATGGATTTGATGTTTTTGTGTGCTATGATATTCTCTTTTTTCAAATGTTACCTTCTATAAAATGACAATAAGCCGTAATGTATCATTTTCTAATTTGTGATGGGCTGTAATATCAGTGTTGGAGTTGCCAAGATGTGGAAAAAAACCTTTGTTTTTTTTGTTTTTTTGCTGTAATTAATTAGGATGCCTACTGCAACCGACTGTTTGTCCAGCTAGCTTATGGAAAAGGTCAGAAAGAAAATCAATTTATTAACTGCTTATTAACATTTACAACCGCAGGCCTAATGTAGTTCACTTCACTTAGATACAATTTGACCAGCAACAAGAATGTGAAATGAGGCTGATAAGACCTTTTTTATTCACATTGTTTGGTGAAAGTTTGCATTATTACTGTATCAGATTTGCAGGTATAAATGTTAGTGTTTCCTGTGAGGAATTAGCAAATTATTTTGATCCGAGTGTCAAGGCTTTTAAGTAGGTAATCAAACAGTCTAGTGGATGATTTATTAATGAATTAAAAAGCTAAAAAGGCAAAAAGTGTCTCAAATGGTTACCACATCTCAGAATGTGGTAACCATTTTTTTGATTCATCTCCCTCAGATATTTTCCCAGAGCCAGTGTCCTGCTGCTTGCATGAAAAATACCCTCAAGTCATTTTTACCACCAAACATCTTAAGCCCAAGTGGTTTCAATTTTAGTTTTTCTTCCTCACAAACATGCAGTTAAAGCATGAAAACAAAGCTAGAGATGCCATATTTTTTAGCTGATAGACACCACACTCCTCCCAAATTTCTATAGACACCTATTAAGTCTCATTCCCAAAGCTGTTTATGTACTTTAGTGTTCAATCTGTCCATCAATATGGCCATCAATCCCTCGGACCACTTTGGTTTAATGGCTTCAACCCCTTGCATTTTCCAAATTGTCTTTCCTACCAGTTGCACCAATTGCATTTTGAATACCTCAGTACCATAGGCATCGTTCCCCTGATATCCGCTTCAAAGCAAAAGTGGTAACGGAAAAATAAAGGAAGCGAAATGTTGGGTCCATGGCTCATCTAATGCAATTAATTTATCCATGAGCCTCACCAGAAATGAAAGGGTGTGAAAGTCGTGAGTGATTGCAGCGTTGTGTGTGCTGCCACAGCATGTGGCTGACTCATCTTTGATTCCCTCCCCAACGCATCCCTGCACCCACACACTGGAGTCAGCCAGATCAAAGATTTACATCCTTATTGTAACATTTCGGGTGGGGCTCATAGTCGACAGGCCCGGTTGGAATCAAACGCACTTTGTCAATGGGCGAGCCATTTCTTTGGAGAGATCCCCTACTGTGCTCATCTGTATTCCTGGAGCTCTGTGGCACAAAATGCTATAGGGCTTTTCACTAGAGAGTAATCCACTCATTGCTGAAAAACATCAGAATCATTTTCATTTAGATTTAACTATCAAATGTCTGAACTCTGTGGCACTTTTTCACCTGCCTTTATTAAAATTACATACATGTTAATAAATATCGACTTTTCTGTGGAGCAATTTGGCCTTTGTAATCTCCTTCCCAGTGCCTATTTTTTTATATTCCTTTCACTTGATTATGTTCATATTTTTGCACACATTTGCATACCAGTGTTGTTTTTTCGTCTGAGCTGCAGGGGGAAACGAAGATTCTGAAGCTGAAGAATCTGCGTCCCCAAGACTACGCTAACTACAGCTGCATCGCCTCTGTCAGAAATGTGTGTGGGATTCCTGACCGCAGTGTTATCTTCAGACTTACCAATAAGACAGGTACTCCACATCATTACTGACTTTTGTGCACAGAAAGCTTATTGCAACTAAATAATTATATCCTAAAAAAAGAAAGATGTAGAAAGAGAAAGATGAACTGTCATGCATTTTCTCAGCTGAGTTATTCTGTAACTGTCATAACTGCCAAAGCCGTCCATCTTCCTCCAGTCTATCATCGATGCTCTCTTTTTCCACAGCATCCCCGTCCATCAAACTGCTGGTAGAGGATCCTATTGTGGTGAATCCAGGACAGACAGTATCCTTGGTTTGCATCACTACTGGAGGTGAGCCACCTCCCATTCTCACCTGGGTCAGCAGTAATGACAGCCTGCCACAAAGAAGTGTGGTGAAGGGCGGCACACTTACGCTTCCGGCCATCACCTCAGATGAGGCGGGGGTCTACAGCTGCGTGGCCAGCAACAATGTGGGAAACCCTGCTAAGAAGTCCACTACCATTGTAGTGCGAGGTGAGAATGCATACCTGCATATAAAAACAATACATAGATCCCAACATAAGATATATATTATTTTTTTGATTATCTAGGTGCAAAAGTATCAAAGTTTATATTTAGAAAATGTGTCTTTCAAGACTTCCATTTTCATTCGGTCGTTAATACTAGCTATGTCTTTAGCCTGGTAAACAGAAACCCACACTCCAACCTTTTTTTACACCATGTCACACTGCTAATGCTAACCCTTAAAGCCTGTTCTGCCAATTTTAGAAGCCATACAGAATCCACATACTGAAGACAGGCATCCAGATGGAATCTAAGAATCTGAAAACCCAATAAATTCCTTTTTTTTATTGCAATACCTCCACAACTATAAAAAAAAAAATCCTTAGAGTGTAGATCGAATAATATGGCTAACAGTACCATTCAATACTTTTTTTATTTTATACCCACAAACCAAACGAAATGCTTGGGGATATTGTGGAAACTTTACGAATGATTTCAAACCAATAAACAATGACAACATATGTGTTTCTTATAACCTGCTGTGCAACCAAATATTGGCTAATTTTTACGGATCCTCATTTTTAAAAATATGCATTTTATTCAGTCTCATGCTGTCTGTCTCTGCTATATTATACACTTTATACCCGTCACTCACACAGCATGCAGCAAAAATGACATCACATCCCCTGGCACAAACCACATTCTGGTGTAACCTCGTGCAGGTCCCGTTGCCGGCATGGTTGGGTTGAACACACAAGAATCCGATTGTGTCGCTTTTCATTGCCATTTCAAAGAAATATCAATGCAGAAGCTCAGAGATTCCCAGCTTATGCAGAGTAAGATGCTGTAACAGCTTGAAAAGATGAGTTTTTGAGAAAATTCTGCAGTAACTTTGCTTTCTGTTTTGACTTCCACTGCTCCAGTACCAGTGCTGATGCACAGGGTTTTTTTGAGTGGCATTAAGTAGAATACTTCAGCAAGTACCCATGCAATCAACACTGGAATGAATGGTGACGAGGCTGTGGTGATCTCACTGGTTGCAACGACATTAATGGGCCCTTTAGTATGCTCAACTAATCTCTTTTCACGAAGTAGCTGTTTCTGACCACACCAGCCAAAGAGGACAATCAAAAAGCCTGTGACTGTTTAATAGTTTATTGGATTGTAGTAATTCATTTGAATTTTAAGTGGGAAAAAGGTATACTATAGCAAATATGTGGACATAAATAGATAAATAAATAACAAATAAAACTAACAAGCCACAGTCCTGAAATAATAGGCAAATTCCCTTTGTGCTGATTGAAAGGAAGAGTTGAAATTTTCTCTGTTTTCTTCATATGTTTATATTAAGTATATTCACAGGCTCGATAGCTTTTGATAAAGAAGTGCGGTTTAAAGTTACAAACCCATCGAACCTTTACTTCAGCTGTGGATAATTTTAAAACAGTCGAGGGCAATTGTCACAGTTTGCCGTGGGAAACTGCGTGGAGTGTGAAGAGCGGACTCAGGTGCAGATATTCTAAAACTCAAACTTAACTGATGATGAGCCGTTTATTAAGGCAGACAGAACAGTAAAAAATAAAGAGGCAAAAACAATGCAAACTAAGCAATAACCTAAACTGGGTAAACTAGAAAGGAAACATGAACTATGAAACTATGGGGCGATCGTGGCTTTAGAGTTTGCAGTTCGTCTTGTAATCGGAAGGTTGCTGGTTCGAGCCCCGGCTCGGACAGTCTCGGTCGTTGTGTCTTTGGGCAAGACACTTCACCTACCGCCTACTGGTGATGGCCTGAGGGGCCGATGGTGCAATATGGCAGCCTCGCTTCTGTCAGTCTGCCCCAGGGCAGCTGTGGCTACAACTGTAGCTGCCTTCACCAGTGTATGAATGTGAGAGTGAATGAATAGTGGTATAAGCGCTTTGAGGGGTCCCGAAAAGCGCTATATAAATGCAATCCATTATTATTAAAAACCCTGGAAAACAGAAAAACAAACAAAACTCTAAACATGGCAATGATGATGAGGCTATATGAAAACCTGAACGCAGGACATGGCATGGGAACAACGCAGACGACCCGACAAAGACTGAATGAGAAGGCACAGACTAAATACACACAGGAGGCTAATGAGAGAAGTGGGAACACATGGCGGAACAGCTGACACACATGAACATAACGACGTCACAGTGGAAGAGCAAAACTAAACACGATGAACACAGGAACACAAGACCTCTTCAAAATAAAACAGGAAACATAAGACGCAGACATGAAACACATGAAGGGCAAGGGAGACTTAACAGGGGTGGAAGACACAAGGGGACTCTAATGACAAAGAACTATAACAACAAAAAAAGGAACTTAGAAAACCTGAAGGGCTTAAACATAAACCATAAACTAAAACTCAAAACGCTGGGTCAAAAGACCCAGGATCGTGACAGGTAATGCTAGCGCAGGGGTGGCCAACCAGTCAGAGACCAAGAGCCACTTTTTTTTTACTGTGTTACCGCAAAGAGCCACATCATACGCATGGGCACACATGAACATCACCCATCCTTTCCCCCCCCCTCTCTCTCTCTCTCTCTCTCTCTCTCTCTCACACTCACACACACACACACAAAATACACACATCTCTGCTCAGCCAGATTCATTGTAAATGTCACACACCAACATGATAATGACAGAAATGGACTCCTACAGTACTAAAACCACAGGCCAGTCATTTTCAACAATGAACATTGTGTCCACTGTCTCACACACACAAACTCTCAGTTCAACCAAGTCCACAAACAAAAATATAATAATCTACAATAGCATTTACTTTTACAATGCATGTTGTTTAGTGGGACTTCTGGCATTCCTTGCCTTGAACAATCCTCTTTAAATCTGGCTTGTATTCCGTTGTTGTCACTCGAAGCAATTCTTTCACATGTGTGTCAGTCAGAACAGATCGATGCTTTGATTTGACATGTTTTAGGGTAGAAAACACAGACTCGCAGACGTATGTTGACCCAAACATTGACAGTATCTTAAGCGCAGCCCGTTTGACATTGGGGTATTTTTCCATTGGCACACTTTTCCAGAACTAAATGGTCCCTTCCCTTAAAGCAGGTTTCAATTGGTCCTCCTCACAAAGATCGATCATCTCCAACTCAGCCGCAGCTTCATCTGTGACTAGCGGGACTTACAAACAGCCGGTCTCTGCATTAAATGGGTCGACGAGGAACGTAATCTGTGGCCTTTTCAATTGTAGATCATGGAACCGGGTCACGAAGCTTTCGTGCAAGTTTTCAATCACCGTTGCATATCTGGCTCTTTGCTTACTCAGGGCAGCGCTGGCGACTTGCCCGCTGGCTTTTAGCAGAGTGGGAAAATGCGTTAAATCTCCCTTTTGAATATGTGTCTTGAACAGCTTCAGTTTGTTGACAAACGCAAACACACTTAGCACCATGTCAGGCAGCATTTTTAACTTACCCTGCAGGGTCAGGTTCAGTCTGTCCAAGTGACACAGCATGTCGACCAAAAGGCCAGATCCATAATCCACTTGAGGTCCGAGAGCTCGGGATAGTCCTTGTCCTTCTTTTCCATAAACAGTTTCATGACATCCAAAAGCTCAAAGAAGCGAGAGAGTACCTGGCCTTTTGAGAGCCACCTCACAGTGCAGTGCAGCGGCAGGTCACCTGGAAGCCCTTGGTCCAGCTCAGTGATGAGATTCTTGAATTGCCTGTGGTTAAGCGCATGTGTGCGGATATAGTTGACGATTTCCATCACAGGCTTCACGACGTTATCTAAATTCAATGATTTAGACACGAGTTGCTCCATGTGGATGATGCAGTGGAAATTCCAAAAGTCAGGAATAGTTTGGTCAGCTTTGCACAGCCCCACAAGCCCGTTCACAGATCCCATCATGGCTGGTGCTCCATCCGTGGCTATTGCAGTTAATTTCGTTATGGGCAGATTTGCTTTTTCAAATGCAGCCATCATGGTTTCTTTCACATCTATGCCATGGGTTCTGTCTTTTAATGGCACAATATCCAGGAGTTCTTCTTTGATCACACAATCGTTGGACACAGACCGTGCAAATATTGCCAACTGAGGCTTGTCTTGTATATCACAACTCTCATCCAATGCGACACTAAAATACTCACATGCTTGAAGGTCAGAGTGCAACTGTGATTCAATAGCCGTGTTAATGTCCGATATTCTGTGTTCAACAGTGTGGTGGGACAGTTGGACGTCTGATACCATGCGTTTTAATTTGTCGTTTTCAGGAGACAAGATTTCAACAACATCACTGAGGCATTTTTTAATGAACTCCCCTTCATTGTATGGCTTTTTAGCCCGTGCAATGTTCCAAGCCAGCTGATAGGATGCGAGCGTTATGGTCTCTGACCGCTTCGTAAATTTTTGGAAAAACTGTATCTGCCTTTCTGCCTGACTTTTCAAAGTGGCCAACTCGTGCTTGCAAAGTTCAGTCCCTTTTGTAAATTCCTGGTCGATGTTAGCATGGAGTGAGCTGAAGTGGCGCTGAAGATTTGAAGCTTTGAAATGCGCTAATGACGTCTGACATATAAGGCAGAATGGCTTACCATTGCGTTCAACAAAAAAATATAAACTCTCCCACTCTGTTAAAAACGTCCTGTGTTCATCTTCATATTTTCTTTTTGCTGTGCATTTTTTTCCTGCCATTTTAAGGGCGAACTTGCTCCTACTGGGAAACTTTGCGGTATTTTCATCTCACACACATGTGCATTTGATGAAAACACCGTATTGAACTCAAGCGAAGCGAACGCGCACATTTTAAAACAACAACATTAAAAAAAAAAAACCCCACAAACGCAAACTTTGATATGAACGTAAGAGCCGCATGAAACCAGGCAAAGAGCCGCGTGCGGCTCGAGAGCCGCGGGTTGGCCATCCCTGTGCTAGCGGGAAGAGAGTGCGGAGCCATTAATTAAAATACACTGATTCAAGAAGTGGTTATCACAAATTTAACAAGAGCAGCTGGAGGAGGGTCACTGCTGTTTGCTTGGTCATTACCAGAAAAACATTATTTTCCAAGCTGCTCTTCACCTGAGTGGCACAGGAGGCAGAGGAGCATCTGATCTTGCTGTAGCTCATTACAGAAATAACTGTTTTCTGAGTACCACTTTCTGCATGCTCGTCGTACTGATGGCTCGCTATCAAAGTGGATACCCAGCAGATGATGGGCACTTGTACTCGATATGAACTTGGCATAAGAAATGTCAAAAAAAAAGTCATATGCTGAAAATGTATTTGAGGACTAATTCTTAATAAAGGCAATGTTCGAATTTGTAAAGAAAAGCCATTTCACTATAAGAGCGGCAGCGATGCGGCACAGCGCCTGAGGAAATTGACTTTCATACTTTTAAATCGATTGCCGTTACTAAGCTTGAGGATTAAGGATGGTGTTTGATCAGACTTTTATCTGTGACATAACAGAAGATACCAGTGCCCTGAATGAGAAAATGCAGGAATCTGAGGCAGGTGAATAAAAACATGCATTAATTAGCTTAAGCCTGAAAAACAAAACAAGCATTGGTGCAATGATCATACTTTACGTTTCTCTGTTCGCACATAAGTGGAAGACATATGAACAGGAGTTTAGCAGAGTGGCTCAGAAGTGCAGTTTGTCATAATTTTCTCTTTCCATCTCAGAGATTATGCCACAGCTCCATCATCAGGTCGCCGCTATGCTGAGTCTGTTTGGAAGCTTTTATTTATGCAGCCATATGCTCCCTAGGCTGAAAATCAAATCATCAACAAATCATCTCTGATGGTCCCCCTGACAGATATACCCCGTCTCCGTATTGTGAAAGTGCCCATACAGTTGAAGACTTAAGAACTGAAAGGCTTGCATCAAAGAGGAGATGTCAGGTGTCCCATAGGAGCGAATAAGTCAGAGCACACTCACTGCAGGCAGTCACTGCAATAAATATGACACACTCGCTGATGTGTCTCACATCTGGATGCACAGTACGTTGCATATGAGATCTTAGTAAAATATCATAAAAGAGAATTCACTACCTTTATTAAACATGTGTTGTTTAAATATATAGACCTCTGTCATCTGTCTAAGCCTATGGAGCATTGTCTGCACTCATAAAAAGTTAAACAGGAAGAATATGCATTATTCTGCTTGAATATCTAGTAGCAAACACATACGCAGCCACTGATTTGTTATGCAGCGGTTTGCAGACAAATAAGTATTTTATTTGTGCCATCACGCCAGATATAAAAGTTTAATGCATTATATAACTCTGACTTGGATATTTTATATAGTTGTTACTGTTCTTAAAGTTGTATTGACTTAGCAACAGAAAAAATATTCATTATGGAGTTACTGTACTGTGCAAAAGTCTTGAACCACCACTCATTTCTTTAATATTTTGCTTCCAAGGAGCAAGATTTTCTTTTCTTTTTTTTTCTTTGTTTTTCTGTTGAGTCCTTGTACCTGACCATGTTTAAAAGAATATATATATGTATATTTCTAAAACCATATAGCACTGACCTGTGAATCAAGAGACGTGCCACTGTTGTGTCCACATATAACCAACAACGTAGCAAAGAACCAAGTTTATTTTTTATCTTTCTGTAATTTGTTTCTATTTCATTAGTGGAATCTATGAAACATGCCATAAATAGTTTGACAGGCATAAAATAGTATTTTTGCTCCAACAAGGTGATTCCCAAAGAGCTTTTACCTGAAAACTTGCCATGTCTCTGCATAGTATAGAGTGAGTACATAGATACATTTTGAGGAAACTGTACAAGTGATGGAAAAAAGAAGAAGTGGCAGGCCTGAAGAGGACTATCTACAGAACATGAACACTATTTGCAAGTCATGTCCTTAAGAAATAGGAAAGAATCCGGCAATGACCTGACACAGTGCTTTTGCATCCCATCAGAGATGGTTTCAGTTGATGGGTAGCTATCAAGAAGCTATTATTCAGGAAGGGAAAGAGGAAGAAAAAGCTGAAGAATGACAAATTTGAACATTTTATATTGTTATGGGAATATTGATGGAATTCATGGAATTCTGAACACAAAGTCACTCACAGCAGACCACTATCAGTCAGGGATTGGCCTCCCCAGAATATTAACATTACTGAGGTTGTGCACAATCATCTTGATAGAGAACAGAACAAAAGAAAGAAACATCCAAAGAAGAACTTTGAATCTCCTTCAACAAGCCTGGAGAACTATTCCTCTAGACTCCTTAAAGAAGTTTCAGGAAAGCTGCCTTAGAGAGTTCAGGTGTTAAAGAATAAAGGCGGTCCAAACAAACATTGGCTTTCATGTCCTGCTTGTTACAAGTGAACTCTGTTTTTCTCTTAAAAGCTGCATTCCCATTTGTTTTTGCATCTTTCAGTAAATTGCTGCATCTGTTTTCCTAAAAAAAAAATATAAAGACATTTGGGTGCCTTGAGACTTTTGCACTGTACTGCGTCCTTGTATGAAAGACTTAAGTCTTAAAGGCTCGTAAAACCCGCTTATATCACTTTGACTTCCATTTAGATGTTTAGACCACAGCAGTAAGATAGGAGGGGTGGGTGAAGAATTGACAAGAATTCAGGTACATAAAATTAATGAGTCATCACACATCAAACAGCAAACAGACATAAATGAAAGATAGAAAGGGAGTGCAACAGTCAAAATGACACAATTAATGAACATGTGATAAAGCAAATAAAAGGTCTCTGACAAAAGAAAATAAATTGGGCACATTCTTATCTGACTAATGAACAGTCCCTCGTGTCAGTACAGCTCTGGGATGAATCACGACAGACAGTGGAAATAACACTTTTCACAAAGACTGTATTTTGATCAGATAACTTGAATGATAGCTGAGCTTGGACACAGAGCGATATCATCAAAGCAGAGTCAATTAGAAAGGAAGACAAACTGAGGTGACAGAATCATGCCTCAGTTTGTCACAATCATGTGACGCAAAACAATCCAAAGTCAAGCAAAACATCACTGGTGTCAAATTTAATTTGGACCAAACACTAGAAATAGAATAAATGCTCTAAAAGCCAAAAACAATGCTCTTTTGATTTTTTTTTTTATCTGACAGGAAAATAAACTGTGAGGAACAGTTAGTTAAAAAGAGAGGCGATGTTGTCTAACTTGACATAACTAATTGGCAGGAGGTGGGTTCAGGAGGCTATCACATATCTCAGGATCGCTCTCTTGAGTCTGATGAGCTGTCACTAACTCAATTTCAATTTTGGGATTAGCATGCACCAAATAATTGTGGTCGTCATAGCTGTGCAATGGTAGATATATGTCTAGATTCAATGATTTAACATATCATTTGTACCAAAAATAGATTCTGCTGTAAGGCTTAAGCGCAAGCATCAGCACAATGTACTTTATTTTAAACAACATGATACTTAAGGGCTGGTCTCATCAGTCGCTCCGACCGTATCAGCATGATATAGATAATTATAATCTGTTTGACGACTGCTTTTCTTTAAACCAAACTGTGAGTCATTTTTTTTCAGAACCTTTTCTCCTTTGCGTACTCGTGCTTTTGCGGCATCTTTGTGGCGCTTCCCTCGAAGTGATTCTTCCTGTAAGTGAGTGTCACGCGGCATGAAAGAAAACTCACAGCATCGCGCCGTATTAAGGGGGCTGGTGGGTGGGCCATGATGGGGTTGTGCTAAATTTCCATTTTTACTGGGAAACTTCTATCACCATGGATACTGTTAGGTCTTTGAATTTAGAAGCAAATCAGATTTTTTCTATTTTTCCCCCCCATCACAGAATTTTCTGTAGATTTTTTCTAAATCTTAAAAAAAAAGGTTACAAAACGACAAAAAAGAGAGTTATGAGGAATAAATGAAGTAATGCTCGGAAAGCTGCAAGAGATTAATCTGACACACGTTGCTTCTGTTTATGGAATGTAGATTCAGCAGAAGCATTCACTAGATTTCCCAAAATTGTGATGTTTGAAAGTACCCTGCAGCTACACATTATATACTAAATCCCTTATTTCACATAAGCATATAACCCAAACATTGTAAAGAACAATGACCACTATGCTTAATCCAGCTTTCAGTCCTAGTGTACAAATAAAGGATTTCTGAGTTTGATCTTCTGGTGAATCTTATGAGGTTGTGACCATTAACAAAGACCCAAACATACACATCAGGGATGTCAAACTCATATTACATCGTGGGCCACATACAGCCCACTTCATACACGACAGAGAAATACTGCTGTAGTAAATGCTGCTTTTTATTCTTCTTCTCTAACACATAAATAATTTTCCTATGATCTACAAAATATATGCTTCCTTCTGTTACTTGCATTTTTGTTCCATGCAATAGTGGTTGAGGTCGGTTAGCAATAGTTAATGATTAGTACCTTTAATTCAGCGTTACTAGTTACAAAATTTGATCTCTTTAAAAGGGTATTTACTTTGTCATCTACTAATTTTACCAAAAATGAGGACCTGTTGTTGTACATGTCATTGGTGTAGAAGACCTTTATCTTATTGTACATATACTTTTGAATCTACTGACTTGATCTCATTCCCTATTGATGTGATATCAGGTTGGATATTGGTAGCATGTCCTGCACTATGGAACCAGTCACAGCCTTTTGGATTTTTTACTTGTAGCTTTAGCTGAACTAAAAAAGTAGCCAGTGCTGTTTTGGAGTGTCATTCTCCTCTTCAGTGGGCCACTCTGGAGCTCTGCTTAGCAGCAGGTGCTTCTTCAGATTTTAAGTAGACACTTACTATCACCCACACGCAATTTGCATTTTACTGTGATCTGCTCTCCCTTTTCACCCACAAATTCAAAACAGTCTGAATACTTCCACGCCATAAAGGCAGTCCTTGCTTCTATCTCCCTCACTGAGCTACACGATGGTACAACTGCTGGATTAAAAGAACAGACCTTCTGTCTGCCTGCCTGTGTGTACAGTATGCGTGTGTACATGTCAATGCTCTGCCAATCTCTAATGAATGTGTCGTGTGTAAGTAAGAGGCATTGAAGGCTAAACGTTTGGAAATGTAAGCACTTTGGAGGAGAGAGTACCCATGAGTGGCTAGCTATTGCTTTACTTCACGTGTACGTGAAATACAAAATTATTTGGTTCTGCTCCTCTGAGTTTATTTTGCTCAATTTACAGGGTCACCCTGTGGCCTCCTCTTTGCCTATCTCAGCTTGTTCACTCTTGTCTCCAGTCCTTGAGAAGCCCTAGCAAACTGCTGTTGCCAAAGGGGGCTGTGTATGTGAAAACACACATCTCTCCCTAGCAGATGGTAGTTTCGGTGGCCATACTGTCCCACCAGCCAGACTGCCTTCCAGGGCTTGGCCATCTCCACAGCCGGCCCAGCGAGCTACTGGCATCACATCACCCTGCTGACAGGATCCTTTTTATGGATTAGGGATCCGCAACACGTCTTCAAATGCAGGTCAATACCCTGCTTTTCTCTGCCACTTGAGTCTATTCTATAACCGACAAAGACACCAGTTGTGATATATCAGTTGTGACAATGCAAAGACACTCTCACTGCACTCAGTTGTTTCTTTCTTTTTGGGGTGGAGGGAGGGTGGCAAATATGAGGAGGCAGCTTTCAAATGGAGCATCGGTGAATTATGACAGAACTGTCTGTAGATGGTGTTGAAATGGACAGTTGGTCTGGCGCTGTGTTTTTATGTCTTCCAACACAGACACAGTCATCCCTCTGTGCATGTGTTTCCCATCTATTCCCAAAGCAAATATGTTTTCCTTCTGTGTTGTGTGAGAGAAACGCGTATTGCTTTCACTTTGACAAGATTCAAAATCAGATATTCATCCTCGATGTCCCAGCAAATCTAGGCATCGACACCTTTTTAAGCTGCTTACAGGCTTTTATGCCAAAGGTATTCATTATTCAGAACTGCTAACGCTGGTGCAACTAATTGCATGCATCTACAGTACACGGGTACACATATTTGAGCATAAATGTGTGCAAAGTCGAGCAACCGCCATCCTTACTTTTGTAACTCTGATTGGAAGCTTGCTGCTGTCATACACAGAGAAGCAAAAATACAGTCCTTCGCTGGGGGCTCCCTGCTGTTTATGTTTAGACTGTTTAGTGGTGGGAAAACAAAAATGACGTGCCTTGTGAAAACCTCTCTTTGCTTTGGAATAAATTCTGGTCAAAAGCTGAATATATTTCCATTCGTGAATGCCAGATTGAATGGCTGGATGGTCAGGACTGGCACAGGCGGTCCCGGCTCTTGCGCTGTGGCCGTAGAGAGGTTCTATGCGTCTTTGTATTTGTATGTGTGTGAGTATGCCTTTATATGTGCGCATACCTGTTTAAACATAAATTAAAGCCAGAGGTCAGCGTGAAGGTTGGGTGCAGCATTTAGGGATGGGGATGTGTGCGGCTGTGATTTTTGTAAAGATGCTGATGCATGGGGAATGTGTTGGTGCTAATGTGAAAACACAGAGTGATAAGAGGGAAATGAAAAGGTGTTTAGTTGGCGGAGCAAATATGTGTGTGCATACGTGTGAACGCCTCGCGTTTTGAACCGTCCTGTTGGCCGTTATCCTCCCCCCCGCGCTTAACCTTGAGATGAGCTGATGAAGTGAGTGGCAGTTTCTAGAGACATCCATCTGGCTCAGAGAGATGAGCTCAGCTTCACATGCTGATATTCTCCACAAGAGTGAATGGAGAGCGCAGTACGACGCCTGCTGAGAGATGGACAGACAGGGCTGACTGAAAAATGAGATGGGCTGATGGGTAGACAGGAGGATAATGATTCAGAGTGAGAAGAGAGTGAGACAAGTCTTTCTTCTCCAGCAGACAAAGCCAACGCGATGCACTGGAGAGACAGTGAAGGAAAAAACATGTTCAAACATTTTTTTTTCCGCAGTGTGGCTCCGTGTATGTATTTCCATGATTAATAACTTTATTTATTTTATATTATACGCATACATATGTGTTCCTTATAGCAAAGATGCCAGTGCTGTGTGCATTGCGGATAAGAAGGTCCCCTGTGGTGCCGTTGTAATCCCGCCGTGTGTCACGAGGTCTCTGTAGAAGAAGACCTCAACCACGGCTTTTCTCTTTGTGTGATTATCTGCGCTTTTATGTACAGGCCACCTATTATTCCCACAGGCCATTAAAGCTATGGAGAATCAAAAGGGCTCGCTACAGGCAAAAACCCTTCAGTTTACAGCTAAAAAGGGAACACGGGGCACACTGTAATATGATCGGTAATGATTCAAAAGAATACAGCATACAACCTCTCAAGAAAATCAGATGCAGGAAACATGCAATGCAAATATAAGTACAAACAGAGGAACCTTTTATCTCTTGATATTACCATGAAGAAAGTTGCTGAAGATTGTTTATGTTTTACTCAGCATTTTGCCATAGTCAAGGTTCAATGACAGGAAGCTCTGATGATGATAAAAAGCAACGGGCTTCCAAGTTCATCTATAATGCATGCAGAACTTGTTTGTGCATATGTTGACTTGCGCAATGCCAGCATTGCTTTCAATAATAAAGCTGGATTTCTTATGCTGGTGTTTGATATTTGTGCGTAAATCTAGTGTATAAGCAGATACGCGAAGCTAGGGCTTCATTACAGTTTAAGACATTTTAAAGGTAACAATGAACTGCTCTTTCAAATACTTATACTGTATATTTATAATATTCTTTACAGTTTATTTCCATATGTTCTTGTCCTCTCCCTACAGAGTTGAAAAAACACTTCCCTGACATCATAACTTAACTATGGGAGCTTGATAAAAGTAGTAAACCAGTCTGACTCTCACTTATTAGCTATAGATTGTGGTCCATATCAGCAAGTAAGGTTTTCTAAGTGACAATCAGGATCACAATGCAGGATCAAGTAAATAAAGAACCAGTCACACAGCTTGGAGACCACTGGCAACCGCTGGTCATGAGGGAAAAATTTAATTCCCCAAACGGCTGGCAAGTGGTTACTGGAAGTTGATGGCATTTGCAGGGAAATCAAGTGCTAAAGCCCCAGACACCCCCCCCACACACACCCGTGGCAAGTTGATAGGGAAAAATGTATATTACTCCACCTGTTGGCAAAAACCTCTTTGTGGTTGTTTTTCTAGCAGTCACTCACTCTCACAAGCTACTCGCTCCGCGGTACGGAAAGTGCAACATAAACTGGAAACTGAGGCTGGATATTGTTTCAAATAGGGCATGATAAGTTGTGCACTTACCAGAGAACTGGGACTCTGATGTTACCTGCGTTCTTTACACACTGTTGCTCAACAGACATCGCTTTGCCTGTGACTGCTGGTCCCTTGCGGATGTTCCAGGCTCCTGTTGCCTAGGTAAACCTCATATATTTCAATCAGTACTATTCTTCACTCTCATTGATGGTCGCTTCAGTCACTCACCTGGAAGCTGAGAAAAGTTTCTTTGGTTCCACCCACTTCCCTTCACTGGCAGTTATTTCGCCCAATTCACTTGAACTTACACAATATCTTTCACTTTCCATGGTGTCTAGTTCCCGCATCACTTGCAACGTGTATGCAGTTTTTCTAACCTGTCAGGTCTCTTACTGCATACCACTACATTTTCTTTCATTATATCGCAATTTATCCCACATAAATATCCAAATAATACCACAGTATGTGTCAAACCTTTTTTCTTGTAAGCGCACTATTTGGGTCTTTTCTCACAGCTGTACCTTTCAGTGTGAACTCACTTATACTCAAAATAGCAGTGGTCAGTATAAAAGTGCACCGTTTGAGACACATTGTGTGTTATGTGTCTAATTTGTCCATTCATTCTCAGCTAAATACCTGCTTCACGCGATCCACCATCTTTCTGCAAAACAGCCTGAACCATGTAGTTGCATCGTAAAACCTAATCTTGACAGATAAAAGTGATTTGATCAGATATGACTGTATGATACTCCTGACAGTAAAAGCTGGTCAGTGGGCACTGAGTTTAAAAAAGTTTTCTCAAAGTTTACAGAGGTAGGGCTATAGCTTTGAAATGCACACGTTTTTTTTACAATTTGTCTTTTTACAGGTGCATACATATTTATATATGTATTTATGCACAGACTCCAACTGTATATACACACACAATAGCACTCTTGTAAGATATTAATGATGTTGTGAAAATAGTGTAGCAGTAGTCGGGGGCACAGTTTGCCACCAGAGCAAATGGGAAAGTTCTGTTTCCGAGCAAAGCCCTCATAAAACATTCATGTGACTTTTGCCATGAACTGGTTATCCGGACTGGGGAGGGAAGAGTGACAACGCACCGTCACCCGATAAAGTCTCCCATCTCTGTACTTCTCACCTCACACACTCATCACGGTTCCTTTTAAAATACTTCCAGTTTTAGATTCTCTCCCATGCATAAAGGAGCAGGAGCCATTTTAGTCACTGCAGCTGTCCAGCAAAATTTACTACAACCTTGGAGAAGTAATGCCCACTTATCTCTCTCGTACACAAATGTAGTTGATTTAAAGGAATGCCTACTTGCTATTCAATATTAATGGTCAGATAAAAAGGCAGGAAAGGATTTTTGAATGTGGAGGAGACTTGGAAGGAGTCATTTCTGAAATATGCATGAGTGCACATATGCACTGCTGGCTGTTTTGATGTGCACTGCTTCTCTATGCAAAAATAAGGGAGGGGTACGTCAACATTAGTAAAAGTAGTGTCATAACTGGCTCAATAAAGGCAACAAGTAGGGAGTTGATGCAAGAGATTTACTTAAAGAAACTTAACATTCATTAAGTCTTTAATAAAGCTTTACCAACACAAGCAACAGGGGACTGAGTCAGCAAGATAAGCAGTTTTAGCTGATGATCTTGGGCCACTCTGTATAAAATCATTGTCCTGCCTCTATCGTGAAAGAATAAAAGTGGTCATAGCAAATATTAACTTTCAACCTTGTTACAATTGTACAAACTCTGTTTTTGCCTTATGTAGGATATTCCAATGTATTTTTCCACATTTCAGTACATGTCTGCACCTATTTCCAATTTTCCCTGTAAAACATATAGCAAAATTAGCTGTGGTTCAAAGCCATGGTTCAAGATGTAAAATTGAAACTATATTTTTATTTTACGGATGGATAGGTGCATAATTTGTGCTTATACTTAGTGTTATGCTTTCATCTGTCTACATCAGTGAACTCCACTGATATGCAGCTCGTACCAGCATGAAGATCTATTTTATGACTTAAAAGCTTGCCTAATTACTGCGGCATTGTTTTTAACACAGTCATTAATGTGTTCATTCTCATACAGTTACACTCTGCTCAGTGCTGTGAGTGCTTTTCTAAGCTGACGTTTTTCATGCTGCATCTAGAACACCTTTAACCGCTTAGTTTTCTTTTTGTTTAATGTATCACTGGAGAAAATAAATGCATTCATGGACAGGCCAGTGAATCATCAGCTAAATTTAACAGATATGAAGTGGATGCAAGTAACTAAAATGTTTTTTTTTTGTTTAGTTTTTTTTGGTCCACAGCTCCACATTGCATCAGACACCGCAACAGAGGGCCTTCTCATCCGTGAACGCTTGATTCATGTGGTCAGTTGAGTGTATCTGCATTAGAATTATAGTGCATTTTAATATAAAAAGGTCCAGTGATAGAGGAGACACAGCAGACCAATAATGTTGTTTTTTTTCTTCCATAGAGTATTAATGGGATCTTATATAAATATTGCAGGTACTTTTAGAGCTAATGTATCTGGAGTAGTGACCTTTAATGAGCAAATGTATATTTAATGTTATATTTACTCACTGACATGAGTGTAGTTTAGAAGACGGTGGGGGTCGACCCCCTGACAGACGTCTTCATGAAACCCAGCCTCACAGTGAAGTAGAGTCCGACCTGCGACTGTTAAATACCTCATTTTGTTGCAGTGAAGAAAGGAGAAGAATACATCTGAGCTGTGGGAATGTGAAAAAGACGTTTGCATGTAATCCAAATCTTTATCCACTGTCATCTATGACAACACTGCCACTCACATGGTTATGTGGAAATGTGTGTTTGCAAATTGTGTGTGTGGATAGGATAATACTTAAGACGTGGTAGCCAACTCTGTTCAGGATGTTGCTGGGACACCAAAAGGCTTTTCACACTGTCGGAATGTAAACGCGTCTCTATCTCTGGATGTCTCTGACATGTCTGATGTGTTCCCTTACACATACACTCACAAACTGGGTTTAACTGTGAACTCTATATTTTCTCAATAACCTTATTCTTTGTGTTGGGTTTAAGGAATGCACAAAGGAGTTGTTCAATGTGTTGCCGAGCTGAGTCTAAACAGGAAATGAATCTAGGTTCCTGATAATGCTTTGTATCCATAAAGGTCACAGATATAAGGATGCACACCGTATAATGTCAATTGTCACAGTTTCCATGCCAGCGCTATGGAATTATACTTCACGATTGATAGGCAGTGCCTTGGAGAATAAGGATGTATGGGATACAAGAGTGAATGCAAATGCACATTGGTGTTTGGAGAGCGCTGACATGATTGTAATATTTGTATCTGACATGCATCAGAAATAGGATTCTGTGCCTGCCGACACTGATTTCAAACGTGAGGAGGAAGATCATGTCAAGGAGGCGTGTGTCACTCGTCTCTCCTTCAGTTTGCAGCTTGGCAGGCGTCACAATGTTTTGCACATTGAATTTCCTGTGTTTAAATCTGACACGCAGGTTTTGTTTTCGTTTTCCCTTTACCAAACTGAATATGATAATGTCACTTGGGAATTGCTAGATGAAAAGATTTCCATGGTGCCGTCAGCTTTTTTGCTGAGGAGATGAATTGAACAGTAGACGCAGGGTTTGAAACCAATACAGCATGCATTATAATGAAATCATCTTCTTTTTTCTCTTCAGAGAAGCTATGCTTTGAAAATGGAGTTTGCAAACCAAATTGGATTAGAAATGGTGGATATTTTGTTAGGTATCTCTCCAATTTGACAGTGTGTGTTTGCTTGTAGTGTGCGTGAACCTGCTTCAGTACCGTAGGATTCTTCCATGTGTAGCTATCAATATTAATGCCGGTTCAAAGCGTTGGGCTTTCAAACAGACACAGGTTTCTGCTTTATCTTTTAAGTTCTCTGTTTGACCCTGCTGCACCATCAAAAGATCAAATTTCAGATGTTGTTTACGTAAACCAGTTGCAGATGTCCTGTCATCATCTACTCTTACACCTTGGGTTGAAGATGCTTTTACAATTTCACAACCCTGCTCCAGAAATGACACGTCTTGGGGAGCAAATATCATATTTTGCTCAGTTAGTTGCTCAGATCAGGTATTTCAGGCAGCTGTGACTTGATGCAGGCTTTCACTGCCTTTTTGAACAATTTGTGTTTGACTGAACAGGTACGCGCACACACACACACACACACACTTAGCTTTATAGCGCATTCACTTGAGATGCATAACAGTGATTTACAGCTCAAGTGTGGACGTTGAGCAAAGTAAAAGTGCAGGGAAAATTTTTTTTAAAATCTATAAAATCCTGTCATTGGGATTAGATCTCAAAAAACACATCAATATAACAACCAAAGCCAAATCCCACTGTGAATATCTCAGGGTTTGTTCCATCACCATGCTGCAGAATCAACACGTGAAGTGTATAAATATAAATATAAATGTGATTCTTATCAAATTATTTCTTTTTTCAATTGCAGCTTTGAAAAAGGGACGATTCTGGATCACTCCAGATCCCTACCACAACGATGACCACATCCAGATTGGACGGGAAGTAAAGATATCCTGTCAGGTACGGTAACAGAAAACACCGGGAGACTAAGCACACATGGTTATGCGTATAATACTGAGCTAATGTTAGTGAGTGTAATAAAAATAAAGCCTTTTAATGTCACAGGTGGAGGCAACACCTCCAGAGGAGCTGACATTTAGCTGGCTGAAGAATGGCCGTGCCCTGCGGAGCTCAGAGCGTATGGTCATCACCCAGACAGATCCTGACATCTCACCTGGAACCACCAACCTGGACATCATAGACCTGAAATTCACTGATTTCGGCACGTACACCTGTGTGGCTGCTCTGAAGGGAGGAGGCATCCCGGAGATCAGCATCGATGTCAACATCTCATCCACAACTGGTGAGCCTCACACCCCTTTGTGGCATCGACACACCTACACACCTCCCCCCAACAGATCTGACACAAACACGTTGATTTCTCACAGCTACGTTAGTCAAACTCCGTTGGCTTCAATTTTTTAACTGTCTCATCAGTCCCATCAGTTTTGTAGATCATTTTAATATATTTATTTCATGATGGTCAAAAAATAAAGCGCTGTAATGTCACAGCGTTACATAATCCTCCATTGCATTGTTAAACCATATATGCTCACAAGCATGTTACATTTCGTGGGTCAAAACTGGCATGAAAATGAGTATTCAGTATCTGACGAGCATGGACAGCTGATGGATACTTATCTAGCGATTATTAATATCTGCAATAATATGTTAATTCAGCATGGAAAATGTTTGGAATCAGAGCAAGTGTTGTTGGGGCTCAAGTTGGATAGAAATGGTGGCAGTCCAATGAAAGTGGATCAGCAGGCAGTATTACGGCACTTAGAGAGGAAACGTCAGCTTTACCTATGAGGTTTTTTTGTTACATAGGTGGTTTACCTCTTACCAGCATACAACACCAGCTTATCCTGGACACTTAACCTTCCCCAGAGCTAGTTTGTTTGAGATAAGAGATGAACTCATACAAATTCACTTTCTGCTATCAGGTCCGTTCTCAGGAAAGTAGTGTCCCAAATCCTGGACTTCAGTAATAAGAGTGTCTATAGTTTTCAGAGAGTTTTACTAACTTATTTTAATAACAAGTCTTACTGGTCAAAAATGCTTCAAATGCGTAGCTATTTTCAGACAGTGCTTTTGAGGCAACTTTTGTTATGAGTAAATAAACTTCAATACAATACTGCTATATAGAGTTTTTCTTTGGCTGCAATATTTTTCTAATATTTTTGTTTCATCATCTTCTTAAAATATGACACAGTGTGATTGCTGCCAGTAAGCTTGACCTTTCATGTGACCACTCCCAGCGTAGCTAGATTGGGAAATCTTAAGTTGTCTCAATGAGTTGATTACCATCTCTGTACGAACACAGAGCTTACTTGCTGATTTTAGGGTAAGTGAAGTGAAATTAAATATTCTGGATATGTTGGACTTGTGTGATATAGTTGCCAAGTTACAAGAAAAAAAAAGGATTTCTTTTGAAGGGTGCTTTCACCCGAATTCATGTGTTCCCATATATTTTTACTGCTGTCTGGTGAGGTTATTACATATCCGCCACAATGTGATGCCCTGTCACGGTGGAGATGAATAGAGCATTGCTTATGGTGTTGACAACATGGTGCAATCATCATATTTTTCCTGTCTCAGAGAATGGTTGACAATAAATGCGTATTTGCAGCGAGGTTTGGGGATTTGTTGTATCAAGTTCACAAGTTTCAAGTCATGTGGCGCTTGCATGTTCTCCCCGTGTTATTTCTGGGTATTTCAGCCTCTTCCCACAAATCAAAGACATGCATGAGAGGTCGATTTTCAACTCTTAATTGGTCATAGATGTGAATTATCTCTTTGTTAACCCTAAAATAGACTGGTGCAATGGCTTTACTTCAGCTAAAGCTAAAGGGAAAAATCCATAAGGGTGTGAGCGGTTATGTAGCAAACTATCAATGTCGAGTCACTATGGAATACCCTGGCAGCTTTGAGTCTTCAGTGCCCACGTGACCCTGAACTTGATAGGCTTAAGAAAAATGGATGGATGCTCTCAAAGATGAATAATTTCAAAGAAACTCTTTATCTGCAGATTCTGTGTGTGTGTGTGTGTGTGTGTGTGTGTGTGTGTGTGTGTGTGTGTGTGTGTGTGTGTGTGTGTGTGTGTGTGTGTGTGTGTGTGTGTGTGTGTGTGTGTGTTGTGTTTAAGAATGTTTGAATGTCTTATATCTACAGGCTGTTTCTACATCTACACGCTTGCTCCCAGACTGTGTAATAGTCATAAATATGTCTCTTTGACTTCTGTTCCTGCACACATTATTACAGTAGCAACAGCTCTCTATCGCAATAAGTGTTCAATTGAACTTTGTGAATCAAAACTGCCTCCATTGCTCCAGCTAATCAGACACTAAGTGTCCGTTACCCTTCCATCTGTCTGGCTGCTTTCAGGACTGTTCCAATTAACATGCACTCACCAGCCACTTCATCAGTTTCACCTTGCTAGTGCTGGATTAGCCCCTTTTTTGTCTTCAGAACTGTCGTAATTCCTCACAGCATAGATTCAAAAAGTTGGTGGAAGCATTCCCCAGAAATGTGGGTTCATATTAATGGAGCAGCATCACATCTGAGGTTTGTGATGTGATGCTTCATCCTCCTGGAATCAGCCATCAGAAGATCCATCAGAATATGGGTAAAACATTGGGATAAATATTGTCAACAGCCATATTCAGCTAGGCTGTGGCTTTTAAATGATGCCCAGAGAGTACTAAGTAGCCCAGAGTGTGCCAGAAAAATATCCCCCACACCATTACACCACCAGCAGCTGGAATTGTTGATGCTGGCTTCATGTTTTCATGCTTTGTTGTTACTATCAGAATGTCAAAGCGGAAATCGACACTCATCAAACAAGGGAACATTTTTCCAATCTTCTATTGTCCAATTTTGTTAGCCCGTGCGAATTGTAGCCTCAGTTTCCCGTTCCTTTTTTTTGGATCATTCTCTTTAAACCCCAGAGATGGCTTTGTGAGAAAATCCTAGTAGATCAGCAATTTCTTTAATACTCAAACAGCCCGTTTATCACCAACACCCATACTATGTTCAAAGTCGCTTCAGTGACCTTTATTCCCCATTCTGATGCTCAGTTCAAACTTCAGCAGGTCGTCTTGACCACGTCTGCATGCCTGAATGCATTGAGTTGCTGCCATGTGACTGGGTGATTATGCATCCGTGGTAATGTGCACTTGAACAGGTTCAAGTGGCTGGCACTAATAGCCTATTAATAACAACATACCAGTCCACCTTGTCTACCGAGCTGATACAGTTTAGTATGGGTCGTATTGAGTCTGACTCAAAGAAAACCAGTCATGTACTGTGTCCTTCTGATTCTTTGACATTCTATTGTTTGTCAGTTGTTTCAAAAGAAAGTAAAAACTATGTGTAAGCTTTGATAACAGTATTCAGTCTTGAGCACAATAGTCAAAAAAGAAACTGACTCTATTTTCTATCCACTGTTTTAGATTTTAACATCAATCAAAATCCAAAAAGAAAAAAAAAGCTACTGTTTCACGGACAACAGAACAGAGACCGATTTATTAAAAGATTGCTACGAAGCACATTTAGTAAAGCTAACAATACCTTTTGTGCTTTCTTATCCCCTGGAGGTTTTGCAGTAATAGCCGAACGCAGTGGTTAGAGAGAAAAAGCAATTATACATTCATGCATGTGATATCACAGGAATGCTCGTCTTTATCTGTGCTATCTGTGTTGTATATGTGAGGTCAGTGAATGAGCTGCAAAGGTGTGTTGATCAGCAATTAACTCCACTGGGAGAAATCACCCCTTATATCCACACCCCGCAGACACCAAGAGGGAGTTTCCTGGTTGTCCTCGGCTCATCCCAAACTTCCAGATTCCGTTCGAGGGGTGGGGATGTAGAGGGTGGGTGGAGGGGAATCCCATGAGTTGGTGTTGCTGCTGGCATTGTAGATATCTCTTTTTTCTTGCTTTGAATTTCCTGGCATGTGTTCTGTGCTGATAAGTGACTGTTGGGTTGTGTGATGTTTTGATGATCGGGTTGCCAGCAAGCTTTACGTCCCCTTTTTACACACATATGCCTACACGGTGATAGCCACATTTACACCCTCGCGCAGCCTTACCCATTTTCACTGTACTATTTTTCTATCACACACACCTGGCTGCCACTCTCAGCGTGAACATGAAAGCAATGTGTCGACCTTGTGTGCATAATTATTGTTAGATAATCCTTTGATAATCCCTGTGCTATAAAACAGTGGGATCAATCGCATCTGCCAAGATTGTTTCCTCATTATCTTTTAAGTAGCACATTCTCTTCTTTCCGAGTGCCTGGGCGATGCCAGTGCATTAACACAGATCCTTTAATGTGCAAAAAAACTAAATAAATAAATAAGTAGAACACCGCCGTCTGACTGAGGAAATAACCACGGAAATGACTGGCTCTTTTGTGATCATATGAAATGAAAGCTTTCCTTAAGGCTTAGATTTGATTGCTTCTTAATCTTTCATTGTTCCGGTCGAATGTGTGGGTATGAAATAGTATGAAAGAGTTGCGTTGTAGTAGCTGTTCCTGTCACAGGAAATAACATACTGAATTTTGTTTCTGCCGGTTAAAATTCCTGCTGCTTTACCTGGATGTGACTGGGCTGTTTGCTAAAGGATGCCGTGTTTCTTTCAGCGAGATTGATGCCACAAATCAGAGAAATGTCTCAGCTGAGCGCCATTGTATAGCTGCCGTGTACTAAAGCGCCTTGTGCCTCTGCCTCGCCTTGCGCCTGCAGCCTGTTGTGGGGTGAATAAGCCCTTTTTCTGTGCCTCTGCCTGTTTTCCTGAAGGGAGAAAGCCTGAGCTGCAATTAGAAGTCTTAATAAAAGTGTTTAGAGGAGATTACCACAGGTTTGCCAAGGTTTCGTACAGGGGAAGTGATTGGAAAGCATTTGAGCTTTAAAGTATCTCTTCTCTGAACAATGTCACACTTGCTGGCTGTTCCAACACTGCCTCTAGTTCCAGATTCGAAACCAGCGCTTAGCCAGAGACCACTCCACAGGATGCATTGATTAAAGTGAAAACTATTATTTTTCCATTCTTTCAACCTTCGACGAGCACAAATTTCTCGATTTTCTCCCTTTTTGCAAAACGGCAGTAATAAGCAGTTTACCGTCTTCACACACTCGTTAAATAAGCAGCTTCTTTCCTCGCCGGAGCTGCCGGAGATTGCGGTGCTAATGCTTATTTATGAGTGTCTGAAAACGAGGACACAGACTTCCCCTTTGGATACTGTCAAGATTAAGAACCACGGGACAAGGGAACAGCTGAAAAGAGTTACGAGCATTAGTGTAAAACATGCCATAAACTTCTAACAGGAACAAGCAAATGAATCCTTTCATTAACTTGTGTGTAAAATGTGTGTTTATGTCTTGCTGGATTATGTTAGATGACGTGATTACTGTCATTCTGAAATGTTATTTGGACTCAGACCGGAAATACCTGTGGGACATTTAAGAGATAAAATTTTAATAGCGTGCCGAGTAATTACAGATTTATTTCTGACATTTAAAGCTAATTTTGATCACAGATAGCCACTTAGCTAATCGCTAAAAAGCAGAATTGTAATTATCAAAATAGTGGAACCTAAATTACATTTGGATCTTTTAAACAGTTGTGCTTCCTTGACTCCCATTTGATACTTTTTTTTATTCAACAAATCACCGTCATGATTGATCACAAACAAAGTATCATGACTGAAAGTCACCCCTTTTGCGCGGGTGATAAATCCGCCTTTGATGAGTCCCTCAATTAGCAACCTGCTCACACCTGAAATCCTGGCACCACCCAGTGTCTCTGTCAATCTTAAGAATTACTGCAGTTAATTAATTAAGCAAATCAATTTCAAGTGCTCAGTTGATTAAGAAATGAGTTGGTTTAATAAACACAGTGTTCAAGCCTTTTTCTACAACAAAATTTGAGTCATCAGACGCGCAGGGGGGGCCCGCCGCTCTCTGTGTGTACTCCTTTTATGCACAATGTCGTCTTTTTGACTCTGATTTGTCATGATCTGCCATCATCTAAAGGGCTGTGCCACATGTGATTCTAATAGGGACAACATGACTGCTGGCTGTTGACCACTCTGATGTGCTTGTTTTAGCAGCAAATTCACTGACCCTTATAAAGAGAAACCTGGTCTGCATCCTGACTCAACTACAGGGTGAAAAAGTTCAAACTGCTCTTTCACAAATATTTGTCAGACTGCATGGCGTGATTTTACACATCTGTGGCAATGGAACTGAAAACCCATGAATTCAAAACTTAACAGGTATTGTCCAATACATGTTTTCACGTAGTGTACCACCTCGGTAACGATGGCAATATTACTACTTTTTCTACAATATCAGCCATATGAGCAGAGTTATCAGCTGTAATTTGCTGTCTCTTTAACTACTGTAAACGGTTTTTAGGTGGTTGAAAACACTCAAGGTTACTGGCCAATAATCTGTGTAGAAAAGTGGCAAAATGTTTAGTCTTGTGCTAGGCTTTTGGTAGCAGGTTTAAGTGTAGTTGCTGGAGCATTAAGCTCCCTATTTAACAAAGAACCTGAGAGAGCTGCTAACATTGGTTTGACCTCTCACTTCATCCTGTAACAGCTCATTGGCAGTTGAGAAATACTACACAGTGAATGTTCTTGTCAATAACAGGACTTTCTAACTCCATAAGCTTAATGCATGAAATGAATTATGCGTGTGATTGCTTAGCTACTACTGGTAATCTAGTGAGCCATACGAGCTAGCACTTGCACTTTGGTTTGAAAAGCTTTATGGCACACATAATTCAACCTTCGTATCACTTATAACCAGAAAGGTTGTTTACACAAGAGTAAAAATAAATAAATAACCATCCCCAGCACTGATAGGCCACAGTAAGCCACCCAGTCGCTTTCTTTTTTTTCCTTCCACCAAATCAGGTTGGCTTTGCTTAAAAGAACAGATGATACTGTGCTCTGGCCATCAGATTGTAATGCAGCATACTACAAAATAAAGCATACAGATAGTGATGAGTTGTCATAAACTTAACTGATAGTGCCTTCATTTCACAGGTCTCTGCTTTGCTTGACTCCACATGTGTCTGTTTGGAGCAAAGCACAGCAAAAGAGGTACACACTGTGAAACACAGGTCAGAGGAGAGCAACAAAACAGGCTATTAACATATATTTAAATTATTTTTAAAAATTATTTGAACAATTCAGCGTGAAAAGTCACTTTATAATTATGTTATAAACACTGTGAGGGGTAGTAGCTTCAAAGGGAGGGTTCATATGACCACCTACAGCAGAGCTTTCAAGGATTCAAGGAGCTTTATTTGTCATTCGCATCACATGTTAACATGAGGTGGAACGAAATTGAACAGTACATTCATTTTCTGCTGAGTTGACCATTTATTTACATCCCTAAATCCTTAGAGAGCAGTTAGTTATTTGGTTGTATTTTTTCATTAAAGATCTAAATTGCATATATCATTTTAATGCAGATCCCAGCTCCATCACCTTCAGTATGCTGAGGCAATGTCACGTGACAGATAGAAATCTTTCCAACTGAGCAAATGGCCTGAATAACAAGTTTGTCTTTGGTCTTGTAGAGCATTCACATCTAAAATCGAAAATTCATTAATTCAAGGTTTGAAAATGAAATTATAAACTGCACACAGGAACCAATCCCCAAAACTGGATGAACGACCCAATAGACTAACAGTGAGCGATGAACTGCGATGAAGGGGCTTACCAGCTGTCCCACAGCTGGGACACTGTCCTGAGAAATCCACCATATGACAACAATAGATGCCACTTCTACAATGGCGCTGGGCGCAATATGTCAGCACAGCACCTGTGATGTTCCTGTGGTAGATTACCGGTGCCCAAAGTGTCAGCGCAAATAAAAACTTCAGTTTGTTAATAAACACGCTTATGTGGATGTTTGGAGACGTTGGATAGCAGGGGTGTATCCATAGCTCAGATTGTTTTCAGAGTACAACATATTTGAATAAGATGAGATAACTTGCTGCATTTGTGCTCAGTGTACCTGCCTATAGCCTCCACCGCAACACCTGCAGTCATGCTTTATGGAGGTGACCATCTGGGAAATCACCTCCCCGTGCAGCTGGGAAAATCTGAGAAACATGAATAAGAAACACTCTCCCTCCCTCATTAACTACTGTGAAGGCCCCTTGAGCAATTTACATAAACTGTGGGCCATCCATGGGAGTTGTTCCCTGCTCAGCAGTAGAAAAGTGGTTGCATGCATTTGTTTTTAGACTGGACATTTCTTTTATTCTGTTTTGTTGGTTAAACAAAAAAAAAGAAGGCACTGGTATAAAATCTGCTGTGCTACAGTCTGATCCATGTGAAGAGTTTTTGAGATTGATTGTAGGTTATGAAATCTCAGGGGAATGACACAGAGCTCAAAACACACACACACAAACGCGCACACATTGTTATGTCAGTCTTGTCACTGCTGTGTCACAGCAGTCTGTGGGTGCACTCTTCCAAATTTAACACATCTGTGTATATTTATTGCACTTCAGCGACTCAGGGTGTAGATACAGCCTCCCCCAAAACAGACACACAGAAACACACAGATTCAAAAACATGTCCACAGTGCACCTATGGGACTCTTCACTCTGTCCCCAGAGCATCAGGACTCTGAGGAACAGAGTCCTGTCACATTGTGACCAACTCATTGGCCTCAAGCTGTCTGAGCACACAGTCTCATGCATGCATGCATACACACACACACACACACACACACACACACACTGCAGGACCTGGTTTAGTCGAGAGCACTATGTTGCCATGGTGATGAGGAGTGATGTCATAGCACTTACCCGAAAAAAGGGGGCAGTGGGAATGTTTATTCTCTAAAACATCACTCTGGATCCTGTCGCTGTAAGAAAATTCAAAGTGCCAGTTATTTCTACCTTTTTGCAGTTAGCTCATGTTGTTCTGCGTCTGCTGCAGTGCTGATGGATCATAATTAAAAGCTACATTTGAAGGATCGTTTCAGCGCAGTGCTGAGGCCAGACTAGAAGGTCCTATCTTGATTTAACCCATAAACCTACAGATACATACGCACAGTGTTTTTGCTCAGTAGCAAAGAGAAGAAGCATTGCATCTCATTGAGGAACTGAGGCAGGATCACAGCATGGTGTCACCCGTGGGCGAGGAGAGAAGCAGTGAGCGATACGTGCACATGTGCACGTGCAGAGACATTAACCGCGCGGACGCACGCGCGCTGCAAAGACGTACGCACACAGCGGGCATGCCTTGCAGGCATCACTGGCATTTGGATGGCTCTGGCACAATGAGAGCACAGTGAAAACCAGTAGCAGGCTCCCTTCCACACTGAGCATCGCAGTGGTCAGACTCAAACACTGAGGCAGGGTGTTCACTTGGAAAAAAGAGAGCAAGAGGAAGAGTAATGTACAGAGTAAGCAAGAGAGAAGGATGTGCGAGTTTCTGAGTGCGTGTATGCCTGTCTGTTTTTTTTTTTTTTCATTGTGGTGTGAGGAGAGACAATGGCAGCTGATAGCCAGTATTTGTGTTGCCAAACCCAACAGGTAGACAAACTGTAATTGCCTGCCTAATCTAGGCAGTGGAGAGGCCAGGTGTAATGATGGCAACTCGGTGAATAAACCTCTCCTCCACACTAATGGATGCTTGCTGCTCCTCTCCTGTCCTTTCAAACTCACTACTTCATTGTTTTAACCCAAGGAAATGCTCTGAATAGCAAAGTGGATTTAAACCTTTGCTGTTAAAATTGAGACATTGTGTGAATAAAAAAAATCAGCAAATGTGCAAGGATGAAATGAGGGTCCGCCACCACTGGCTCTGTGGAGGGCCTTTTTTTTTTCTGTAGTGCCAAACACAATGCCAGTATTTTATCTATGAATGACCAGACTTCATTATTTCATGCAAATCACACCATCATGTTTTTTTGGTATTCACTGGCTCATGATCTGGTTTATGTGCGGAGTTAGGTAATAGCTTTTCATTTCTTGTATTACAGTAATCAAAACCTGTTATCCAGATACTGTAGTAATAGATGTTATTGGAATGACAGAAAATGAAAGTACTGTGATGTTATCATAGAGAATTATCATCCAACTCTACAGAATGTTAGTATTTTTTAGTATTTTTCAGCTCATTGTTTTGATTCTGTAGCCCATTTATTTCTCCGTGCCTCATGGAAGTGGGCACGCATTTGCTAGCATGTTTATCACATTACTCCAAACATTGACTAGACTAGATTAGACTAAATATTGTTTAGTTCCAGTTTTTAAATCAATTAATAATTGCAGCTTTGTTCTCATTCTTAAAAGAAAAAAAATCCACGAATAAGATTGTCTGACAGCATGCCCTGTTTACAGCATTTATTCAATTCTTGGTCATAATTGCCGAGCTATCAACAATGAGCTAATTTTAGAGTGCCACAGAGTCTTTAAAAGGCACAACCTAATACTTGAGGATCGTGAGATTGCCTTGTTTCTGACAGTGTGATAATTTATCCAAGACTCTGGGGGGAGGACAAAAGGAATCTGACCTGGACCTGGAGCTGGAGCAGTGAAACGTCTGCAGGATTCTCACCTCTTACCCACACAAAAAATGGGGTTCAAAGAAATATAGCTGGACTCTGTTTCGTTTTCGTGAGATTGCTGGTGATTTCATCACTGTGAAACTCCAATGTGGCTTGACTCCATTCCAGCTGCAGCATTGTTTGGGCAGAATGACAGTGATTCGAAAATCATCAGGGAAGCACGACACGGTTTCATCATTGCTGAGAAGATTTTCACTCCTCAAATTGCTGGCTGTAAACTATTTTTCGGAACAGTGCTACAAAACAGAGCTGGAGTCTGTTGATGATTTGGACTCGCATATGAACACACTTATACACATACACAGCACTCTAGGAGCCGGCGCAATTTGCCAGGTTTACTAATTAAACAAATTTACTTGGCCAGCATGCTTGGTGAGGAACCAGACTATTTGATCCAACCTGCTAGATTTCCTGCCTTCCACACTTAGAAAAGACAGATGCACACATAAACACACTCAAGGATATCTGCAAATCTTCTTCTTCCTCTTTTTTATTATTAATTGTTTGCACTCACCCAGACTCTAAAATACCTGTTGTAAAAAAGGCAGGTATCTATTTATTGGGTCATATTTTTGTTACATGGCCAGGCTCAGTGCTGCATCACCTTTGGGAGGGTTCTCTTGTAAATGCTCTAAATTATGGGGTGCTAGATTGAGACTGAGTGGTTGCACGACTAGGATAGGAGGAGGGTAGGGAAGTAAAAAGCTGTGACGATTGATTGCGATGATGCAACTATGAATGTTAAAGTGATTTTAGCTGTGGAAAACGTCTCAGAAAAATAGTTTTGTGATGGGAAAGTGAGGAGATGATGAAAATGTGACAGTGAAAGTAACAATGCTGTTTGGCTGTTGATTGTAATGCCAGTGCTGCTACTGCTGAGAGTGTATTAGAAGTGTAAGGATAGCTCATATGAAGATCAAGACTTTGTAGTTACAAGGAAATCTCTTCTCTCGGTTTTGTGATTTACAATGACCCACAATCATGTATAAACACAAGCTTGGAATCAATCTAACTCCTGGCATCAAAGGCAACAGGAGTGCTTTACAAACTGTTGAACTGCTGGTTTGCTTTTGTTTTATATACATATATATATATAAATATCATGTCTTACTTTTCTCCTCTGCATGTTTATTTTGTAACTGTTTTATTCAATCCAGTTGAACATCGGTTGCTGCGCTGATTGTGAACTATGTCTTAGATTTCACTGGACTAATCCCTTGTGAGGCCTAATCTGCCTGATCTTCATGCATTCAGAGTGGATGTGCAAACAGAACTCTTACTCTGTAGTTTACTGCATGGTCTACATTCCTTAGTCTTTTTAGTACCTGGACTTGTTTAGCTAATAAAGGCTGTCATTAACTATTTAGAATTTGCTTGTCCGCTCATTGCATTGTTCATCGTTTGCCATTGCTTGATAGCATTAAACCTTCTCACTGCTGTCCTTCGTGGTGGTTTTGCGTAGAGTACATGTTCAGACTGTCTAGTCCCAGCCGTTAGACATTACTGTTGCTAATATCCGCATGGTGCTTCCATAAAAGCTGTGTATGTTGCTGAGATGCCGCTTCATTGCCATCGCAACTTTGGATGCTCATTCGCTTCCCCCTCCATACCTTTTTCGCCACAACTTTCCCCAAGTTGACTATTTCCTCTTACCCCGCCTGCTGACTTTCTAGAGCCCCATATCAGTCCCTCCTTTGTTTTTCTCTTTCTTAGTTCCCCCCAACCTGACAGTCCCACGGGGCAAGTCTCCCCTGGTGGCCCGCGAGGGTGACACAGTGGAGCTGGAGTGCCTTGTTTCAGGGAAGCCCAAGCCGATCATCCTGTGGTCGCGAGCGGATAAGGAAGCGCCCATGCCAGACGGCAGCATGCAGATGGAGAGCTACGACGGCGTGCTGCGTATTGTTAATGTGTCCAGGGAGATGACGGGCTCGTACCGCTGCCAGACCAGCCAGTATAATGGGTTCAACGTGAAGCCCCGGGAGGCCATAGTGGAGCTGATTGTACAATGTGAGTTGACAGACTGTGGGTATTTTCTATATGTGTCTAAATTTGTGGGGAAATGCATTTTTGTGGTATAACTTGTAGCAGTGAAATAATGTGTTTGTACATGTGGTGCACCATTTGTTACTGTGATGTATTTTCTTTTGTATACCATGTAATTATTCTAGTCCAGTGTGACCAGAATTGAACATTCACCCATTTCTTTTCATTTGCACCCATCCAATTTCTTTCTGAAGGCTGTAAAATTAGTCCAGTCCCCTGGTACCCTCCGTCAGGTCTAAGAGGAAACTGCTCTGACTCCGCCTCCCACACTGAGGACTTTATCTGCTGAGTGCGAGCTGAGCAGAACTAATATTTACTGAGACACAAAGCTCTTGATGCTGATGCCCCCATTTGAAAGGGCCTGGATGTGTGTTTGTGTGATGACCTGAAGACTGTGTGCCACCACCATTCATTGACACTCCTTTACCCTCCTTTAACACATGACATTCAGCATTAGCTTTAGAGCTAATTAGTGACCGGCTAATTTGTTCCCACTGGTATTCATTTCGTCTTCATTTATGGACATCCAAATCGAATATTTTGGATGAGCACCAGGAATTGAAAGAAGTGTCACTCACTGAAGATTCGGGGAGGTTTTTCTCCACCAAAGAAAGAGGGGAAGATGGATAAGAAGGAAATGAAAGCCATCCATGCTGGGTGCTTACCAGTCGCTGGCAAGTTATCATAGGAAATGGATAAACTCTCATGGCTTCCATTGTTTTCTCCATGGCCCACTTAGTTAATCCATACATTCTTCTGTTTCAAATAATGCATTCACTCCTTTACCTAAAAGGAACCTAAGCAGCAACACAGCTGTTTTAAAGCACATTGTGAAATATATTACACTGAATTTGGTGCATATATCAAGTATTGTCAACACTGGACCTGCCAAAGAGAAAACTACAGAAGTTTACCCAAGCAACTACTGATATTTTGCTTGAAGAGGAAGTTCAGCTGCTGTTTTCTTAGCGCCACACTTTACCCTCAGTTATTTAAGAGTTTTATTGTACTTTTTTTGTAGCGTTCACATTTCAGCTTAGCTGTTACAGCCTTGTCTGTATTAAGAGAGTTAATGAAGTTTTGATGCGCTTTGAAGAAGACTGTCTTAAATTTGGGGCTGAATTGATAAAGATTATGCAGCAATGACAGCTCGTATCAAAGGTTAGTGGCTTTCCCACAAACCCAAGTCTGAGACCGAAAAGTAAACAACGGATTTAAACTCTGAGATGCTTTTTATTAATTAGCAGCATTCACTGGATCTGCTGTCTCACGCAAGGGCAGTGTTTTGGAACCAAATAAATAGTTGAATCCAAAATTCAACAAGCAAAGCCAGGTATTTTATTTATTTGTTATTCATTTATTAATAGTTCAAAAATGGATAATGCAGCTTTTCCCTCTCACCAGAAATCAGCTTATGGCAAATAAGCTGAAGCTTTCTGGTCAACATGACAGAATTAATTCTTTCTGCTTTTGCTTCATATTCAAATGTTACAACTTCATCCGCAAATCAGTAACTACTTAAAAGCTCTGACACATTTAAATTTGATCTGTTTAAATTGGGTTAGTCTTTTTGCCAATAATACTTTTAAATAGTATGCATGAAATTAAGCAAAATACATGTCACTGTAAAAGATGCAGTATCTAACACATAACCTAAAACATACAGTCTGCTGGCTGTACCTGGGCCACATTCTTTAACACTGTGGGTTATTAAAGTAAATAAGATGCCGCTGTCATGACCAGAGTTTATCAACAAAATCAAGACAAAGGTGTATTTTACCACTGTAATGAAAAAAAATTACAAATATCTAAATCCTTGTTTGTAATAATAATAAAAATGCCAAAACTGTTACAGTGCAATCATAAAGCTATCTCATAAGTAAAACAATTAATATACACGCGACAGGCAATGTGTGGCCCAAGAAATCACATAGAAGTTTTTTTGAATGCAGCACTTGCTTTATGACCAATTTCACCTGGCTACAGTCAGCAACCTCCAGGAACACTCACTAACCACATATACACATGTATGACTAGTTGATGAGCTGTCTGGGATGACCGATGATCTCAAGGCAAGACCCAGGGTTCTAGAGTAGGCCCCAGTTAAGTCCAATATGATAAAGATGTTAAAAAATACATTAAAAGCTTTGCCAATATTTTTAACATAACAAGCGGAAGTTCTATAACCTCTGAATGACCCCATCTCAGAGTCGAGGTCAGTATCACACATGCTTTCAGGCAGTATTTCTCACCTCTGACATCCAACCATGAAAGGTCATCTCTTATCACAAGCTGCTGCTGCTTTCTCCCCTCTGTATGTGCAACTGTGGCAGAGGGGTCACTTGCAGAGAGTGACTGTTGTTAGGGACACTCAGATGGAGAAGACATGCCTCAAGAGGCAAGGAGGGGGAAACCGAGACTCCGAGACCTCAGCTTAAAGACACTCATGCCTTTAAATCTACTCCTTCTCAAACATGGATTTGCCTTGGCATGGAGTTGCGTCATCGACACACGCAGTATGAGACTCGCAGTGAAGCGCATCAATTCACTCCAGATAATTCTATCTGTTCCTTTCAACACAATTTATTCTGAGAATGCAATTATCTCTCATTATCTAGTATTATTTTAATAAAGTACCTCTCTGATGCTACAGTTCTTGATGTCATACAACACTTTCATCTGTTCTCCATCTTCAAAGGAGAACACATAATGAAGAGACTTATTAGGGCTTCGGTATTGATAAATCAATCTGCCATGTTCCTGCTTCAGAGCTAGTTCTGTTTGTCAGTCTTTTTACTTATTAATAGTTGGCATCAAAGCCTAAGTTTCAAAAGCACAAACAATCTGCATTTGAACTGTTGGATTGCTTTGACACACTTTGAGCATATTGGGGAAACGCGTCCACCCTGTGTACACCTCAGTGCACGCTGTGGATTGCATTTGCCAAATACATGGACCTTTGATCGTCTTTCTCCACTTAAGAATTTACTTTATTAACACGGTCTGGCCCGGCTTTTGTTGTTTCCTCCATACGCCTGTCGGTATGCCCCCTCCCTTCTTTCACTTGGCCTGTCTCATGGTGTGTAAGCACAAGCCAATCCCTCTGAGATGCTTTTCTCGCCTGCATTTCCAGGTCCCAGCGTGAGCCACCCGCCTTTGGTGGTGAGCCATGTGCAAAGCCGCGTTTAGTAACTTGATCAAGGGACCGAGGTAAAGTCCTCTGAAGCAAAGAGCATTAGAGGCGTGAAGAAATGACTCTGGCAAGTCAACAGCTTTGATATGTAAAAACCTGCATCTGTTGGCTGGCAGAGGCGACGCCAGGAGGAGAGGTAGAGGGAATGGAAGACGTTTGCCTTTAGAGTCGACGCTCTAATAGAATTGCAAACGCCAAATCCCAAGCTGTGACACCCTAATGTTCTTAGTCAAACTGACTTGGCATGGTCCAGGGACTTGAGAGAGAGGAAGTGAAGAAGCAAAAAGAAATGGAAAACGAAGAGGTATAGAGTGGTCTTCTGTCCTAGATACCACTGTCTGTCAGAGTGAGTTATCAAGTTCTACTTCGGCCCAGATGCACAGGAATCTTTTAT